>NC_040904.2:179306798-179613934 GCF_004126475.2 Phyllostomus discolor
GGGCAATGGGAGGGGCTAGAGGCAACGTCAGAAATAGAGGACTTAATGAACTGACTCTGGCCACAAGGGCCAGTTTCTGCAAGTTATCCCTAATTAAAGTGAGCAGGGAAAGCAGGCGATTTTGTGGGCACACAAGAGCTTTTACGTGTGAAGAGTTATGTCCCAATGGCCCCTGAGATCACATCCACGTGCAGACCACTTGGCAGTGCTGCACACCTGAACTTGGATGCAGCCTCTCAAAGAGTACTGGTGCCCACTGCCATTTTCAAGTGCATGGGCACAGCACCGCTCATTTCTTTTTTATCCACTGCTGGTCACACAGCACCCTGTTCTCCAGGGTGCATAGGGTATATAAAGGCTCCTAATCCTAGGGCTCTTGCCAGCCCCTTGCTAATTAAGATTCTGGGATCATGACACTGTTCAGTGCCCAGGAGAAGTAAGCCGCTCTGCACTTGACCCCTTTGTCAACATAGAACAGTACATACACAGCCCAAGAGCAGTGAATCAAAGTGGATGTGACATGCCGTGTGAAACGTGCCATTCTGACTTAAGCTTGTAAGTTTCCTCCAGGGCTCCCAGAGCTCGTGTTGGATGCATTAGCCAGAAACAGCTAGGTTTCATTTTTACTGGTCTCATCACGTAAACTCAATTTCAAATTCCTGTGGGCAGAAACCATGTCATCTTTGTTGTTTGTCCAATGGTGACGAGAAAAATGCTGGATATAAAGGCTGTAGTGAAGCTGTCCACACGTGATAAAATTTTGAGAGCAGTGCAGTACCATAAAATATCTGTGCTCCATTTCTTGGAAGAAGATAATTTTTACAAGGAAAACTTAAACATCTGCATGAAGATGGTCACAGCTGGTTTATAAGCCATAACTTGTAAATAATCTAAATAGTTATACATATCCAATAGATATTTACATTTTGGATACTAAATTTAGTTCACACCTTGAGCAATCTATTTAACTTTCCATGCCTTGGTTTCTGCTTCTATGAAGTGGGAACTTGCCTGAGATAGCCCTTGAGAAGAATAAGTGGAAAAAATACATGCAAACTAGTAGGAACAGTAACTAGCACAGGCTAAGTTTTCAACTAAATGTTACATATTATTTTTCAGTGATTCTAAATAACTATAATGATGTAAGATTAGAATGTTCACTATAATGTTATATTTTAAAGCAATATAAAATTATACATTGGCTTTTATTATAATAACATAAAAATATATGTCACAATTCAACAAACCATGCATTGGCAAGCATCTATTTTTTTTTTTTTTTTGGATAACATCTTTGCAATAGGAATATGTAAGCACTGAGAAAGTAACTGGACCTGCCCTGGCCGGGTGGCTCAGTCGGTTGCACCATCGTCCCGTACACCAAAAGGTTGTGGATTTGATTGCCGGTCAGGGCACATACCCAGGTTGCAGGTTCAATCCCCAGTAAGGGCACATATGGGAGGCAGATGATCAATGTTTCTCTCTTATGTCAATGTCTTCCTCTCTCTCCCCCAGCCCTATCATCAATCAACATATTCTTGAGTGAGGACTTTTTATAAAATAGCCTCTTCCATGAATAAATAAACCCAGGTAGAAGGGAGAGAGACACATATGAACAAAACATTTCAGTTAAAGCTGGACGTCTGCACGAGGAACACAGCTGAGGGCTCAGGGAGGGACTCCTGGTGGAGGCATGTCGGATCTGCACCAAAGGATGAGGGAGACAAAGAAGGGTGCAGCCTCCAATACGGCATCAACAACCAACTGGAAAATATAATGGAAAATGTATCTGTGTCGGAAAAAATAAATAACTAGAAAATATCTAAGATTGATCCTAACCAAAAAATATACAGATATGAAAAGATAATAATATTTAAAAAAAAAGAAAAAACCCTTCCTGGAGGACCAAAAGACCTAGAAAAACAAACCATTTTTCAAGATATAAAGTATTATAAAACTGTGAATAGTCCTCCAAATTAATCTATCAACATTACATAATCCTAATCGAAATCCCAATAGAACTTGACAAGCTGACTTTAAAGCCTAACTGAAGGAGATGTACAAAAAGTAGCCAAGGGAATTAAAATAAACAAAGCAGAACAAAGAGGTCTTTGTTCTACCAGACAACAAATAAAATAGTTTATAGTTTTTTATATGGAAAAAGGCATACTGGTTATGATTATTACATTAGTCTTATTAATTCTAAAGAATGTCACTCACAATTGGAAACCTATTTTTGCCCACCCCATAGATTACCAAGCTACCATAATTCAAAAATGTGTTTTTGATACAAGAAAGGCCAATCTGCCAATTTGAAAAGAGGAAAATTAGCATATAATAACTGGTTTTGCAAATCACAGCGAGAAAGACTGAGGCTCCTGGGACATTTAGAAAACATGTTATATAACCTCTCACTATACCTTAAATGAAAATAAATCCCAAACAGATTCAGATCTAAATGTAGAAAGACAAAATCATACAGTAGATCACTAGATAGATGAGTATTTATATATTTTTTAGCTTGTACAATTCTTTCCTTTGTGAGATAAAAAGCTCATAGAACATATAACAAATTTGAATACAAAAATTTTTTTAATATCTTCACATAAGAATACACTATAACCTGCATTCCAAAACTGGAGGCTCACAAGGCCAGTGCTGGCCTGTACTTTGTTAGGTCTGCAAAGCTTTTATTTTTTTCATTGGTTTATTTGTTTTTAAATGGAGTAAGCTGCCAACATTTAAAAAGTCAGGATATATAAATGTCTGGCAACACCATTTCTCACTTCCACTTGGAAATAACCAGCTGTGGCTGAATGGTGGAGCCCTCTTGTGGTGGGGCAGTAGCTCTCCGGTTCATCTTTATGCCCACTCTACTGTCCCTGGTCACTTTAAGCATTTTTGAACCTTATGATAAAATAAAGGCAAGGAAAACATGTGCAACATTACCTAAAAGACAAGAGACTAATACTCATATACATAACTTACAAAATTAATATGAAAAAGATAAACAAGCTGATTTTTAGGAAATTGGCAAAGATTACTTGTAAAAGTATACAAGTGGCTGATAATCACATGAAAAGAATAACATATTCACACAAGTCACCTATCCAGGGATTCCAGGAACTTGCTATGTAGAACTAACTCACATATGCCTAGTAAGGTATATACACATATAAGAAGATGTTCAATACAGTGTTGTTTATAATGGCAATGGAAGCATTCCAAATGTTCACATATAAGGAAAGGGCTAATTACATTATGGTATATCCATGGGCTGGAATACTATGTAGCCATTAGCAAGAGTGAGGTAGACCTATGTTTGTTGACACTGAAAAGAGCCATCAGATACAGGCATGTTAAGTGGGAATAACAAGTGCTATAATAATCAGCATAACTGCATTTGAGTAAAAATAGACTTGTATAAGTGACATATACACCCCACATGTGCATCAATCATATATAATATATGAGTACATTTACTCTATAGTTTTTCATGCCATTTGCAATTTTTCTAAACATGTATTCTGGCATTACTTTTCTTTTCAAAGGGGGCAGAAAAGGTATTCCTAGGGGGCAAAGAAAGACCACCAAGTGTCTGTCAGGACAGAAAAGAGAGGTGCGGTGTGAGCGTTGTGGAGCTCGGGAGGCAAGCTGAGCTCCAGCTGAAAGAGCTGGAGACTGGGGAGTGGAGGCGACAGACCGCCTGCTGGGCCTTCCACCCCGAATCTGGGCACCACTCACAACCGCTGAATGTTTCCTTGTTGCTTCAATAAAGCTCCTAGAATCTGTTTAAAAATAACGCTTCTGATACCCAAGTTTAAATATGACATCATCTCAATGGTATAAGTAATGCACTAAAAAATGGGGCTGAAAGACAGTGTGTGAACCTGCAGATGGTTATTGCCACCCGGAAGGAGGAAGTAGGAGGGGCAGCCTTCCTGCTCCTTCATTCTTTTCCATTTTCCCAGTTTTCTAGAACAACTACAAATTATTTTTAGCCATCAGAAAAGACGGAACGCTTACCAAAATAAATTTTCTATTACAGTAGAAATAAAGCTAGTGTTGCCCCAGGCTGGGAGCCCTTCGAGTGAAGCAAATCTGTGTGATGACTCCCCCGGCCCTGCTCAGACTGTCTTTGACAGGCAGCAAGTCCCTGACTCCTGCTCCATACTTCAGGGCGGGAGGCGCGGTGGGGCTGAAGATGGACACAGGTGGGCTAGGCGAAAGGCTACTCTTGCCCTTTCTTGGATTACGTTGATTCTTCTCCCCACTTCTGAATGGCTGTGGGGCCATCTTGGTCCCTGCGGTCTTTTTTTCCTACCACCTCCTTCTGTTATCTGCTTTGCTCTCGTTTTCCCATTCCTTCCCCGACTCCTTTCCCTAACCCCGCCCCCCACACCTCCTTTTCTCCTCCTTTCCTCAAGTCACCCAAGTGCACATGGGAAGGGTTTTGAATGATGGGAAGGGAGAAAGCTGAGGTGGGTGGTAAAATTCCAACAGTGGAGGTAACCACTTCCAGGCTCAAGCTTTGTGTGGATAACAGACTGCCTGGGAGGAAGTGAGACGCAGGAGAGAGGGAAAGAATAAGAAAGGCAATCCTGTAAAGGTAGTGTTGACACGACCCTCAAGATTATCTCCTGATAGCAGACTGGCGCCTCAGGGTGGAAGCCTTCTGCACTAACAACACCCCAAAGTCCCCCAAAGTCATTGTTACAGGTCACTGCCCCGTGGGCCATCACTATCGGGATCAGAGCGTTAACGTTTCTTAAAAAATTAAAAATCAAAGCAAAACTAAAGAACGGCTGTAAGCAACCTAGGAAACCACAATGTTTCCCCCCCACTGGGATAAAGGCAAAGAGAGCAGTTTGCCTACAGACACAATACCTGCAAGGAAACTACTCAGCTGGTTGACCTCACTGGAGCGGCTTCTTCCTTGAAAGTCCTTAGTTCCTTGGGAACTTTGCCAGGGTCCAGGCCAACCACAGCCCCACAGATGCCATTCCCACCTCAGCACAACCTCCTGGGAACGCTCACTAAACACGAGGGGAAGGAATTCGGAATGAAGCGCAAGAATGGGGAAGCAGCCGCTCTCTGCTGGGTGCTTACCTCTTCTGGTTCATGGAGGCCACCTGGAGCCACTCGTTGGTGCTGGGGTTGTAGGAATGCGCCGCGGAGATCTCCTGGCTCGTGATCCTGTACCCGCCCACTATGAAGAGGTAGTTGTCCAGGATGGCAGACCCGTAACCCCTGACATTCACCAGGTCGGGGGGAAGGTTGTTGGCCAGCGGAAACCAACGTTCAGTCATCTCCTCATACCTGAGCATGGACGGGGGCTCCCCCTGGTAGGGGTGAGGGGCCAAGGGTCCCCCCAAGAAATCCCCCAGGGCCACGAGGACAGGAGTTCCAGTCATCCGGGCCTCCCTCAGCCTCTGTTTCAGGCTGACATCCCCCGGGGCTTGAGCAGGAGACCCCACCAGGAGGTGGAACTGGGGCTTGCACAACACCTCGTGAAAGTGGACGACCATGAAGCGCAGGCAGGCCTCCTGCAGGTCCGGCAGCCCGTACACCTGCGCCAGGCGGTACAGCTCCAGGCAGTTGGTGAGCCGCACCTGGGACAGCAGCAGCTGCAGCAGGGACGTGACCTGCAGGAAGGAGGCCGCTTCCACCAGCTCGGACAGCAGGCTCACCTCGTCCATCTCCTCCTCCTCGGCCGCTCCCCCGGCCTTCTCTCCCCGCGGGCCCAGCAGCCAGCCCTCGCGCGCCCCGCCGGCGTTGATGAAGTCCAGCACCAGGCGCAGGCCCGGCGCGCTGAGGCCGCGCAGCTGCTGCACCTCGGGGCCACCGGCCTCCTGGCCCCGGGCCTCGCGCATGCCGGAGCGGTAGAGGGCGCGGAAGTAGTCGCTCTGCTCGATGAGCTTCCTCTTGCTCACCGCGTAGCAGCGGTCCTCCAGGCGGATCTGCACCATCTCCTCGGCCGACATGGCTGGGGGGCCGGGGGCCGCGGGGCCGCCCGCCAGCTCGGCGCGCTGGCCTCCCCGCCTGCGCGCTTGACGGGTTCCGGGTGGGGCGCCCGCTCTCTCCCGCGCTCGCCCGGCCTATCTGGGTCGCTGCGGCGCCCCCAGGCAGCCCCTCCTCCCGGCCCGGGCGCCCCTGCCCTCTGGTCCCGCTCGGCGCCAAACAAGGGCCGCCCGCGCGCCGGGCGTGGGGAGGCGGCCGCCGTGCTTGCGCGGGCCGTCCCGGGCCGCGTCAGCCGGGAGGGTGTCTCAGCCCCCAGCCTACAGCCTCCTCCCACGCCCCGCTTCGCACTTCCGCCCGCAGGACCCCTGCGGCCGGCGGGCCGCGGGCTGGCCCGGGCTTCCCGGGCTGCGGGCGCTGGGTGGGGGCGGGGGGCGGGAAGGCGCGGCCCGCAGCCTCCCCCTCAGGCCGGGCGCGGCGGCTCTGCAGCCCGCGGGGGTCGGCCGCGTTGGCCGCGGTGCCCGCGGGGGGTGGGGGGGGGGGGACGGGAGGCGAGCTGCAGCCGGTTTGCCGCTTCTCCCGCGCCGCTGTACGAGGGCGTGGGGAGAGGGAAAAAGCAAAGGAAACGGGCAAGAGAGGAAAGGGATGAAGTGGAGTCGGGGAGACACAAAAGCACCACATCTGGGGTCACACGTCTGGCCCAGCCCGCTCCGTGTCCCGGGTGGGGGGCTGCGGCGCCCTGGCCGTCTCTGCTCCAGGGGATGACACCTAGAGCCGAGTCCGGCAGGTCGCTGCGTGGAGACATCTTACAGAAAGTCCAGCCAGTTGGCCGCAGGTTCTGCGGGGCTCGAGCGTGGGGTGCACCGGGTAAAAAGGATGGGGAAGCTGGGGAGCTTGGATTTGCTGCGATGGGCCGTTATCCAATTTGTGCTATTAAAAGAAAAGTACAATTCAACTAAAGATAGATCTCGTGCCTTCTTTTAAAAATATTTTCTAACAAATGGGAAAGCCATTGCTTTCCCTATTTCGGCTTAGTTGGGCTGACCATTAGGAAATGTTATTTTTGGGCAGAAGGGCTGGTCACTTCTGCTCATATTTGGCTACAGAAGTGGCTTTCCTCGCCACCCTCTGATCCTCCCCTCCCCCCCCTTCCACCCCACTCTGCAGACTACTTAAGGAAGGACTACTTCTTCTCTATCTTCTCGCATATTGCAAATACAAAGCTCAACCCAAATAATAGGAAGGACCTTGCGTTGCCTCGAGGGATGAATTAATCCTGGGGAGGGGTAGGACTGAGTGGGAGAAGAGGGTGTGTTCACTCTTATTGTACAAAAAAAAAAAAAAAAAAAATCCTTGAAAACTTTCCTGTACCAAGATTTGAGAACCAATCATAACAGTCCTTACCTTGGAGAGAATATGTGTTTGGACTTTGTTTTCATTGTTACAAGCTTCAGCTTTCTTCTCGAATGACAAGTTATTAAATAACACCTTCTTCATAACTACCTCTCCCCTATTTCAAACAGGATAAACTTCGGGTGCTGATCAACATTTTATCTTCAGGTGGGGGGAGCTAACCAGAGAAGAAAGTCATGTATGCAAAACAAATTCTTCCAACACGTTGTTTGGTTATATTTGTGCCTCTTTTTATGTAACTCAACTGCTTCATAGTAAAAGTAACGCCACCCATTATTTTCTTTATAATACACCATGAATAGGAAGTAAAAATTTTAAAGACATAGACAAAAATTCTAGTAGATTCTGGGCCCCTGGGAAAAGTGAAAGAAGTAAAGATGAATTTATGACTTCCCTGTTTCAGTTTTCTTGGATTCCGTGAAAAACTTCTAGCCTTTCAGCTTGTTTTACCTGGCCTTTATCATCACTGATAAAACTTCATTCACAATGGGCCTCTCCCACTTGTCCTCATTGAGGGTGCAGCTGAGACATCCTCAGGTCCTTTGGGGGTGAGTGACCAGGAATTTAGCAGCCCCTCTGGGAAGACAAGGTGCCATGTCCAGTGTTAGGCATTTAGGTGGGGAACTTGTGCCGAGAGGTGCCCCCTGATTCAAAGCGACCTGGACCTGGGATGTATTTGTGCCTCCATCAGTGACAATGCCAGGCTCAGTGGGTCAGACAAGAAGAACAGGCTCTTAGTCTCTCCTCGGTCCCTTTAGAATCTTTCACCAATAGATGCTTTTGTTTCCTTACTGTCATAGATATGCCTCAGACTGGTATTTGCTTGCCTTTTAAAAACAGACCAAAAAAAAAAAAAATCATGCTGAAAGAATGATGTGCTTTAGAAAAGCAATTCCCACACAGTAATATTATCAGAGCAAGATCAACTCCAACAGGGAATCTGGGGTGTTAGTTTGACAATCCTGGGCACCGATCCTGTATGCTTTTTGGCCCTGACATGATAACATCATCAGGATTGGAAGCATCTTAGAAGATCAAGGTCATTTTAAAAACACACAGTAAGCTTTCAGTTACACTAGAAAAGCAATATAAATTATTTTATTTACAAAAGACCTAAAATATTTCTATCTAAGCTTCACAAAAACATTGCTTGTGTGTAACTGGAGGTATAATATTATAGATCTGTTCTTGGCTGATCATTGCAATAAAGACTGGCCTTTGTGGTAACTGTGATTAACTTCAAGCACTTGACATCATGATCTGTTTTACAGAAGACTAAAATAAGGGCCAAACACAGAGGTAAGCTATTTCTTTAAGAATTTGTGGGAAATAGCCCTGACTGCTGTGGCTCGGTTGATTGGAGCATCGTCCCGGGTGGGGGTTTGATTCCCCGTCGGGGCACATGCCTAGGTTGCTGTTTCTATCCCCGGTCAGGGTGTGTATGGGAGGCAGCCAATCAATGTTTCTCTCTCACATGTCTCTCAAAGCAATAAACATATTTTTTAAATAAAAAATAATTATGGAAAATACACCTTTTTCCCTAAAATGGAAAAAATCTAAGTACAAGGTAGTTATCTTAGTGTTGCTTTTAATAATAAAAAATTGGAAAACAGTGTATAATAAGAGCAGCTAACACTCACCGAATGCTATCATGTTCATTATATGCCACACACTGCTAGGCTTTACACGGACTACCATACTGGTTACAGTACTGTTTTTATATACAGCTGGGGAAGCTGAGGTGCAGAGTAAATTTTCATGCATATGGAAAATGAAATACCATAGAACCATTACAACTTTCGATGTAGAGTCCAAACACACACACACACACACACACACACACACAGTCTCTAAAGAAATCCTTTAATCCTATATATATATTCTGATTAAAAAACATGTTCTAGAACAGCATGAATCCATTTATGTGAAATTGTGTACATATATCTCTTGTTTACAGATGTCTAGAAGGATATTTACCAAAATGTTAAGATTATAATATCTTGAATAGGGGGTTTTTTTTGTACTTTTCTATGTGGTTTGAATCTTGCAAATGAACATACATCAATTTAATAAAAGCAAAACAATTTTTAAAAACTAATGACATTTAAGTTGCTTAGACTCTACTTTTTAAAAATAACTTATATCAGTTTTATCAAGTGATAAAATTAAAATGTTAAGTAAAGATACAGTTAGCAGCTTTAAAATAAAGATGAAATATTGACTGTTTTGGACTTCTGGCCAAGATGGAGGCACAGGTAGTCGTACTCGAGCAACCAAAACTAAGGACAACAAGAATTTAGAAACAAAAAGACAACCAGACCTGAGAGAAATGAACCAAATGGAAGTCTGACTACCATTCATCCAGACCAGTAAGGAGGGGCGGAGTAGGAGGCCTAGGGAGAGGGGTCAGAGGTCCCGGCAGGAGAAAGCAGTGGCTGGCAGACGCAGGCGCACAGGACGCAGACGGCAGTTGGCGGACCCCAGAAGCACAGGGGCAGCTGACAGGCCAGTGGCAGACCCTGGACGTGGGAGGCAACGAGCAGACCCAGTGAGGTGAGCAAGGCAGCTGGCTGTCCACGGCCACACATTCGGGCGCAGACAAACTAAGTGTAAATGGGCAGCAACAGAGACTGCGCAACCCAGAGACCCAGCCCCGGGAAACAAAGCCTGAGGCACTGACTGAAAACACCTGTGGGAGTTGAGGCCGGGAGATTCTCTCAGCCTCATAGGAGGCTCCTTGGGGAAACTCACAGAGTCCGAGAAAGTACACAAGCCCACCCGCCCGGGAGCCAGCACCAGAAGGGCCCAATCTGTTTGTGGGAAGCGGCAAAGGGGACTGAAGTCCTAGAGAGAGCGGAGCAGGCGCCATTGTTCCCTGTCAGACCCTGCCCCCACATACAATGTCACAACCCAGCGACTGAGGTGCCCCGCCCTGGTGAACACCTAAGGTTCCACCCCTCATATGTAACAGGCGCGACCAGCCCAAAGAAAAAAAATAAAAATAAAATTAAAAAGATGGCTCAAACAGAATTAAAAGCCCCAGAGCCAGTTTTTTTTTAAGTGACCAAGAGATAGCCACCCTATCAGATACACAGTTCAAAGCACTGGTGATCAGGATGCTCACAGAATTGGTGGACTTTGGTCATAAATTAGATGAACAAATGCAGGCTACAATAAGAGAAATTAAGGAAAATGCACAGGGAACAAATACTGATGGAAAGAAAACTGAGTTTCAAATCAATGGAAGGGACCAGAAGGAAGAAAGGAACAACCAAACAGAAAAGGATAAAGAAACAAGAATTCAAAAAAATGAGGAGAGGCTTAGGAACTCCAGGAAATCTTTAACGTTCCAACATCTGAATTATAGGGGTACCAGAAGGGGAAGAGGAAAAACAACAAGTGGAAAAGTTATTTGAACAAATAATAAAGGAGAACTTCCCCAATCTGGCAAGGGAAATAGACTTCCAGGAAGTCCAGGAAGCTCAGAGAGTCCCAAAGAGGTTGGACCCAAGGAGGAACACACCAAGGCACATCACAATTACATTACCCAAGGTAAAAATGAAGGAGAGAATTCTAGAAGTAGTAACAGATAAGGGGACAGTTACCTACAAAGGAGTTCCCATCAGAATGTCAGCTGATTTCTCAAAAAAGGCCTTCCAGGCAAGAAGGGGCTGGAAAGAAATATTCCAAGTCATGAAAAGCAAGGACCCAAATCCAAGATTGCTCTATCCAGCAAAGCTTTCATTTAGAATGAAAGGGGAGATAAAGTGCTTCTCAGATAAGGCCAAGTTAAAGGAGTTCATTATCACCAAGCCCTTATTATATGAAATGTTAAAGGGACTTATCTAAGAAAAAGAAGATAAAAAATATGAACAGTAAAAAAAGACATCAAACTCACAGTTAGTTACAACCATACCTAAAACAAAAGCAAACTAAGCAAACAAATAGAACAGAAACAGAACCACAGAAATTGAGATCACATGGAGGTTTAGCAACAGGGAAGTGGGAGGAGGAGGGGGAAAATATATAGAGAATAAGTAGCATAGACAATAGGTAGAAAATAGACAGGGGGAGGGCAAGAATAGTATGGGAAATGTAGAAGCTAAAGAACTTATGACACATGGACATGAACTAAAGGGGGGGAATGGAGGTGGGAGGGGGTGGGCAGGGTGGAGGGGAGTGAAAGGGGAAAATAGGACAACTGTAATAGCATAATCAATAAAATATATTTTAAAAAGAAAAAGAAATATTGACTGTTTTTTAAATGTCTTTTTTTTTAAAGAGGGGAAGGGAAGGAGAAAGAGAGGGAGAGAAACATCAGTGTGTGGTTGCTTCTTCTGCACCCCCTACTGGGGACTTTGCTAGCAGCTCAGGCATGTGCCCTGACTGGGAATCAAACCAGCGACCCTTTGGTTTGCAGACCCTCACTGAGTACACCAGCCAGGGCCAAATGTCTTCTGAATTTAGTAAACCTATGCTATTATTTTACTACCACTTAAAAATAATCTTTATTTTTTTAGTCCCTCCAATATTCCTAAAATGTTTTTTTCTTTTTTTTAACAAGTAAAACCAAATTTTCTATTAAAGTCTATAGGGCAATTTAAATGAGTTAAAAGTAGCATGGTTCATTAAGTGTCTCTATTTAAATCAGGTTGAGCATCTACACCTCTGGCAAAGCTTCCATTCAGTCACCTATGTCAATGTTTTTCAAACATCTCAGGAGATCACCTGGAGCAACTACTTACACGAATAAGAAACCTGCCTCCCACAACAGAGCTACTGAATCAGGCTCTTGGGAAAGATGAGTGGCTTTTAAGGTAGAAATCTGATTTTTGAACCCCTGTCAAAAGTGCCCACTGGAAATTAAGTACGATATACTACTGCATTGCAAATAGTGCAGTGATTCTGGGTGTTTGATGTAATTTGTACAAAAGCTGTTTGGCCTGTTATGCATAGTTGATGTTGCTTTCTGGTTTCTGCAACTTCATCTCACAGGGACAAGTTCCGAGCCTGGATGTTTCTGGGCCCCATACCTCAGCCCTGCAGCCTTTGGTGCATCTCCCCTTTTTCAAACTACTTGGCTTTCTGAAGCTACTCATTTCCAGACTCAATGTTTATGCAATTATCAAATTGATTTTAAGATTTTAAAGCATGCTTTCACATTGGAATTTGTAGATCTTTAAAATGCAAATTTGACCTTCCCTTGAACATCATTTGATAGCAAAAGGATGAAACAATTGTGGATTGTTCCATTTTCCCTCCAGGCAACATGAGAACTTCAAGGAATTATATATCACACAAAAGAAACTACATTTAATGTGACTTGAAAGATGTGAAGGTTAGAAGGTTAGAAAGTAGACTTTCCAGTTCATGTCCTCAGGGTATAGCTGTGCAATCTCTTAGAAACCAGAGAGTAATTTTTTGTTCATCTGTCCCTTGCTTTGCCCTTAGGATCCTTGTTCTCTCTCCCCACCTGGAACAGATGGAAGTCAGATTGTTAGCAGGTAAGCAAATGAAACTTGCTGTCTCTGAGTTCTTAGAATAAATATGTATCATGTTTAGTGTATTTTTTGTGGCTTATGCGTGGTTAGGAATTACTACATGATATAATTTTTGCTTGGAAGAAAGTGAATGTTTTGTTTTTGAAGTTATTCAGTCTTTTGAACATTTTTCTCTTTATTAAAGATAATTAATATTTATGTTTCTAAAAATCAAAAGATTTGTGATAATTAGGCTATTAGAAAACAGGTAGAGAGAAGAAAGTTCAAAGAATGTGAACATTTGTGTGTCAGTGAATGAGCCATTGTGCAACAAGTAGGAAAGAAATACAGATCACAGGGTGGGAAGAGTTTATTTAGATTAAAAATAAAAAAAAGTAGTACAGTACTTTATGCCTGAAGCTGACTGCCACCAATGTTTTGTATGAAATGGATACAAAAAAAGCAACAGTTGTCTGCTCTGAACGAATTTCATCTTGGATACCATGAGACATAAAACGTACAATCTTCACGAAAGTAAGAGGCCATTGTCACGGCCTTTAATGTATTTTGAAATGTTTGGCATTGCAGTTGAAGTAATTTTATTAATACTTAGAAATTTCAAAACATGTTATTTTCCTCATACACACTTCTCGGCAACTCCTTCGGCTTCAACCAGAGACACGGTGTCTTTCAGGGGGGTGGGCTCTCTGAGAAGGCTGCCTTATAACCTGCAGACACAAACATCAGAAAACAGAGCAGACAACCCCCAAACTGAACTTCTTCACAATTTTCACTGCGAATTACACTTTCTATTCTTAATTGAACAATATACACCTTAATTGGGTGTTATATTCCATCTACATTATGAGGCAGTTCTTTTTACTGAATCTTCAGTCTTCTTTTAAGAAAGCTTTTGGCTAGCCTTGGCAAAAAGTGCCTGGGCCTGATAAGTAACCAGGATCCATACTCAATGTTTTCAAAATCGCAGCAAAATTAAAATTTTAAATTTTTATTTCTTTCAGTTTCCATTTACTTTCAAATTTTTTTTAGTAAAAACAAAAATTTCAAACCAGTACACAAATTGGTTTTCTAGTGAACCTGAATACTAGAGTTTAAATTCAAGTTAAAAAAAGAGATAATTGAAAAAAAAATCTGTAGTCACAAGTTCCTTGCAAAACGATGTCTTGTTTCTGGTGAAATGGATCCTTCTTTTATCTGACATCAACTGACTAAACTATTGTTTTCCTCAGAAAGATTCTCAGCTAGGATTTCCACTTGTCTTTATATTTACTTAGTAAAAGGTGTTTGTGACAATTCACTTTCAGAGAAAGAAGAAGAGAGAATCCACGTCTTTAAGAGGCTAAGGGGCCAGGGAATGAAATGGCCTGGAAAGTGTACAGCGTTAACGCCAGCGGGTCAAGTGTTCACCCGGGGCTCCACTGGGAAGAAGCAAAAGAAAACTCAACGTGCAGTCAAAGAACAGCCTCATTTTTCTGGAAAGTGACACTCTAGATGAGTTCCAAGGAAGCTGTTCCTTAGCAACAGCCCCGAAGTCCAGAAACCGTCCTAAACCGTGATGGTCAGCTCCAGCTCCTGCCTGGAAGTCAGACTCGCTGCCGCATCCTCTCACCAGGGAAATGCATGCGGCAGTGTTGGCAGCAGACACGATACTGCTCCTGAGCATGGGGTGGGCGGCAGACTCTCTCTGCTCACCCACTATTTTTTACAGAGACTGCTGGATCCGCCGCTTCCCAGGTCTCCTGCTCGACCTGGAGGAGTCTCAGAAGATGGGGGCGCAGTTCTTGAGATACTATACTGAAAGCACTGGCCAGAAATGCAGTCGGAGCTGCTGCCTTAGGAAGGATGGTAAGTATTAATGGTGTGTCTGAGCAAAAAATAAGAGGAATCTTCCAAAATGAAGACCTAAGGCAGAGGGTCCTGTGAACAGTTGAAAACAACTAGGGAAGATGGATGTCCGGAGATGAGAGAGAGGGAGACAGAGGGTGAGACACTAGACAGACGCAGTTTGGGACAGTGTAGGCCCCGTTTACAAGTCTGGTCATGACCCAGAATGCTATAGAGCCTGCAGGTAACAGAATCGTCTGTTCTTCTCCAAAGTGCTAAATGGAAATCTTTCTTCAAGTGTCAACTAATAATATTCTATAGCCCCAGATATAGTATATTTAATTTCAAACATGTTTATAATAATTTTCTTTTCAAAGTTCTTTGGTGATATCAGTATCATTTCAAAATATTTAAATGTGCTTGCTTATGTTGACCAAATGTGGGATGTACTGAACAAGAATTGAGATTGTGATTCATATTTGGAAACAAATAGGAAGATATATGTCAAATAGAAAAAAGAAGAAGAAAGGGGGAAGAGAGAGAGAGATTAAAATTAATTTTCAAAACACCCTAACAGATATGTTCTGTCTGAAATCTGGAATTAGGATTTAATATCATCCATATAATAGGACCAGAGCCTGTACTTAGGCAAAATGTGTCATTGTTGCAGAACTGCAAGTTACAATTGTCTAAAGACTTCTTTCATTTATTTTTCATTCTCCCACGACTTTAAAGCCTCTTAGAAAGAAACAACAAAGCAACACAACACTTTAAAGCAATTCTCTTGGTTGCTTCTGACTTACCAGTTGCCAATGCCTCCCATCCAATTATGCACGCAACATTTCTGACCCAAAATGGAGCTGCTTGGACAGCCTAAACTGTCAAAAAATAAAACACAAATAAACCGTCAAAAGGCCACAGCTGTGAGAAGTTGTCACAGCCTAAGTCCTCAGAAGTTAATCAGGCACAGAAGACAGCAGTTCATCTATTAAAGGAAAATCTTTTGGAAAAGGTGGCCAATCTAGATTGTCACTGTAGAGAGGCTTCTGATGCCAGAAACCCTCACTGAGGGGCAGTGGGAGAGCGGAGGTACTGTCTCACCCAGTGTTTCCTCAGGGTGTCACTTTACCTCTCAACACCAGGGAAGCCGAGGCTTCTGGGCTTTCAGGGCACTACAGGCCTCCAGGGGAGTTCCATGGGTTTAGAGCCTCTGCAGCTCCAAGCTGGGACTTTCCGCAGAAGCAAGGGCACAGGCACACGTCCCAGTGTTTAGCGGGAAGCCAGAAGAACTTAAAAATGCCACAGGCCTGCAGGAGCTAACCTGCTCAAAGGGGTCTCCGAAATGGACACAAAGAGGAACGTAAAAACACTTTTAAAAACTATTTCCTACAGCATCAACTTTCTTATCAGAAATGTAATGTCTAAATTAGAGTATCTTTTATTCCTTTCCCTTAAACTTTCCAGCAGTCTCAGGGAGTGCATTTGTGATTTATAATGTATTAGCAGTGTATTAGTGCCTTTTGTCCTCTTCTTTCTCCTACTGGAAAAGCATTCAGAAACATGGGGTGTCCCAGAAGTAGTGGGGGTTGCAGCTGCCACAGTCAACCTTGCGCAGGAAGAGTGCAGGTTCAGTGACGGCAATTCCACAGCAGCTGTAGGCATCCCTCAGGCCTGGCGATCACACACAGTCGCTCTGTAATCTTTCAGTAAAGAAGCTGCTATCTCCTGGCTAGGGGATACTTCCTGTCACCTGGTTTGCACTGCACTGCAGCAGGGAAGCACGTGCTGCACTTCAGGGCAAAGTGGCTGAAGATCTGCATTTAACACAGATGACTTCAGGTTCTCCAGAAATAACACGATGTATTTTACGGAGGACACTTACTTAGAAATAAGGGAGATAGCCCGAGCAAGTAATGTCCTCCTACCCACTAAAATCCAAATGCTAACATCCTTATTTATCTACTGCTTTCCTCCTTGAAGGGCACTGATGAGGCTGTTCACTGGATGTCGTTTTGCAACATGGGGCTAGAGCACACCTGCAGTCAGGGTCAAGGCCAGCGGCCTTTCCACCACCTGGCCTCTCCCAGTAACGTAGTCATTATGTTTTTCATCCTTTCTGTCCCTTTTCTGTTACAGTATTTGTCCTCTTATTTTCCTATTTCTTTCTCTGGTGAACCTGAGCATTCTGAGAGAGCATTTTGCTTAGAAATCTGGGGTGTGTGTGTGTGTGTGTACATATATACACACATATGTGTGTATACATATATATGTGATATGTATTTTCTTTTAAAAGGGTGGTTGCTATAGTTCCTAATGTTCTGTAAACAATCTGACTGTAGCCCTGCAATGCACTGTTAATCCCGTGTTCGTGACAGAGATGGGCTAGCAGAGCTCATCACGCGGGTAGAAACCAGGACCAGCTGCAGGCCCTTTGCTGTTTCCCTTCCAGTGGCCTGTAACTTGGCCGTCTTCTACCACGACCCCATTCACGACAGTGTCAACTGCCTGCACATTCACTGCCCAACGACGGAGAGCTGCATCCTGGAACTGGGGACCAGCGCCATTTTGTACACCATCACAGACGGTAACAATTTCTGGGTTTTGTCTGTCTTTTGGAGAATGTTGGTGATAGCTTCTTCGTAGAGGCATTAAAACTGGCTGGTAATAGCCATGTATCAATCCCTAAATCATTATGTTGTCAGTGAATTCTGTCGGGGCAGAAGAGTTTTGAGCATCCAGGATAGAAAACTAAAAGGAAATTCCCTTCAGTTGGACATGTTCAGCAATGATGAATTTATTCCACATGATAGCAAATCAAGTGATTGAACAAGCGGTTAAGTATTATATTTCATTTGCCACTAGCACCCTCAGAAAGAGCCAAAGTAGGCATTTCTACTGTGGTGGCTAAGAATACCACTAAGAAATAATAATAATAACAATAACAATACTAATAAGCTAAATGGCAGTTTTGGGGTCCACTGACACTGAATACACAAATCCTATGCACCACCACTTACATACGTTAGCATATCATAGGCCCCAAGATAACCAGTGTGTTTTATTTTAGAGAACAATTTAAGTGTCCTTTGCCCAGATATGTAATAACCTCAGGGTGTAAATTAGTAAACATGAAACAATAGGTTTCTATCACGAGAATACAATGGAGGTGACTTATCAGTTTGTACTTACGGATCAGCTACCACCCCAGGCTGTGCTCACCATTGCAGGAGGTCGCAGCCGGAGTCTGCCGTCTAGTCCCTTACAATCTGGTTGATGGGGCAAGTCTTCCAACTGGTGAACGACATAATTAAATACAGTAATGTATGGCACTGCCTCAAGTACAAAGGCTCAAAAGAAGGGAAGAATAAGGCAAGCTAGACAGTTCAGAGGTTTCAGGGAAAAGACAAGACTAGCTCTGTACTGCACCACGGGAGGTAATAAAACCGGCCTGGCTACAGTAAGGGCACCCTTGGGGCTGCACTGAAAATACAGGTAAGGTAAGGTAGGCTGTGGGCAGAGCAGAGTTAGAAACCAACAAAGTATTAAGTGATAAGAGGCCATCACAGGAACAGTATTTGCAGCAGGCAGGTCAGAAAATGTAGTCAGGAGGCGTTTTCTGGACAAGGTCATTGGAGCTGCAATGCCGAGGAAGGATGGTTATTGGCATACTGGGAAGGAACGGGGCAGCATTAGTTACTTTTAGACATTGGAAGAGAAGGATGGAAAGTCACTTTGCAGAACAGATTCCACCGCAGGAGCTGAGACAACAGGGATGCCACTGAGTAGGACAAAGAGACAAAAGGATTGTGGCCTTGGGGATGTCTACCTCCAACTGAACCCTGGAGAAATGAGATCAGAGCTCAAGAACGAGGGAGAAGCTGGTATGTGTCATCAGTGCAGTGGACACAGCTGATGACAATAGTGTCCTTGGAGGGAGTGGGTGTGCGATGAAAGGAAAATACAGCAGACCAAGAACTAAAGATTGTGGAAACTGTGCAACCAGTTGGGGCCAAGAAGAGAACTAGGGTAACAAGGGGGAAAAAATGAGAGGGAGGACTCCAGGGCCCTGGGAGTCATGGAAGAATTTACAAAAAAAGAAAAAAAAATGGTGCCAGCACTATCAAGGACAAGAGGGAGCCAAAGCGGTAAGACACAAGGGATCAGGACACAAGGAAACTACTGGTTATCTCAGAAACATAATTTGACAGAACAGCTAGAATGGAAACAAGATGACAGAAGGAAAACAAACAAACAAACAAACAAACAAAAAACAAAGCCAGAAAGGAAATGAAGGAAATGGATGTGGGTGTGTCTGGGGAGGGAGGGATGGAGGGAGAAAGGGAAACCTCAGCAGCAGGGACAACTGAACAGCTGCTGACAGGGTTTCTTCCTCTTGAAAGTCAAAGCAGCATTTGCACATGTCTGACATCACTGGAAAAGGAGTTAGTTTTCAAGAAGAGAGAAAATATAGCAGGACCCTCAGGCACAGGAAAGGGATGAGATTTAGGGCTTTGCTTGTGATTTAGAATTTTGCCCCATTTTGCTTATTTAAAAATGCTGTGAGATATCTCAAATGGTTCCTATTTCTGTAGCTCTTGCACTAGCACTCACTATTGTTGCCCCGAAGCCCTGGCAGAGAGGAAGTACTCCTCATGATGGAGCCAAATCTGTCCTTAACAGGAAGTGTCCTAGAAAGTTAAGTTCAAATGTGCTCCAGTATGTTTCTAAGTCTTTCAGAAGTAAACAATTATCTTAGTTCAGTAACTCATAGCAGCAAAACCTTAGACTTCTCCAAACTATACTTCATGGTCCTTTTATTATTTTTCTTTAACTTTTACTAAGTTTATTGGGGTGCCACTGGTTGATAGGAGCACATAGGCTTCAAGTGCACATTTCTCTGACACTAGAACTGTATGTTGACTGTGTCCCCAACACCCAAAGTCAAATCATCTTCCCTCACCGTGTATTGGGCCCCTTCCGCCTCCTCTGGCAACCAACACATGGCTATCTGTGTCCACATATGAGTGAAATCATATGATTCTTAGCTTCTTCTGACCTATTTCACTTAGCATAATATTCTCAGGGTCTGTCCATGTTGTCACAAATGGCAGCATTTCATCGTATGGCTTCCATACTATCTATATGTACATCTTCTTTCTGCAACCCTATGGAAGGGCACTTTGGTCATCTCCATGTCTGCGCCTCCGTGAACAGCACTCCAATGAACATAGTGGTACATGTATTTTTGCAAATACACGTTTCCAAGTTTTTCAGGTAGATACCCAGGAGAGGGATGGCTGAGCCACAAGGTGACCCTATTCTTCATTTTTTGAGGAACTGCCAGACTGTTTTCCATAGTGGCTGTACTAGTCAAATAAAATGAACAATGCTTTATTTTATCTTTCAGGTATAGATCCAGATTTGCTGGTTTTTGGACAGGCACCTCCCACGTATCTAAATACCCGTTCTTCATCTAATATATGGGACGCACTAAGAAATCTAAAAGCTACAAATGTAGATAAACAGCAGCCCACCATGATAAAACAAATGCTACCATCAACAGAGGCTCCAGCATCAACCACACATCAAGATTTGGTTGTCAACACAAGCCATACCAGATATTCCAAGGAATTAACCACAGATTCTTGGGCAAGATTCATTTCCCTGAACGATTCCATTGCCACAAAGGTAAATAAGGTGTCACGCAGTGCTGACTTCATCAGCAATCCAGATAACAAGACTGTTTCTGCTTTCTTTGTGCCCACAGACACAAAATCTTCTCATATGCCCATCCCATCCCCACTCAGCAGCAACAAGCAATTGCTGAACAAAACCAAAGGCTCCAACAGCGGGAACCACACCCCTGAGAATGAAAACAAGACACCTAACGGGGCACCTGTGACATCAAAGACGTGGCTGGTGCCTGTGGCCCTCTGCGCCTCCGTCGTCTTTCTCTGCTGCTGTATAGTCCTCCTGGCATCTGGATGCTGCCGAAAGCAGCAGGGCCAGTATACACCAGGACAGAGAAAGTCAGCATCCAGGCAAATTAAAAAAAGTTACATTCTGAAGGCAAGCTCTTAATAGCAAGAGTTCTAGAAGATTGTAAGCTTTCCAGAGTATCATTCCTGGTTTTCTGCAAGAGCTGTTTAGTTAAAGAATAAATGCATAGGATGTCCACTCCTACCAATAGCTACAAAAGGCGAATGCTAGATAAATGTAACTGCTTTTTTATTGTTTTCTTATTTTGAATAGTGTACCCTTTTGTCAAATTTCCAAAATTCTGACCTCTACATTTACTGAGCATCCTGTGAGAGATACAGTTCTAAGTGCTGTACATGTATACTTCTTTGAGTTATGTATACTATTATTAGCCATTATGCTATTATTATCACATTATGCAGATGAAGGAACTGAGGAAAAGACAAAGTATCTTGCCTAACGTCACACAACTAGGAAATAAGTGAAGCTAGGACATAACAAGCCATCTGTTCTAAAGTTCATTGTCAAAATCACTGTTAGACTAAAAGCCTCAATTTTCTTAATAAGCATGGGGAAAATATACAGGGAGAAAAATACTCTAACATCTTATTTGTCTCCCATCAAGGTCAAATTATTGTTACGTGTTAATAAAATCTTACAATGGTTTGAGCAAAAGAGCACTATAAACTATTAGTTAATAACCCATGAGCAAATGCTTCCTGATTTTTATAATTTTCTATGTCTCTTTGATTAATCCTTCTCAATCCCAAGCCATCTTCGTTTTCTAAAGATGACACTCCTTTGCATAATTGTGGCATGGAGACCTTCGAGTTTTACAACGACTCCTGTTGAACAAAGTTTGGGAGTTTTACTTTACCTCTCTTGCTTACATACACTGTTTATCCAGCTGCAAATATTAGCACTAGGTACTTCATTTCTGTCCACCTCTTACACCAGATTTACCTAAATCTTAGACTCAAAAGAAAATTTTAAGTTACGTCTCTAATGATCTTCAACTGTAGGCCCTGAACCTTATCCCTGAAACTCTTTTTAATGTGAGAACAGACATTAAGACAGGCATAAGCATCAAGAATATACAAGAGAAAATCTTTATGGGGTATATCAAGATTTACATTATCCTAGAATATATTTAAATAAATAATTCAGGAAGCTGTCTTTAAAAATTATGTCTACAAACATTCTTTTCAAAGATAACTCTTCTTTCAAATGTATACAAATTACTTTTGTGTCCCAACACACTTGGGCTGCTGGGGGAAAAAGGGTTTTCCTTCTTTGGAGTTCCTCAGGATTTTACTCATTCCTTAAAATTCATAGTTTCATGGAAATAACAACAATTTGGGAAAAATGTATTTATCTTTGTAAGAAAACAAACTCATACTCTTCTTCTGCAGTCCCTACCTTTGGCCATCAGGTAAACCAAGTAAACTTAGAGAGGAGAGGCAATCAGACCAGAGCCGGCCAAACAGCAAACACAAACGGGCCTAGAATCACATCCTCAGGGGAAGTCGAAGGGACCAAAGAGCACTCCTGAACAGAATTAGAACTTTAGGAGACAAAGACACCTGCCTGGTCCACAACTAAGGGCAAGGCTGTTACACCCACTTGGGAAGTAACCACATACTGAAATCTCTCCAGTTGCTCTAGGTAGATCTTTACGTCTGTAATGGCCCAGTATTAGAAATACTTACCAATACTGTGAAGAAAATATGCAGAGAACTAAAGCACCCTACAATTAAGAAAACAGGTTTATTTATTTGCCTACGTTTTTAAGCAACTTCTGAGCTATTTAAGAGTTTGAAGTCAGAAGTGACTGCCTTTCAGTACAGCAAAGTGTCCCCCAGAATCTTCATGGCAAGGGTGAAAAGGATAATGCTCCTTGTACATATCAGATCAATGAATAAAGGGCAAAAATCTACCTGACAGTGCTGTTTAACTAGGGTTAAAATCACAATGACAGCAACTGTTACCTTTTAAGGCAGTTCTGTATTAATCTTATAGCTCTAAGATTTTGCTATCCTAGGTGGGTAAGAGCCTTCAGGTCAGTGAGCCAAACTGCAAAGTTTAAAGGGCACAGCCCTGCACAAAACCACCCTCACTTCTGAGACCAACTCTCAGTTCGGGCTGGGGCAGGAGTCCCTAATCCACCCTCAGGTTGGACAATTACAGTAACTCACAGAACTCAGTGAGAGTGGTTACACTCACAGTTGTGGTTTATTACGGGCAAAGTATACCCATTACAATCAGTCAAGGGAAGAAGCGCCTAAGATGAAGTCCAGGAAGGTTCAAAACGCATAGCTGCAGGTGAACTCTGCCACCCCCAGAGGCAGGACGGATTACTCTCCCAGTTCGTGTCTAACGACATACCCAGAGTATTGCCAAGTAGGGGAGTTTGCCTGAGCCTCAGTGTTTAAAGTTTTTATTGAGGCTCCATTACATAGATATGATTGACTAATTACCTGGTAGTTGATCTCAGATTTACCAGATGACTCAAAGCCCCCACCGAAATCACATGGCTGGTTTTCTGGCATGCCTGAAATTATCAGGTGTGGCCAGCCCCACCCTGAAATCCATTGTGAGCGGCTCAGCCCTAAACAAAGACACATCTATGAGGTATGACGCAGATTGCCTCCCAGAAGCTGAAGAAGAGGCCAGACCTTTGGGAAAGGTCAAATTCTTTATTATACACTCCCCTGCTTGTGCCTGCACGGTATTATCACTTCAGGGCCCAGGAGCCTGATTTACCACTGTTCACATGTTCCCTCCAGGTGTTTCCTCCTTCAGTCCTGTTGCTGCCGCAGAGTTTTCCTGAATTCTGAGTTTCTGAAAACAGTAACATTTCATTCAATACACGTATGGATGCCTTAGCCCTGACCTAAAAATGCTTTGTTTACTTTGCTATTCATTCACTATTTTCATCCAGTGAAATACAACATACCTCCCTCCTTTCATGTTCAAAGTCCTATTGTTGTCTTTTTCAACTACCGCCTCTTGGGCTTGCTAATACCAAATCATACCTTTGATTTACACAAATCTTTTGGGCAGTTCTTTTGACATTCCTTTTGGCTTTCCTTTTGTTCTCGAATTCTGTCAGGCAAAGTAAGTCTTAGGCAAATAAACTCAACAATTCCTTTGTTTTGTTTTTAAATTAATCCCGTGTGGACAACTTTGGAAGTAGTAAGAAATGACTTACAGACATACTTAAATATACTGAATTGACAGCAAAATGGAAGGGGACGTTTCTTAGGGCAGTTCTCATTTTGTCATTTACTCCATTAAAACTCAAGGTCTTTATTTACACCTCATCTCTTTCTTCAGCTGTGGAAGCTCTAATGGGGGAATCAAGAGATAAATACCAGTTGATCTCCATTTCCACTTCTGCAAACTTGGGCTTGGAAAAACAAGCCCAAGAAAATAGAGAAACTAAGGTGCTCAACACAATGGAATCACCATAAAGTTTGACCCCAAAATAGAGTAATGGAACCAACTTTCTACTTCCAATGACCTGTTGCTAATCAAAATTGGAATCTGCAAAACACACAGGGGAGCTAGCACTCAGGTAAACAAAACACCACACAGAGTTCTGGGCCTGCCTTCCCAAACCACCAAATCACAACTCAGAAGCGTCCAATAAGTGCTCATGTGTAGGGAAATAAACTAACTATATTATATATGTATACACATACACACATAAATTCTGAAGTTGTTATGGTAGAAATAAAATACCCTTTAAAACCAGAAGCAATCATGGAGATCTAATTAGTCTAACTGCCCCAGAATATAAAGAAAATTTGTGAATAATCATCACCATTGCACATTAGTATAAAAGAAAAAATTTTAACTCTGAAATAAAACTGTTTCTGTAAACATTTTTAATTTTATATCAAACTAGATAACAATTACATATAGATCACAAAATTAATAAATCAAGCATATTTCTGTACATAATTCACGTCAGATTTAATAGCCTCTTCACTGCTTCTTTGTACTGAGAAAGGGTATTTTCATTGTCCCCCTCGTTCTTAAGACTAACAACAGACTTTTTGTAATCTTCAACCTCTTTGGTACCAAGGAGCTCTTCTTTATTTACTTCCAGGTTTTTCTCTGCAGCCTTAATTTGGAGAAGTGTTTCCAGGATATTTTTTTCTGACGAGCTATTTGTCCATACATACTCTTCCATGTCTGCTTCAGTCTTATGTTTCTCCCATTCCTCGGTTTTCTGAAAGGAAAAAACGAGTTCTGAATTCTGAGAAATATTACCCAAAGACAACATTGGGGGTTGGGGTTGCGAGGGGAAGAAGAGTCTGCAGGAGGCAGACGGCCCTGGCCAGCCCTCCGCGTGCACACTTCCCGCAGCACTGGCACTGCCCTCCCGCGGCGCCCACAGCTCCGGGCTGCGCGCTGGACACCAGCACTCCGTTCCCGCCCACTGACGCCGAGTGCGCTCACACAGCAATGCTGTTTCCCAGGAGACATATAAAACTCCCTTTTATTTCTGCAGCTTTCTAGTCCCTAAACTCTAACGCATCGACAGTTCACATTTCTGTGGTTAGAAATAATGAGAGTGGAGACTGTATTTATCTTCGTAACATGCCGTTGGGGTAACAGGAAAGACCAATTATTATAATGAAATTAAAAATATGAAGTAAGTGTGTAATACATGATTTTCAGTCATAATGACTTCATATATTCTGGAATTTTGTTTTGGTATTATCTTTCTTTTCTGCTCCTATAATGGAAATAATTCTTATTACCACTTGTTTTTTCTTGCAGAAATTATTACCAGGCTATTCTAGGGAGCAGTGGTAGGTTTCACAGTAATATAATTCAGCCTCATGATTTAAATGAAGATGTAACATTTTGTGAAAAACCAAGCCACGCAGTTAGAAGTAACTAACCTGCTCTGGTTCAGAGAAGTGCTGGATACCAGTCACATTCTTTCAAAATTAACACACAACTAGATTCTGAGCTACCGGCTATCACAGAACCATCTACTATTCTTACAACTTGAAGGTGTAAACTTCCAAAGTTTTAACTTTTAAAGCATTAAAAGAGAGGTGGATTTATGGGCTGTCAGAATTATTTCTGCAAAGTCCTCCTGACAAGAGACCCCAGCCCGAGCATCTGGGGCTCCCCAGAACTAGCTGAGCACCGAGAATGCAGTAAGCAGCGTGCACCCGTGCTCCCTGCATTCCTCACCCCAAGCAAAAGAGGGCGCACTGGAGCCCTGTCCCTCGAAGGGTAGAAGAGCAGCCCCACTGAGCACAAACAGGCCACCGGGGCTGCCACCGACTCGGCGGATGCCAGTCAAGTCACGGAAGCCTCGGAGAGAGGCTCGCCTACCGCAGAAACCCACCACAGAAAGGGCCCTCCTTGCAACCTTCAGACCGAGTCCCCGCTGTGCTACTGGAGAAACCAGCAGGATGGAGCCGGTTTCCCCCACCCCCAAGTGCCTTAGCCAATACAGGGTATCCGTATTCACAGCTCCTGTACCATCTGCCCACCTCCCTACACGGAATTTATGGCTGAGAACGATGTCTCAACTACTATTCTAGAAACACCTTATCTGGTTGAGAATCAGCTCTACGACCCCTTTCTGTCTGCTTGTGAGACTTCAGGCTTGGCTGAGGGGGCCGGAAACCCCGTGAAACTTCTCCTGTTGTGCCTTGCTCGCCTACACACTGTGGCAAATGATTTCTAACAGCTGAATTCTGAACCTGTACATTTAAAGAAGTTACTGGCAAAATTACCGTGCCCCATCTAATTCTTTCTGTAATATTTGGGGAAGAAATAAATGCCAGCCCCTTAAGAAGTGCTCTGAGTAAATGGTCCTATCTACTCTTAGAAATGCTTTAAATGTTTCAAGACAAATGTCGCAGTTTCTTAATAATTCTAATTTACAAGTAAAGGACATTTAAGAGGCCAAGAAATACATTTTATAAAGCATTAAGTAAAACAGTCAATCCATCTCATTCTTGACTATTAGAAATCAAGTAATTAAGAGATTGTTATTCTTAATGCAATAGTAAATTGGTATTAATATATTAATATGATTAATAAAGGCTACTTAACAGCTTAAAAATGTTTCACCTGAATTTTTAAAATTATTTTTTATTTACTGATTTTGGAGAGGAAGAGAGACAGAGAGAGAGAGGAAGAGAAGGAGGGAGGGGGGGAGAGAGAGAGAGGGAGAGAGAGAGGCATCGATTTGTTGTTCCACTTATTTATGAATTCACCGGTTGACTCTTCTATGTGCTCTGACCAGGGATCGACCCACACGTAACCTTGGCATATCAGGACAACTCCCTAACCAAGTGAGCCACCCCGGCCAGGGCTTCACCTAGATTTACCAAGATTTCTTAACTGCTTTGAAACAGATGCTTAAACAAGACAAAACCAAAGTAAATACACAAATCAATTCCAACATTTTATTTATAGCCCCCCGACATTTTGTATACACAATTCTAGCCTGGTTTGCCAGGGTGTGCTACAGGTGTGCTGTAATACTGATTACACCTGGCCTCAGGCCTCAGGAGCCCAGGTGAGGCTGGAGCAATGACGAATACCCTCCTCCTTTACTCATCTCAATTTTAAAATTAGACTGTAGTGATACAATGATGGGGAAACTTACAGCAACAAACAAACAAACAAACTGCAAGAAAACAGCTCAACAGACAGAGCCCCCTGGTGTGTGACTGCTATGGGTGCCCTTTCATCCGCATCTGCTGAGGGCCTACTGCCTGCCTGGCAATGCTGGGAGCAGCACGCCACCTCCGGGCGCCCTAGCTAAAAACGAATGTTTTCACCTCCAGTGTTTTAGGCAAAAGGTTCATTTGCTTGTTCATACGAGATACATGCTGACATTCCCCTTCAGGTGAAATAAAAAATAGTGCCGGCTAAAACAAAAAGCTCATTATTCAAATGCGATAGCACTGACACTGGACCAAAATTCAATTCAAAAGCTAATCGTTTACATAAGTCTATTAACTCTACTAAACACAATTTTATTGTTTTTGCAATTAAAAAATCTACTATGGAAAATCTCAAACATACACAAAAGTACTTCAAACGTGTACAAACACACATTTTGTGTGTACATTAGACAACAGCACTGTGAACTCTCATCCGCACAACATCCGACTCAGCCAATCTCGTTTCACGTATGTGGCTCTATATGCAAAAGCACTGCTCCCTTACCATGCTCTCATGGAATTATTTTGAAGGAAACCTCAAACTTTGTCATTTTATCCATATTAATTTTTTCCTAAAAAAAGTAAGAATTACTTTAAAATCATAACCACAGTACTGCAATAGTTTGTGGTATTTCGATTCACAAGAGCCTAACCTAGGTCAGCCCGTTCATTCATTCCATTTATTCATTCATTCCATTTACTCATTCCATCAATCGGCAATTCCCGTGTGCTGATGATCTGCCCCACAGCTGTTTCCCTGGTATCCTCTGGCCCAGAATTCTGGCCACAGTTACTGGACAATGCCTGGCTGAAGCAGAGTCCCTCCCTTATAGTTTGAATCCAAAGAGAGAATTAAATTTAGCTTAGTTTAGTTTTTAGTTTTGTTGCTTTATGCCTCCTCACCCCACCTCTGCCTTCCCCCACCCTGGGGTGACTGGTCCTATAAATCCTGAAATAGTGAAGGTCACGCTTTCTGACACGTAGACTGGAGGAGGAGAGAAAATCAGTTTTCAAACAAAAAATACGAGGCAGTTGCCTACAGAGTGACAGGGCCCAGGGAATAAAAACAGCCCATTCCTGAGATTTTGTAGGATCCTTGCCCTCATATCTTCTCAGTGTAAGCTGCTTGAGTGAGCTTCTATGACTCACAACAAGGAGGTCTCAACTAATACACAGCGCCCCAGGAGTGGGGCTTAACGACAGAGTTTGGAGTTTGTCAGCACATACTGACTTGGCTAAAAAGTTCATTTGGTTTCTCTATAAAACAAAAAGTAGATTTTTCATTTTCACCAATAACTTTATTGATTTGGATACTTTGAAAATGTCAGGCATATTCCAAGTGGTATAATGTTGATTGTTGTCAATTAATGTCTCAATCTGATCACTGTCAACTTCAACTGGCCTACCCGACTGTGGAGCATTGTCCAGCAAATCTCCAGCAGGAAACTTCACAGACCACTTTTGACATGTTCGATCAGTCACAGCACCTTCTCCACACACTGCACAAACCTTTTGTTTCTGTTGTGTTTTCATGTTTCTTAAAATAATAAAGCATAACATGGCAAAAATTGTGTATTTTCTTCCATCTTCAATATTAAAATGGCTACACAAAAATTCACCAATTTCTATAAGTGTTTTTACAATGCACATTGATATGACAGCTGTCACAATATAATCTAACAAAACTGTTTCAAAAGACAACTAAGTGCTGCTAGAGCCATATGGAAAAAACAAACTTTTTGGCCAACCCAATGCAAGATAATTAACATCACCTGGGAGAGGGTACACAATGAAGAAAAAAGAGGGAAAGGACAAAACCTGGGGAACAATTAAATATAATTGATTTAGACTAAAATATGTAGCACACATTTCTAGAAATATGGCATTTCAGTTAGAAATATTACAGTTAAAATGGATCGGTATTATTTTTAAATAAGCAGTATCTCCAAAATGTCACACTTAAAAATAACAAATTTCGAAATAAGATTTTTACATGACTTTAAATGGTCTTTTTGGAAGTTTCCTTTTTTAAGAAAACAAACAAACATTTTTCTTTAAATTGAATGTATTTAAGCAAAAGCTCTTTAAGGGCCCCTAAAAACAAGGGTCAATGCCGTAGCGATAGTTATCCAGAACTGAATTCGGACACAGTATCAGCAGGCTGCAGTTGCAGATACATCTCCCACAAAAAAGAGGAAATCACTGAAAAGTAAAGGGGAAGAAAAGCACCTGTAACTCTACCCCCCCAAGACAACCGGTCACTGCTGGGGACACATCATGCCTGTCCTAAATCCACGTTTAAAACATTGCCATGATAAAGTTTTATTTACAATTTATAACTTATAAGTCACAGCCAAAATTTCTGCTTCTAGAATACCACCCAGGAATAAAAGTGGGCAATTGTTTAGAAGTTTCTTTACACCCTGAAGTGTAGTTGGAACGTATTCATTTTAAAGCGTAAACACCAACACAGTCAAATACTGGGGGGCAAAAAAATTATTGTAAATTCAAACTGATCATCATTCAAGCAAAGAATCTGATGTCTTTTTTAAACACCTCGACCACTGGATATTTAAATATCCATTTAAATGGATATGTAAAATTCACCATTTAATTTACAAAGGTGAGTATCATACATATACAGACAGTCTATAGTCTCTCTTTTCTCCCCTGCCTACCATGAGAGAACCTGCTCTGACTACAGTAACCCAAGAGAAAGCAACCTTCCATTCCACACAATTGGTTCGCCTTTCCAGAACTGGCTCGATTCATTCACTCGTTCATTTACTCAGTAAATACTGACTGCACAACCGCTGCGCCAGGCACCATGTTGTCCAGGAACTCTGGTCTAGCAGGAGACTTGGAGTTCAGTAGAAGCCAGTCAGGTAAGGATTTCAATCCCAATAAAGCCAAGAGGCCAGGAAGGCCACGGAACAGGGCCGAGTGAGGAAAGTGGCATGGGATGGGTCTGAATAGCTATTACAATGCTTACTATTCTGAGCACCTCACACACATTAACTCTTTTAACTTTCACAGCAAGCCCGTGAGGCAATACTGTTACTCAATCTGTTTCACAGACCAGGAGACTGACGCCCAGGACAACTAAAAGTGTGCCCCAAATCTTACTGCTTGTTAGTGACAGAACAACATGTCCCAAGGAGCACAGAAACATAAACACACACACACACACACACACAGAACAAAAGAATTCTTTAATTTGAATCTTTCTTCTTTCTTGGTTAAATTTAAAACAAAGAAAAACATAATAACAGCTAATTCATACAGTGGTCAGTGTAACAGAAGGCAAAGAAGTATCTTCCACGAAACACACATTTGTCGCCTTCTACCGTCTTATTTACAGCCCCCTCTGCCTAGGACGTGAGTCACAGTGATATTCCACCTCTCATGATTACAAGTAAGGCATTGTGCTATACAAGGGAAACCCGTTTAACCATTAAAAAAAAAAAACCTTAGTTATTTGAAAATCAGAAAAAGTAGGAAGAGGTAAATATGCATAACAAACAAAAAGTTACTGCCAATTCTTTTAGTTACCACAGCTAAATTTTTAACTTTACAATGTCAAGAATTCAATTCAATTCACATCAATTTTTTTGAAAAATTTACTGACTGCTGATATGCTAGGCTATGTACTCAATGATAAAAATATAAGGATAAATAAAATGTACAGTCCTTGTCCTCAGTGACGACAGTCCAGTGGAGTTAGGCAGGCATGCATACAGCCAATTACCATAACACTAATAAAAGGGATGCTCACTGAAGAAGCGTGGGGAAAGGATAGGCAGGAAACATCTGAGAGGGAACATCTGAGGCGTATTAAAGGACTCATATGGATGTGCAAGGCGGATATTCTGAAAAAAGGTCATAAGCACCGAAAAGAGCACATGCAGAGTTATGAAAGCACACGTTATGTTCATCATGGCTGATGACGTGGAGGGGTGTAACCTACGCTTCCTGAGTCGCTGATAATGAGGTGGCAAATGACTGTGAACAGACAGGCTAAGGAGTTTATAGATTTAATCCTAGGTAACAGGGAACCTCTAAAGGACTTTATAAAAAAAAATAAGACATAGCAGACTTGTTTTTTAGAACAATTACTTTAACAGCAACATGGAAGATGAATGAGACAGGAAAATCAATGAAGCTATTACAGCTCTGACTGGTGTGGCTCAGTGGGTTGGGTGTCATCTTGCAAACCAAAAGGTCTCCAGTTCAATTCCCAGTAGGGGCACACGCCTGGGCTGCAGGCCAGGTCCCTGGTTGGTGTTTGTGTGAGGTAACCAATCAATGGCTCTCTCACATATCAATGGTTCTTTCCCTCTCTTTCTCCCTCTCTCTAAAACTAAATAAATAAAATCTTAAAAAAAAAGGCTAAAGGATAAAGAAGACCCATACATACTAGGGTAGTAGCAGTAGAGATACAGAGGAAAACATAGTTTTAACAGATGTTGAAAGGCTAAACCTGAGAAGACCTAGTGACTAATTAGATATCAGGGGAGAGGGTGAGGGAAGAAAACCGTATAATGCTCAGGTTCATGACTTCAACCACTGGGTGGGAAAGAACAGAAACTTTCTAAAGGTCTTTAAGTACATGGTGGGCTCCGGAACATCAGAAGTAAAACAAAGTATTGCCCAAAGGCAAAGAAACCTGAGGAGTGTTATCTTCATTGTATTATCATCCCACTCAAGAATCTAGAACAGTTGCCACCACCTAGCACAGGAAGTAAAAAATTCAATGTGTGTACAACAGACAAACCCGTCCAGTTCCTGGACCTCTCACTCAAATCTCCACCCCATGCCCTCAGCTCTAACACTACATACATGTTAAAAAAAAAAACTGTCTTAAAAGAGACATGCCACCCTCTAATCAGTTTGTTTACAACTGATTAAAAGAGATATACAACACTCAAAACCTTACTCACAATCGGAGCTCAGCATCGGAATCACCCATGCAGACTTTAAAACGAAACAAGCCTGAGTCTCAGCACTGGAGATTTTGATTCTATAGGGTCTTAAAAAGCTTCACAGGTGAGTATGATGCAAGTCCAGAGAAGACAGATTATGGAGATAGATAAATTTTCTTCTGGATTAATCTATTCTCCTTCCATTCAGGTATTTCTCCTTTGGGATTTTATTTGCTAATTATCTAGCAGTTCTAAAAGAATTTCTTGTGGCCTTGCTGCATAACCATCGTTTATTCCTTCTTAGGTACAAAATGGTGCTTCATAAGGTGAAATAAATGAACTACGGCAGGCTGGAGAAAAATGAACTTGCTATTACATATCCCGCCCATAATTTTTTAAATTTCTCCCAGATGATTGAGCTAAGATTCACTCCCTTTTATTGCCTTCAGTATTTCAGCCAAAATAAAACTGACAGTGAAGGAAAGAGGGAAGGGAGGAAGGAAGGAAGGAAGGAAGGAAGGAAGGAAGGAAGGAAGGAAGGAAGGAAGGAAGGAAGGGGGAGGGGAGGCAGGCATCAGCAAGGATGTGGAGAAAAGAGGACTCTTATACACTTAGTGGGAATGCACACTGGCACAGTCACTATGCAAAGAGTGTGAAGACCCCTCCAAAAATTAAAAATGGAACTACTATGTGACCCAGAACTGCCACTTCTGGGTCTTTACCCAAAGGAAATAAAAACGCTAACTAAGATACCAGCACCCCATGTTCACTGCAGCATTACTTACAATAACTAATATATGGAAACAACCTGAGTGTGCTTCAATGAGTGAATGAATAAAAATATATTTTGACTAGCAATAAGACTACTATGAAATCCAAATAACACAGCCAAAAGTTTCAAATTTAAAAAAGCAACCACTAGTAATTAAATATCAACCATCCTAGGACCCTAGGACTTAGGATTTTTAGATCCCTGTTCTCTAAACAAGTGCTTTTTTCCTCCCCCCAGTGCCTGTGTTTTAGTCTGTATTTGGCACAAATCACTTTGTAAAATATTTCATCCAATCATTTCTTAACCAGATCACCTGCAGAAGGTTTAAATAATATCATACAGCAAAATTAAAATTTGGGTGTTCGTCGTTATCAGTTATGTCAGAATGCAAGTAGCATATGTGTTCTAAGACTTTAAATGCAACAAGGCACAGACCTCTCCCCCTGTATAAAGTTTCTGTCAGATTAAACCCGAGCTGTACACAGAAATTGGAAACACATGAATTTATGATTCTAAGACTTCCTCATTTAAGTATTAGCAACAATATTAAAAAGCCACTTTACCCAGAGCCCACTATTTGCCAGACATTTCACATAAATTCTCCCTGATCCATCCAAAAATGAGCCTCAGAGGTGCAATGGCTGACCAAGGCTGCAGAAAGAACAAGCAATGGGATTCTGATCCAGTTCCACATGGTTCCCAAGGTTAAAGCTTAACTCACTCCTATGCTCACAATGTGTGGTGGTGGAATACTGAACCCAACTTCTACAGGTCTCTTTGCTTCTTAGAGCTGCTGAAAAATAAATGTGTGATGTATATCTGTCTCTTACCACCTTGCTAGCACTACACAAATCATTCTTTGAAATGTGACAAAGCAAGCCTCCATGACTGAAGTCTATGTTTTGTGAAGTCTGTTTTTTAAAGGCTACTTTGATGCTTCTACAGTTAAATTGTTTTGAAGAGCACACAACAGTACCTTCCTTATACTGAACACCTTTTCAGAGACGTTTCAGTAACTGTGATACAGAAAACTACTTTCCTCTCAACACTTCTTAGAGATAACCTCCATGGAAAGTTTAAAAAGCTAAAAAAAAAAATAAGGCAAGCTTAGCCTTTTGTATTAAATGCTCTGAAACTAGCCTAAAAAATAAAGGAATGGCCCTGCCCAGATGGTTCAGTTGGTTGGAACATCATCCCATAACCCTAAGGTTGCAGGTTTGATTCCTGGTTGGGGCACATACCTTGGTTGCAGGTTCAATTCCTGGTTGGGACATGTATGGGAGGCAACCGATCGATGTTTCTCTCTCTCTCTCAAATCAGTAAGTAAAAAATTTTTTAAAAATAAAGGAATGTTTTAAAAGGAAGTTCACTAAATATCTGATTAAATACCAGGTGGTAGCATTCATCTCAAAGTATGAATTTCATGCTGGTGAAGAAAAAAAGTTCATTTCAATAAAAACTCTGTTGCACCAGCTCTGCAAATTTCATAGCTCATCTGCCTTTAAAGCTTCTTCACCAATGGTCCTAGTTTAGAAAGGATCAGGTGCCAACTTTAATATAGGAATTTTTAAATAATATCTATTTAGAACAGTTGTATGTGGCTACTTATTAGAATTAAAAGTCAAAGGCAACTTTCACTGAATTGATTTGTGCTTATCATTTCCTTTAGGGAAAATTCATTTTATAGGTTGCTGGCAAAATAAGAGACTCAAAATTGATTGGTTTTTATTGTTTATTGTTTGGTTTTAATTCTTTAAGTGTCAGTCACAGGGCTATAGCTGATGCCACCATGTTGCTAGTTCAAAAGGGAACTTTGTTATCTTACACCAAAGGCATTTATAAAATCAACTGACAGGAGAGATTAACTGCGGCAATCATGCTACTCCTGAAGCCAGAAATTAGAAAACCCAGATGAATTATGATAATCAAAAGACCTTAAAAGAAAAGAAGAGCTGCTAGCTGCTTTTTGTTCTTTACTAACCTTGTATGACTGTTTTATTTTCTCTTACTCCCACTCATCCTTTTATGCTACAACTGTTTTGTGAATATCAATGAAATGAGCAGTTCGGAGAACAGCAGCATGTGTCCATAGAGTCACAGCATCTCATGGATGGAAGGAGTTCCAAAGGCCATTTAATGCACTATTTATCCATATCCCCAATTGTGTAGGAGCATTTCCTACCTATTAAAGTAAGCCACTCCATCTTTAGACGACCCAAAGCTTTCACCCAGTGAACTGAAGTCTATATCACTATTACTTGCTGTATCCCTTCCTTCAAGGGTTAAAGTCATGAAAAGGAAATCTCACCTTTTACATGAAATCCTTTGAATCGATTCAAAGGATTCTTGAGGGAGTCTAAAGGGAGTGATTCTTTCTCCAACTGCCTGTACTCCTTCATATGCTCCTAATGGGAAATGCTATTGAGTCTCATGTCTATCTTGGGCAAGCTATGAAAAATTTAATTTGTATGCATATCTAAAATTATTTTAATTTTTAAAAATAAAATTTTAAACTCTGAATGACCTAAACGTTACCAACGTTAAATCAGACGCATTGATGCTCAAATATAGCAGTATCTTCCTTATAAATGTATACACATATACTAAAACTCTCAGTCAGACAAAAGACTTTTTTTTAAAGATTTTATTTATTTATTTTTAAAGAGAGGGGAAGAATGGGAGAAAGAGGGAGAGTAAACATCAATGTGTGGTTGTCTCTAGCACACCCCCTACTGGGGACATGGCTCACAATGCAGGCATGTTCCCTGACTGGGAATCGAACCAGCGACGCTTTGGTTTGCAGGCCCACACTCAATCCACTGAGCCATGCCAGCCAGGGCAAAAGGCTATTTCTAATACTATTTAAATAATTAATTCCCTTTCATTGTCTCTAATGTATTCCAGTGAAATGTTTATATGGCTATGTGTTAACTAAAAATTTTAGTAAAAATTTAAAATACCTTTTTATAAAGTTCTAGAGCTTTGTTCTGCAGTTTATTTGAATAACTATGAATTATAAATTCTCCAGTTATACAGATGACAATTATCTTTCCATAGCTTTCACAACTTACAGCCAATGTCAAGACAAACAAAAAAAGTTAAATATTCTAAATCTTCAAACAGAAGTCAGAAACCTAGAATTTTAAAGGCATTTTAGCCATCTGATTTTTTGTAAGGTCCTGAGACAAACTGCATAATCTATTTCGAGATCCTCACTTTGAATGCCAGTAGAAACTATTTATCATATTTCACACATCCTTCGTGTATCCAGTGGTTCATTAAACTGAGTACCTGCCACACCTACTGTTTTTCAAAGTTTAAGGCATCATCTGAATTCACACTGACAAAACAATGAAACATTCACAATCACTTACCCAAGACTCGTGGTACAAAACTGTTAGCAGATACATTGCATAATCATAATTCTGTCTCTTTAACGGGCACCTTCAAAAAAGAGAGAGGGAGGAAGTCAAAATTCCAAAAATTCAGTACACAGAATTATTTGCCAAGTATATAAATACTTAATACAAAGGGTAACTTATATTCAGATATTCTGTATCTGTTCCAGGAAAACTCAGTTCTTAGAATAATAGTCTATGTAATTCACTGTTTGAGGATATGGAAAACTTTAAAAAAATTTTTATTTAGGGTATCTCTTTGCTTTCATAACTAATGGAGTTATTTTATCTGATGACAGCTTTATGAAATTTTAATATAATGTGTTCAATCCAAGTATCTATCATCTCAGAGCTAAGAATCTGCTGGACAGCATAAGATACGTTTAATTCATTTAAAAAATAGAGACAGACTGATGATAGATGCTAATCTAAACATTCATCTTGATATTCCCAAAGCCAATTCTTTTAAAATTGAGCTACACTATGCAATGATATATTACTGCTGTTGTATTTAAAATAGAACTAATGACCTAATATTAGGTAAAACTTGTATATCAATATGAGAGGGCATGTTTAATTTTTAGATTGCTACTTCTTTCCACCACTACGCAGGACATGAGCCCAGTGATAATGACACCTCCAAATGCTCTGGAATGGACAGGGAAGGAGAGAGGATGTACCCACCCGGGTGCTTTTCTCTTAAGGAAAGTCTTTTATATTTTGACATAATTTGGAAACAACCAAAGTATAATTCTAGAAATAAAATAACCATATAGTGAAAACATGCCAATAACCTTTCTTTACCTCAAGTGACCTAATTTATAAATTCATATAAAATAAATTTAATACTGCTTTAATGAACTTCTATGCTAGCTGAAATTCTGCTTATTTATACAAGTACCTTGGTAAATTAAATTCCAAGTTAATTGAATAATTTTAGTTGTGAACTATAAGATTTTTATACACTCTGACTTTGTAAAGCTTGTTTAAGCATTAATCACTAGCAAATCATACTTCTGTTTTCTTCTAACACCTTCTGTGATTTTTTTCCTCCACCCCTGCTCCCCCCACCTTCTGTGAATTTTAATACAGATACATTAAAATCAAGGTTAAAAAATGCAACAATAATTTAACTCATCAAGGCAAGCTTCTCCATGTATATAAAGATCTCAACAACAGTAGACTAGTGTGATACCAAAAATATAAATTAGATAACTTCTCGACCTAATAACGCTAACATAAGTTGACATAAAAGGCTATCCTTATTTTCAACGTCATTTCTTTAAAAAGGACTGCAGGGGATGGGAGGACAATGAACACACGTGGCAGATCGGCTCAACTTTTCTTTCTTTACCTATCTGTTTTGATGGTAAGCACATCCGTGGTCTTGCAGTACCGCTCTCCTACAAGTTTAATAAGTTTCTTCTTTGCATGATCATCCAAATTCAAACTGGAAAGTTTAACCTTAAAATTACAAGAAAAAAGTTATTTGAAAAAGATTATTTCATAGACTTCATTTAATTTTTAAAAAAATGGTAGTAATGTTATTTAAATTAACATTAAAATAAGCAAAAGGAAACCTTTTCAAACTCCTTTCTATACAGAGTTAGCATCTGGCCTGCATTATGATCTTACTCATGGAAAAAAGGGGGGGGGGGGCGAACTGTTTTGTGCTCTTTGAAAGTTCTGGGCATTGGTACCCTTCCTGAAAGAATCAATGGCATGTCTCTTAAATAAATGAAATTAGGGCGCTCATGAGTAGCATTACCTAATAGAATTAAACTCAATTAGTATTAGTAAAGCTGGAATATAGGAATACAGTCATTGTAAAACATAAGGACTTTAAGAAATTTCTACCATGCAATTATGAGACCCATACCATGCCAACTAGTTGAGGGTCATTTACTTTAAAAGCTACAATTCTCTCACAGAGGTTGGAATATAGCATCAAAAGATCAAAACATTTGAAATAATATAGCCCAATATTACTCAAAATGACAATACTAGTCCCACAGGCTGACAAGAAGAATTATTTCTTTAAAAGGGCTATGTGTGTTGAATACATTCAGGAAACGCTAAGTTAAATTAGGTTCTTTACAGCAGGATTTCTTAGAGGAGGTAATATTTAATAAACATTGTGAAATGTCAAGATTCAGAGTTGTTATGTAATGATTTCCAAATTTATTTGACCTCAGATTCCACTTTTCAAGGGACAATTCATGAAATTACTCTTCCGTATAACGTATTTTGGGAAATGATAGACTAAATAAACACACTTGTTAATGTGCAGAGAATTATGGCATGGCTGAAGTTATCATCTAGAGATGAATAGGCTTGACACAGGAAAATAAGTTAAACACTAGAATACAGTTAAATAAGGTAAAACCACAGATTATTTTTCCATGGAGAACTTTAAGAATAAGAAAGAGTCATAACTATCTGAAGAAGAAAAAGGCTAATAAGTAAGATTTTGAAATCCCATCCATTTCTTCTCTCTAGCTCCCAAAACCCTGCACTTGCCTGAAAACACCACAGCAAAAGAACTTACTATTTTCCCACAACTGCAAACTCTTGAGAGTACAAAAGATATCTGTCTTGTTCTAGGCAATGGACTAGCACTTGAAAAACATTTAACACATATGTGCTGAATGTATACATAAGTAAAAACAAGGGAGAATATACTGTTTATTTAAGCATTATGAATTTTATTTGAACTGGAAAAAAGAGAAAAAATAAATATAAACGCAACTTTAATAACCATAAGTACTAAGAACTATTAAATATCAATCCAATAGAAAGGTTATATGTTGGAGACAATGTGAAATATCATAGACCCCAGGAAAAAAAATGTATCAAAGACCAGGTTATCAGCTTGATGGATAAAATAAGCAATTTTATGATAACTCTGATCATTAATAATACAGAGCATTATTTATAAGAAAATCATAAAATGGATCTACATTATGATCATAATTATGAAAATACATACATATATGCATAGATATAGTCAAGAGAAAGAAATGAATACCTTTTACCTTAGGATAATGAAAATATAGGGACTTTTTCCTTTTAAAACTCCCTTCAATGAAACCATGATGTTTAACAGTAAATTTTAAAATCTACCATTTGAAAAACTGAAGTGTTCTAGCTTTTTATATGGGAAGTAGTCCAAAAAAATGGCAGTAATGCTGATCATTATTGTAACAACTGCTTTAAAACTCATGCTCACATTAACATTTTAATATTCAAAAATTATATGGAATTTATGCCAGAAACTCATAAATATTTCAGACACAGCTGTGTGGTGCACGCACGCCATCTGCTAGCACTCGAAGGCACTGCAAAACTGTAGTCTTTAACCTGGACGATAATCTGATTTTAAAGTTGAACAGCATTCATCGTCATTCTTGTTCCAAAATTTAAAAGAATCCTTAGGCTTTTCTTTTGTCAAGTTGCTGTATTTTAAAGAATCTATATGGTACTATTAACACTGACCTCAAAACAATGTTGACATTTCAAATCGTAGGAGGTTGTGGTTATTATATGTGTGTATCTTCAAATGCCCATATTTAAAAGAGCTACATAAATTGAACAATGTCTAAATGTGTGAAATATTTTCTCTATTTACAAGTACAGTGCAATTAGTTACAGAACTCTGGTATTACATTTAAGAACTGGATTTGATTTCTAGATTTGCTATTTATTGGCTAACTGATCTTAAACAACTCATTTAATCTTCCTTTGTTTCCTTGGAAATAGAGTATGGAGTAGATATTTTAGATGATGAAATTAAGGAATTATCCAAACTTCTGTTAGCTATATTAATTACACCGGAATTATGTAAGAAAATCTTTTCAATTTAGAGATCTTATTGCAAAATGTCAGAAATTAGTAATTTTAAACACTTAAACCAAAACCACTAAAATACATATAGATGTGTGTGTGCTAGTATATGAAGCACTCAATATTTTAAATGTCAAATATTAATTACTAAGTCAAGGTGCCATGTATGTTTATTGTACTACTGTCTCTACATCTCCAAACATTTAAAATTTTTTATAATAAAAGATTAAAAAACAGAATTTGGTAAAGTGGCCAAGTGAAAAGTTAAAAAAACAAGTATACCGCTTTTGACAAGAGTGGCAAGACAATTCAATGAGGAAAGAACAGTCTTTCCAACAAACAGTGCTGAGACAGATGAATACCCACATGCAGAAGAAGGAAGCTGAACCCCTACCTTATGCCATACACAAAAATTAACGGAAAGTGAATCACAGTCCTAAATATAAGAGACAACGCTGTAAAACCCTTAGAAGAAAACATCGGACTAAATCTTCATCATTTTGAATGACACAGTGGTTTCTTGCATATGGTACCAAAATAACAAGACAAAAAAAACCCCAAAACTGCACGTACTAGACTTCATCAAAATCGAAACTTTTGTGTTTAAAAAGACAGCACTGAGAATGTGAGATGACAATGCACGGAATGGGAGGAAATATCTACAAGACACACATCTGTTAAGGAACTGGTACCAGAGTATATAAAAAACACAAGTGAACAACAAATACATCAATCATACAACTGAAAAACGAGCAAAGGATTTAAACAGACATTTCTCCAAGAAGACAATCAAATGGTCGGTAAGCACAAGGAAAAGTCTCAACAGCGCAAGCTACTAGGGAAATGTAACCAAACTCACAATGAAGGACCACTTCACACCCATTAGCATGGCGAAAACGAAAACGTCTGAGAGTAACAACCACTGGTGAGGACGTGGGGAAACTGGAGCCCTCGAGCATTTTTGGTGAGACTCTAAAGCAGTGCAGCCACTTTGTCAGAACGGTTTGACAGTTCCTCAGAAAGTTAAACATGGAGTCACTATACGGCCCAGCAATTATACCACCCACAGAACTGGAAACATATATCCATACAAATATGTACATGAGTGTTCGCAGCAGCATTATTTGTAATAGCCAAAAAGTGGAAACAACCCATATATCTATAAATAAAGATCTAGTGTACTTGTAAAATGGAATATTATTCTGCAATAAAGAAAGAACAAAGAACTGACACATGCTACAACAGATGAGACAGTGAACGCATTTTACTGAGTGAGAGTATTCATACTGCATGACTTAGAAGAAATGGCAGGAAGAGGTGATGGAAAGAGACAAAGCAGATTAGTGGTCGACAAGGGCTTGGAGTGGGGAAGGAGGGACAATGGGGAGTGACTGATAATGGATATGGGGTTTCTTCTACGGGGATGAAAATTTCTGGAGTTAGGTGTGGAGTTAGGCAGTGGTAATGGTTGCACAACCCTGTGAATATGTTAAAAACAACTGAACTGTACACTTTGGAAGGGTGATTTCCATTGTCTATGAACTGTATTTTAATAGAACTATCATTAAAAAGAAAAAATGAGTATAAGATATCAATATACCATCAAAATGGACAAATAACAAAAAAAAGCATTTCACAAAAGAATAAATTCTCACCCTCATTAGAATTAAAAGACAAATTTTAATATATGTAAGATGTATTTTTTACCAATAAAATTGATAGGCCATAATAACATGTAGGTTGGTGAGGGTATAGAAAAACAGGCTTTCTCACACTCTGCTGGCGTTGCATTTGTTACATTTCCTGCAGGAATTTACAGTACATAATCAAAAAAACTTTTACAAATACATGTCAAAAAAGAGTTAGAAAGCCTGAAGGTCACCCTGGACGGGTCACTCGGTTGGTTAGAACATCATCCCAACACATGGAGACTGTAGGTTCAATTCTTGCTAAGGCAGGACACATTAAATGTTACGAGAAGTAACCAACGAGTGCATAAATAAGTGAAACAACAAATCGATGTTTCCTTTTCTCTCTCCAAAATCAGTAATAAAAAAAGCCTAAAGATACCACAATGTGGAAATGTGGATAACTTAAACAAATTATGGCAGATCCACACTGAGCAACTGTTTGTCCGTATCTCCCACTTCAGTCTCAGAGGTTGGACCGGGCCTGATGGATCCGCACTGCATGTGCAGCCTCAGGCCCTGCTCGGCACACAGCAGACCTTCGTTTACGTACTATCTTGTGCAGCTGTTAAATACAATGCAAAGAATGTTGGAAACCTTTGGGAAAATTTTAATTCATATTATTAAATGAAAAATAGCAGATAGAGCAATCAAATAGAGCATCATTCCATTAACATACAACAGGCTGACTGTGCATGTACTAAACTGAGCTTGTAAGTCAACAGTGGTTATTTATGAGTAGCAGAATTATAGGTAATTTTATTTTATACTTTGAAAGACATATTGTCTAAATTTTCTATAATAAATATGTATCAGTTTTATAATAAAATCCACAAAATGCTATTTTAAAGTAATATATTGTAATAGTTTTTTTAAACTATCTCTTACCCTTAAGGTTACTGCTCGTGCTCTGGGGTTTCGAACAGATGGTCCTGATGAAACATAATCAGCTGTGTCGATTTCAATGGGAAAATGCTTCTCACATTTTTCATCACTGTCTAGTGCAGCAGGCCACTCAGTGCAGAAATCTGAGAATTAAAAGAATTATCTCAGTAATTTTGCAGGTACATTCTCACTGTAATGCATGCTTCCAGACAAAAACATACTATTGAGAGATTACTCTCTCAGATTACATGAAATGGAAGAACAGATTCTACTCTGCACTTTACAGACCTATCATCAACCCTCATCTCTTCTTCTTAGGTGAACCATTTTAGGGAATTTAACTAAGAGAATGATCTGACTAGTTCAGGTTTGGTGGGGAGCAGTATGTTCAATTAAAAGGGAACTATGACTTGAGTATGTTCAATTATAGCTCTACACGTACCTGCCATGGGACAGTTTAAGTCCTCCTCATCAACCCAATCCACACAGTACACAGGGCCTGGAGCATCACTATTTTCAAAAAGGCAACAGGTAGTATCATTCGCTCCCAAATGAAGAAGGTAACTAAAGACTGGCTGAAGACACTGAAAGGAGCTCTGAGAAGGCTCTATGAGAAAACTGAGATGTACAACAATCTTTCAGAAATTCAGGGCCTCAAGACAAAACAAGTACGAAAGCCTAGGTAATCCTTAAAAGGGTCCTTATTAATAGCTCATGTTTCTTTATGTGACTTCTGAGGGAGTGGGGCAGACTTGTCCTCATATTCTGGCAATTCAGCTAGCAGAGGGAGGAGCGGAACTGGGTCTGAGACCTGCACCAGCACAGGAGGAAATGCTAAGCAGTGGGAACGTGGCCCTCCATCTATCTCCATAGCACAGAGGTGTAAACTCAGGCCTTGAAAGAAGAAAAAACAGCAACTACCCACAAACAAACCATGGAAGGAAAAGAAAGAGCTCCTGGCTTCTCAGAGCTATCCGCATTGAGGGTCTCCACAGGTAGGTGGCTGATTTCATTTTGCCCTACTCATACCAAGTTAGTGTGACAGAGGGCTCTCAGTCTGGGACGAAAGCTTCTGGCACTATCAGGGTCTCCACAAGGGAAATCTCATTCCTTAAACAGCCTCATTCTAAGAAGAGCTAAAAGCAATTGGTTCCGCAGGCCCAACACAGAGGACGCACAGATCCCTGTTTTCTCAAAAAACCAGGACTGCAGGAGAGGCTGGTCACGATCACAGGCAGACGTGGGAGCCCTTCGAGGTAATGAAGACAATCTAAGGAACAGTGAAAGATGCTTTGCCAACATTTTCCCTGAGCTCACAATTTTCTTATAGTAGGCACTATATTTAGCTCTTATTTAGGATTTAATATCAGAGTCAGCAAAACATCACGTTGGGTTAGAGACTCTCCAGGATGTGGGACTAACTAACCATATGTTAGCGAGTTAAATGCATACATTCACACCAATCCCTGAACACCCTGTTTGAGAGACCAATACTCAGATACCCAGAGGGGAAAGAAATATCTTTACAACCAAAACCAATTCGGCATTTAAATAAAATGAACACAGCAAGATCACTGAGGTAATGTCATTCCTGTTACGGACCAATTCCAACATCCTACACTGTAGGATACAACACTGCCAAGCACTTTATAAGAGAGACTAGTTTGGAGAACTTTGTAAGTTCCTGAGTTTGTACTGAATCTTTTTTTTAAACTTTGAATAAGTCATTTCAATCACCAGATCATAATTACAGCCTTTATATTAAATGACCTGATTACATGTTTAAAAGAATACAGCCAACTGGAAAGTACCTAATAGACCTCTATTAGCCTTTATTCATCTGATAGATAGAGAAATGACGAGACTTCAGAAGACCTTGGTTTTTACTTAACTTCTGCCACTAATTATTAAAATTTTGGTAAATTACCTAACTTTCCTGGGCTTCAGATTTTCCATCTGCAAGTCAGATATAAAATTTAAACTGACCTACTTTGAAAGAAAACTGAGAAGAAATATTTGAAAAGCCTCTGAGTTATTTGGAAGATATAATCAAAATCCAGAAGCTGGCCAAAGTGTAGAGAGGGAATTAAGGAAAGATTAAAACACTCGAACACTCTTCTGAAAGTGCTGTATGAAAACCTTACATTTAAAAACTATGAAGCACTTCAGAAATATCTCATAACAACCAGTTTCTAGATTATGAATGCACATTTCAATCTAATCTTAAAAAGGAAAAAAAATGGAATTTATCAGTACAATGCATTTGCCAACTGGACTTACAACGGAGTAAAAAAGAGACAAATTATTTGTGCTAAATGGAGCACAAATGTGCCACAGTGGTCAGTGTCAGTCTCACACCAGGCACTAATGAATATGCTGCGGAAACACAGAATTGAGGGACAGAAAAGCAGCCTAATGCCCCCACACAGAAGACCATATAAATGAAAGGAGACAGAAGGGATACTCTTTCTTCCCTCATTTCAAGAGTAAGATCATTATTTCTACTTTTCAAGACCTCTTATCTCCTCTTCCTAATACTTTGGAATGGAAGGCCCTCCCAAAAGCTAAACTTGAATTGTAATCATGCTCACTACCCTATCTCTCTTCCCTGAATAATCCCGCTACCTGTAAAGTGCCTCCAGATTTCCTTTTCCTTCCTCAAAATCCATAACAAGTACACTGGGCACTGATACATCGCCTTTAAGTCAGCATGAAATTCCGACTTGTTCCAAAGGGACTGTTAAATTAAACTACACAATCACTAATAGCTGTCAACTTAAAGCAATTCAAATTTACTTATTCTAGATACAGTCCAATGCAAATGAGACCAGAAATTAAATTGGAATGTGTACAGATTTTGAAAACATACATAAAACCATGAGCAAAAAAAAAAAATGTTCTTTGTCCTTAGCTCCAAGCATGTCGGAAGGAAAAACAACAGGATAAGTGAGTGAAATCTTTGTTTTTATCTAGGAATCAACAGCTATTGTTCAAAATCAGTAAATCCACAGCTGGAAATATAATCACATTCAGATGACTACTTCATCATATGTGTGTGTATCTACACACACACACACACTATATATAAAGTATATATGGTATATATACTCCTTTATCCACGTACACATTAAATACCACACACACACACACACAATGGAAGTTATTATCACACATAAATAATGATTAACAGAACACTTCTAGAATGTTTAAGAGTACACCTAAATAATGATTAAGAGAACACTTCCAGAATTAGGGTAAAGGAGAAGTATGAGATGATGGCTTTTCATCACCAGCTCTTCTACTTGATGTTACCACTTCAAATTTCTTTAAAATTTTAAACATCTTCAAAGTAACTCTTCCCTGCCAAGTATCCCATTACTGACCCTACTAACTCTTTAGCTACTCAGCATCTTCTCCACTATCATCAATTTAAATTATATTGATTTGCATCTATTGACAACACTCTGAAATATGTTCTTCAGTCTCTTCACAACAGTGATTTCTATAATTCAACAATAAGTTCCTACTTCAACAAGGATTACGATTTATGATTGTATTTATTATTCATAGTACCTTGTAAAGTGGTCAGCAAAAGACTTTTTTTTTTTGCATATTTGACATCTAACAACTCACTGAAAACAACTTAAAAATCCTTAAAAATAAAGAAGAAACCAGCAATAATTCAGAATAGAAAGCAATACAGTATATTAGAAATGAGATCCACCCCCCCCCTCAGCTTATTGAGATCTAATTGACATATAACCTTGTGGAAGTTTAAGGTGTACATGTTAATTTGATACAAATATATTGCAGTATGATTACCATCATACTTAGGAAAAACCTGTAGCATATCATATATTACCATTGTTTTCTGGTAAGGACATTTAAGGTCTACTCACTTCACAAATTTTAGGTATATAATATATTATCATGGACTATGATCGCCATGCTGTATATTAGGTTTCCCAAACTTACTCATTATAACTGGAAGTCTGCACCCTCTGACCATTATCTCCTTTTTCCTCTGCCCTCCAGTCCCTGAAACCACCATTCCTAGTCTGTTTCTGAGTTTGGCTTTTTAAATTACACTTGAGTGATATTATACAGTATTTGTCTTTCTCTGACTTATTTCACATAGCATAATGTCCTCAGGGTCATCCACACTGTCACAAATGACAGGATGCCATTCTTTTCAAAGCTGAATAATATTCCAATATATATATACACATACACGTACACACATGTGTAAGGTCTGTACAGAAAGTATCCAGCCATGTAATATGAGAAATGGAGACATTTACTGAACATACAAGGTACAAGAAAAACACTGTACACAGGGCAATGGTACCTCAGTCCCCTGGTAGGCACCTTGGAACCTCACACAGTTCTAATTGCCATCAGCTGCCCCACCGTATTTTCCTGAGTCTTATCGACGGTCTGAAATCTCTTCCCTTTCAAAGGTGATTTGTTTTGGGAAAAGCCAGAAGTCACAGGGTGTCAAATCCAGGTTATAGAGGAGCTGAGTCACCAGGGTGATGTGATGTTTTGCCAAAAAACTCTGAATGAGACATGATGAATTAGCAGGTGCACTGTCATGATGAAGCTGCCAATCACCAGTTGCCCATAGCTGCAGCCTTCTGAATCATCCCCATAGTTTCCACAAAGGAATGTTCAAGCTTAATGCAAAATGGGATGCAGATTCACTGCTCTACTCACTCAGTCATTTTGAATGCGATGGCCACACAGTACACATGCTCACTCAAAGGTGTCTACTGCCCTCACTGACTAGCACAGTGAAGCCGTCATTGTTCGTGTGTGCCATTCCAGTCCACTCTCCTTGGCTGCCAGGTTACACTAATGTCATGCACACCGTTCTTGTTATATTAACAATGGCTGGATTTCTTCTGGACTAATATATGTATATATTACATACATCATTTATCCTTTAACCATCTAGTGACAGACACTTAGGTTGTTTCCACATCTTGGCTGTTATGAATAACGCTGCAGTGAACACAGGAGTACATATAACTCTGTGGAGGCTACCGGCCAGCAGTATCCATCTCTGCTGCGGATGCTCGTCCAAACAAGAGAAAAACATCCACAGAGACAACTGGGTCCTGTGGGGAAATAGGGACGGAATGGCCACTCTCTCTAGTGGAGAGTGCGCTGAGCCCCCGCCTGAGAAGGCTTTTTATTAAGAATACAGACTCAGTTTGTGGATTCACAGTCTGGCAGAAAAGATCAAAAGGAATAGGTAACCTTCAAAGGTGCTTACAGAACTCCCACTGGGATTCTGGGCAATTTTGGAGTTTTATCATTTGAAAGGACTACAAGGCCCAAAAGGCTAGTTTTGGTTTCCTGTCTGTGCCTACAAATTCTAATTTCATAACATCCTCCAGCAAACAGATCTCCCAGGATCTTGCATATTCTATGTCCCAGGTCTGATTACCCCAGGGGTCCGCCGACTCTGGTCTGGACTGCATCACCCCTGTCATTTCCGCAGGTCTGAGTCGGGCAGAGGAGACAAAGGCAGCCAGGAGACTTGGATTTCTCACATCTAAGAACAAGGACTCAGGCTTTGACAAAGCTGAGGGGGCAGGAGTTGATGTCCATCACCCCTTAATTTCCACAGCCCAGAGTCTCTTCCCTGAGGCCTCCTCGTGATCATGCCTGTCTTAGGCGACTTCCCCCCGTGGGAAATCTTACCCGTCATCGGCTAACTGATCAAGCATAGGAGGCCAGAAACAGAAAAGGCAGAGTTCGCGCCAGGGAAATAAGTTTTGTCTCCTTAGTGGCTCCTGGTTTGGAGGTCTCGCACTCAGCCTAAGTCACAGGGGGTTACAGCTTTCTGAGACCAGGCAGGGCAGACTCCAACATAACTCTTCAAGATAGTGATTTCATTTCCTTCTGATAAATCCCCAGAAGTGTGACTGCTGAGTCACATGACAGTTATACTTTTAATTCCTTGAGCAACTGCCACACTGTTGCATAGATGCTGTACCAAGTGACATTCCCACCAACAGTGCAAAGAGGTTCCCTTCCTCCACGTCTTTGACCACATTTATCTCGTCTTTTTGCTGACTGCCATTCTACCAGGTGTGAGGTGATAACTCATTGTATTTTGATTCGCATTTCCCTGCTGATTAGAGATGTTAAACGCCTTTCCATGTAATTCAAACATTTCTATGTCCTCTTTGAAAACTGTCTACTCAGTTCCTCTGCCCATTTAAATGGCATTATTTGGCTTTTTGCTACATGTTTTTTGCTGAGTTATATGAGTTCCCTATATATTTTGCGTATTAAACCCTGACTAAACATATGACTTGCAAATATTTTCTCCTATTTTGTAGGCTATCTTCATTTTGTTGATGGTCTCCGTTGCTCTGCAGAAGCTTTTTAGTTTGATGTAGTCCCTTTTATTTTGCTTTTGCCTTTGCTTTTGATGTCAAATCCAAAAAAATTATTGCCCAAACCAGTATCAAGGAGCTTACTCCCCTCTACCCCCTTTTCTTTTGGGAGTTCATGGTTTTAGGTATTATAATCAAGTCTTTAATACATTATGAGTTGAATTTTCTGTTGGGTGTAAGACAGGAGTCCAGTGTTATTCCTTCACATGTAGTTATCCAATTTTCCTAACACCATTTATTGAAGAGGCTATCCTTTCCTCATTTTATATTCTTGGTTTCTCTGTTATAAATTAATTGACCACATATGAGTGGGTCTATTCTGGGCTCTTCACTCTGTTCCACTGATCTGTTTTTATATCAACATAGTTTTAATTAACACACCTTTCTAATATGATGTGGAATCAGAAAGTATGATGCCTCCACCTTTGTTTTCCTTAAAATTGCTGGCTATTCAGGGTCTTCTGTGATTCCACACAAATGTTAGAACTGTTTTTTCTACTTCTGTTAAAAATGCCATTGGAATTTTTATGGGAATTACACTGGCTACTGATGGCTCTGGGTAGTAGGGACATTTTAACAATATTAATTCTTCCAGTCCACAAAAACACAGAATATCTCTCTATTTATTTGTATCTTTTTTAAAAAAAGAATTTATTTATTTATTCTGGGGTGGGGAGAGGAAAATCAATGTGTGGTTGCCTCTTCTGCACCCCCTATTGGGGACCTGGCCCGCAACCCAGGCATGTGCCCTGACTGGGAATGGAACTGATGACTCTATGGTTCACAGGCTGGCACTCAATCCACTGAGCCACAGCAGCCAGGGCTATTTATTTGTATTTTCTTCAATTTCTTTGATCAATGTCTTACAGTTTTTAGTATATAAATCTTTCATGTCCTTGGTTAAATTTATTTCTAAGTATTTTACTCTTTTTGATTCAATTATAAATGAGATTGTTCTCTTAATTTATCTTTCTGACAGTTCACTGTTAGTATATAGAAACAACTGATTTTTGTATATTGATTTTGAATCCTGCAACTTTACTGAATTTATTAGTCCTAAAAGTTTTTTTAGTGAAGTCTCTAGGGTTTTCTATATACAGTATCCTGTCATCTACAATTAGAGACAATTTTTCTTCCCTTACAATTTGGATGCCTTTTATTTCTGTTCCTTGCCTAAATGCTCTGGGTAGGACTTCTACTACTATGTTGAATAAAAGTGACTTGTCCTTGTCTTGTCCTGATGATAGAGAGCCACTGAGTATAACAGCTGTGAGTATAGTAGCTGTGAGCTTGTTGTATGTGGCCTTTATTATGTTGAGGTGCATCCCCTCTACATAGTTTGTTGAGAGTTTTTCTCATCAAAGAAGGTTGAATTTAGTCAAATGATTTTTCTGAATTTATTGAAATGATTATATCATTTTTATCCTTTATTTTACGAATGTGGTGTACCACACCAATGTGCAGATGCTGAACCATCCTTCCATCCCTGAAATAAACTCCACTTCATCATGGTGTATGATCCTTTTAATGTACTGTTGAATTCACTGCGCTACTATTTTGATGAGGAATTTTGCATCGATGTTCATCAGGGATATTGGCTTGTAATTCTCTTTTCTTGTAGTGCCCTTGTCTGGCTTTGGTGTCAGGGTAACACTGGCCTTGTAAAATAAATCTGCCAAGTGTTCCCACCTCTTCTATTTTTTGGAAGAGTTTGAGAAAAATTTGTATTAGTTCTTTAAATGTTTAGAATTCACCAGCGAAGCCAGCTGGTACTGGACTTTGTTGGGAGGGTTTTTTTATTTCTGATTCAATCTCCTTACTAGTAATCAGTCTGTTCAGACATTTTATTTAATCATGATTCATTCATGGTAGGCTGTATGTTTCCATGAATTTATCCATTTCTTCTACATTATCCAATTTACTGGTGTATAATTAGTCATAGTGACCTTTTACAATCTTTTGCATCTCTGTGTTATCAGTTAGAATGTCTCCTTTCATTTATAATTTTACTTATTTGAATCCTCTCTATTTTGTTCTTGGTGAGTCTAAGTAAAGGTTTGTGTATTTTATTTATCTTTTCAAAAAACCAGCTCTTAGTTTTATTTATCTTTTCTATTGTCTTTTTTAGTCCCTATGTCATTTATTTCCACTCTGATCTTTATTATTTCCTTCCTTCTAACTTTGGGCTTAGTTTATTTTTCTTTTTCTAGTTCCTTAACATATGAAGTTAGATATTTGAGATCTTTCATGTGCCTTAATGTAGAAATTTATTGCTATTAACTTCCTTTAGTACTGAGTTTTTAAATCTGCTAAATCTTGGTATGATGTTTTTCCATTTTCATTTGTCTCAAGATATTTTTTTATTTCTCTTTTAATTTCTTCTTTGACCCACTGTTTGTTCAGGGCAAGCTGTTTAATCTCCACATATCTGTGACTTTTCCAGTTTTCTTCTTATAATTGGTTTCTAGTTTTATGCCACCACGGTCAGAGAAGTTGCTTGATATGATTTCGGTTTTCTTAAATTATTAAGACTCATTTTGTGGCCTAACACAATCTACCCTTGAGAATTTTTCATGTGCATTTGAGAAGAACAGGAATTCTGCAGCTGCTGGGTGGGGTGTTCCATATATGTCAAGTCCATGTGGTCTAATGTGTAGCCCAAGCCCAGTGTCTCCTCATCTTTTTCTGCCCAGATGACCTATCCAACGCTGAATGTGGGGCATGAAGTCCCCTACTATTAGTGTATTGCTGTTTACTTCTCCCTTCAGTTCTGTTAGTGTTGATTAATACATGCAGGTGCTCCTATAGTGGGTGCATAAATATTTACAAATGTTATACTGTCTTGCTAAATCAACCCCTTTATCCTTAGAAGAGAGAATATTCTATTCAAAGTCAATGATGTAACAAAACAACCACTTACCTTTAAGAGCTTCACAGTGCTTTTTAATTGCTACAGGAGTCAAATGCAGAAAATTGGGGATCTAAAGTAGTGAAATTTAAAGGATAAATTAGTCAAATGTCTTAAAAACATAAAATAGACAATTTGCTGATACAACTAAATCAAAGGCCCGATAAGCTTTATAATAAAATGTGGTAGTTTTTTACAGTATTAATTCTATGTCAACAGTGTTATGAATTCAAGAAATAAATCCCTTGGAATATAGATTCAGTACCAAGTATCTTAAAATGACAACACCGGAAAAAAGAAACATCATTTTTATAGCACTCTTCCTGCCGTGAATCTACAGGTGAGTTATCTTTCCTTTACAGAACTGAGAGCACCGAAGGGCACAGGTCACTGTTTAACCACCCTGACTGCCCAGGATTACAAAGCACTGTGACACAGTTTCCACTTTGTACTTAGCAGACATTTTAGAGCTGAATGAATAAACAAAGCTTGCAAATCTTAACTGAACAATTAATTTAATGAAGTTAGGAATATTTATATGATGATATATTAAGAGGCTACCTAATCATTCACAGGGCCAATGGGAAGTTTAGGAAAGGTCAGAGATTGAATTCCTTCAAATAAATAATTAAATATACTAGATATTTCTTGAATAATATTAAGCAACTTAAAAGAAAATTTAGTTAGACTCATTTGGAAAGAATAATTTGAACAAGCTAAAAAGTTACTCCAAACATTATGCCTGGAATCTTAAGTGTTGATCAGAAAACATTTAATCAAGAGAAATAAGCAATGAAAACTGTGACTATGGAGTAGGTGGCTTCGTTTTTCTATACTTCTATTTTTGAAACATAAAATATAATCTTAACATCATAAAAGAAAAAATAAATTAATTAAACTGGACATTTAAAATAGCTGGAAAACAATAATAGCTGGTGCCTGCATAACGTTTATACAGGCACTGTTCTGTGCAGCTCACAAACTCATCCAATGGCACTCACGAGGAATAAACCACCTCACTGGACTAAGCATACAGGTGACTCTTAAAAGGGATGGCGTGCATTAAATGTTTAGATATCTGTTTTTATTCAAATACATTCACAACCACTAGAGTTATTACAAACATATTGCTACTCTCTCACCCAGTGATATTTTCCAAAGACCTTTTTAAAAAAAAACTAAGTTCATTTCTCCTCTTTCACTTGAAGAAAAAAATAATTTCCTCAATATTTGTTTTGTTTTATCTCTTGAAACATTCCCATTTCCAAATTCCAACTCCTCTTGCCTCTAGCAGCAGGTAAGCCCTTCTCCATGTCACCATCTCATTTTTTACCATCACATTTTATCATATTTTTCTTGGTAGTTTACGAAGATTCTTGTTTAATGGAAAACAGTTTGTTGGTGATAATTCCATGGTATATAAGAGAAAACCATCTAAGACATGCATTCCCAGGCTAAGCATATTTACATTTTCTTTAAAAGCCTACAGTTCAGGCTTGGCTGGTGTGGCTAAGTGGACTGTATTGAGTGCCAGCCTACAAATCAAAGGGTCACTGGTTCAATTCCCAGTCAGGACACATTCCTGGGCTGCAGGCCAGATCCCCAGTAGGGGGCACGTGACAGGCAACCACACACTCTTCTCTCTCTCCCTCTTTCTCCCTCCCTTCTACTCTCTGCAAATTTAAAAACACAAAACAAAACCTGCAGTTCACAAATCACTATAGATGCTAATAATTGAGACATTTAATATGCCCTATTTTGTTTTAAGCAATAAAGTTTAAGGACAATAACATTAATATTAAATAATATTCCACCTTTCTGGACAGAAAGTTAAAAATATTTTACAAGTGGAACCTTCATCACCCCCAGTTATCAATCTCAAATCAGATTATTTCACTTTTCCTAGTTCCATCTGAAAGACACAATACAGAAAAGATAGAACAGAAAAGAAAAAGCCAAATGGGAAGCTACAGGACCAATTAATTACATTTTTAAATGTCTAGGATTATTTGAGTCTTCTTTACCATGAATAATCAAAATATAGTACCCATTATTATCTGGGAAAAATTAAATTAAAACACAATAAGCTGTTATATACTGAGCCTTGAAGTACAAGGGGGGGAAGGAGAGTGGGAGGAAGATCACCATTTATTTAGACATAAGTCTTAGCCAAAGAACCAGCAACTTATCTTACCTTTAGAAGCTCCAGATTCCCCTCCTTTGCCATGGGCACGCCTCTTTTCACTGGATAACCCATTCGAACGGGAAGAGGCACAACAGAGGGCTTAAACGGCGCGGCAACCGGGTAAACGCTAGGCCAGTCCTGGTCAACGGCCATTTTCTCCGTCCTAGGAGGTAGTGCCTAAGAAACATAAAACGGTTTATTATTTTACATATGAACATATTTTCAAATTTTAAACAAAAGAAAACATGTAATTAAGAGAACACTAGCAGAGTTGCAACCTACATAAAATCTGACCTCCCACAAAGCTACTGCTATTTAAATAAAAAAACACCAAATCTACCTATTTCTGCACCGGTTCCTCAAACCCTCTGGGGCAAGGATCCCCTTTAACAGCACATTTCCTTTACTAAAAATATCTCTATCTTATTTATTTACCTAGACTTTCAACAAACTTTTTACATTTTGTTTATGAAGGGGGTGAATAACAATATATTTTGTAATAACTTTTAAAATTTCTTTGATGGAAGTCAGTACATGAGGTGACATTGAGAACTTGGAAATAAATTAAGGTTAAGCTAATTGAATGAACGGATAATAAGAAATTAGATATCTCCTAGGTCCGGGGAACAGCTACATGATTGCTTACTCAATCGCAATACATGTACATAAATACTTAAATATATCCAGTAGAAGGTGATGTCCAGCATACAAAAACGTGGTTTAAAGAGGCAAAATTCAGCAACACCCCTCTAAACAATATCTAAACTAAGTGTAGTTTGTCCTGGAAGCTGGCAATAGTCCTTTGAAAATAAATACTCTAGACAACTATAATTTGATGCCATTTAACTTCCAACTAATATGCCTTTTTTCTAAGACCATGCCAAGTGACATTATAATTTGGATTTTTCCAAAGAGATGTCCACAAGGTGAGAACAAACCTGTTAGGTTAATGCACACATCCCACCCAGGCTACATGACTATTACAAGCATCATCAAAAATAATTCTGTATTCTGGTCTATGGGCTTATTTTCTGGGACTATGTGGGTGAGTCTACCTCTCAAAGATGATCCATTCTCAGGGTATTGACAAAGACCAGCCCAAGACCAGAGTCAAGACTGTGATAGTTACCAAGTAAATATCCCCTTATGGAGCCCTTCCTGGGCTGCACCCTGCTGCCTCACTGTGAAAACCTGCCCCCTGCAGAACTTCAGAAACCATTAAGGCAGTATGTATTAAACATGTTCACTGTTTACCTTTCTTCTCGGTGGCCTTTCAGATTTGGATGTTCTTCCTGCTACACCTAAAAGACAATGCAGTAGTCAGGCAGTCAGAGAATTTTATAAGAGATCATTCAACACTGATCATGATCCCATAATCTGAACAGTTTAAGGTATTCAGTAACAAAAAAATGAAACAATAATCCATTTTCTGTAAGCTCAGGAACTAAAATCATCTTAATGAAAATGAAGAGTCAGAAGTAGTTAATAAAATCCAGTTATTAAAACATAAAGTGAAATCATCATCTAAAGAAATATTTTCAATAAATTTTAAGGTTCATAGTCAAATAAATTCACTTCCCCAAGTTAAAATATTTAGTTAGAAATAAGAATTTTTGTGTCTTGAAAGATAGTTTGAAATGTTCTAATTTTAAGTATACTAACTCATATTTGGAAATATTGTTCTACCAAAAAAAGAGAAACCCTTAAGTTTTTCCTTCTCTACTGTTTATTAGAACTGCCAATGCTACAATAACAATAACAAAAATCACAGCCATTCCTAATAAATCATATAACTGTAGAAGAGGGTAGATTACTTACATATAGTATATACCTTTCAAAATATTATCTTATGCCTAACTGTGCTGCTATTCAAAAATAGCAATTATATTTAACAAGCACTTTCACATGCTAGACACTGTACTAAGTGCTTTTCATTATCTCATTTAATCTTATTCTTCACAAGAACTTGCTATCCTTATTTATAGGTCATTTATAGCCAAGCAAACTAAGGACCAAGAGTTGTAACACTAGCACAGCATACAGTTCATATCTCTAGCTCATCTCCCTTCACAAGGGCGCACAGCTACATTGAACTTCCTGTACCAGGCTCTTTGGTCTTTCTGAACTTTGTTCTCTTTGCCTAAAATATGCTTCCCTCCCATCTTCTTGACTTCTGTCCCCGTCTCTCTTCCCTTCTTGTTTCTTCATCTGATAAATTCTTTCTCATCCTTCAGTAGCATTTCATTTATTCCTTCAAAAGTTTTGGAGTGGTAGTGTACACCAGGAATTAGGAAGGCAGGAAAGAACAAGAGAAACACAGTCCTCACTCCCACAGAATGGAGAGCCTGTCAAGTAAGGCAACTAACTATTTAACAAGTAATTTCAATAAACAATGATAAATATTAATGGAAACACATAGCAGGGGACCAAATCCAGTCAAGTAGTTGGAGAAAATCTCCCTGTAGAAGTTGACTTGAAGCTAAAACGTAAGGATGAGCAGGAGTAGCCCTGGGGTTGGACAAGGGACAAAAAGTATTCTAGAGAAAAAGATAGAAAATCAAAGCAGACAAATTCAATATGGCTGAAACTTCAGAGTAGAGCAGAGAGCGCACTGAGCAGGGACTGCAGATATTTAATAGGCATCCCAAGTATAACACCTCGTCGGCAGAGCTCTTGATCTTCTCCCAGCCTTCCCAATCCCCATGAATGGTATTCTCATTCATCCAATTACTCAGGACAAATTTCTAACATGCTTCCTTAAGACTTTTCCTCAAACCCCATAACAAATACATCAGTAAATTCCATTAGTTCTACCTTCAAAATACAGGGTTCAGCGGAAGTAATGCCTACTTGAATGTGGTTGGTAGGGTAATAATAGGGGTGTAATAACTTATAGTTTTAATCTGAACATTTCATCTAAAATGTCATATGGTGTGCTTGAGTGTGATATTGTTATGTTACAGAATTACATTCTTATGGCTTTGTAATAAAAGAGTTTATAATTTTTTTAAAAGGCATTATTTGCGCCAGACCCTGTATGCCCTAAATTCAGCCACACCACCACCTTCTCCAATATTACTTCAGCCCAAAACACTATCATCTCCTTTGTACTACAACAGCTTCCAAACTGGTCTCCTGACTTCCACTCTTACCCTCCTAAAGTTAGTTCTCCTCAGGGTCTTTTAAAAGTATAGATCACATTACATCACTTCCCTGTTCATATCTTCCAGTGTGATCCCAAACATGCCCAATCCTTCAGAAGATCAAGCCATCACTTACTATTCTCCACTTTGCTTACTCAGCTCTAGCCATACTGGCCTTCTCTCTGTTCCCGGATCACACCCATAAACTTATTCTTACTTCTGGGCCTTTGCATTTGCAATCCCCTATGCCAACAATGCTCTTCCCCCGCTCTTCCTTCCCCCTATCTCAGCATAGTTTTGGACTGTGCTCAAATGTCACTTCCCCAAGGTCTTTCCAGAAAGACTGCCTAGCCTATCCTATCCTATCCCACCTAATAGCCACTGTTCCTTCAACCTCAATATCCTGCTTTATTTTTCTTTCCTTTTTTAAAAAAAGATTTTATTTATTTTTAGAGAAAGGGGAGGGAGAAAGAGAGGGAGAGAAACATCAGTCTGTGAGAGACATATCCACTGGTTGCCTCTTGCACACCCCCAACTGGGAACCTGGCTTGCATGTGCCCTGACTGGGAATTGAACCCAGAGCAGGCCACCACTCAATCCACTGAGCCACGCCAGCCAGGGCCCTGATTTACTTTTTTCTCTACAGCACTAATCACTACGTTACATTGCACTGATGTTATTTATTTGTTTACAGTCTGACTTTCCCAAAAGTATGTAAACTTCATGAGGTTAGGGACCTTGCTCTATCCTGGCATCTAGAACATTGCCTAGCACATAGTAGGAGTTAAGTATTTGTAGAATGCTTTAATGAAAAATTAAAAAGACATGTGTTACGATTATGAACAGCCACGATGATGCATTAAGGAATTTATCATTTATCTTAAAGCAATGAGAAACTACTTGCAGATTTTGAACAAGGGTGTGGCAAAGTAAGATTCGCTTCTTGAACCCTTCACTCTGGCCATTGTGAGAAGTCAATGTAGGGGAGCAAACGCGGAAATAGGTATCAGTAAGGACGTAGGATATGGTGGCCTAGACTGTACTGTTGGTAGGAAGGAAGCACGGATAGCATCTGGTGTAACTGGACGTGTCTCCTCCTGGACAGTTTTCTGGACTCCTCTAGGCTCTTCCCCAACGCTCCGACGTTGCCCTACTCCGAAGTCTTCTACAACACCTTACACTGCATACAGTCTGCTTAAGAAATGTCTTTTACACTAGATTCCTAGAGGATGACAACGGTACCATGCGTCCGGATCATCTGAGTGAAGGTCATTCAAACTGCGTTGGAATGAAGGTCATACCATTGGGTGGCATAGCTGGGCCTGGAATTCAGAGCTGCAGTTTGCTCTGGGACAGATGAATGTTTCCCTTAACGTTCGGGAAAAGCCGTAGTCCACTACTCAGGAAACACTACCCACGAAACCAGAGAGAAACACTGTGCCAGCGATCGTGGGACGGAGCACCAACGCAGGTCACAGGGTAGGGAGCGGGTAAGTTCTTAGCGCCCAGGGAATCGGGAAGCAGAAACCCACGGCTAGTCATGGGATGGGGTTGACATGTCCATAGAGGACAGACCCGCATGCACGGCTTTTCTACTAGGTGGTCCAGGGACAGGCTGGCAGAGGACGTATCGACCTCACCCCTCATTCCCTGTGCAAATCTGACTCTGCAACCTCAGCGGCCACGAAGGGGCGATATCCCGCCCTCTCACCTTCCCCAAAGCCCGGAGGCGACACAGCAGACACTCACGTGGGCTTGGTGTCCCGGCAAGAGTAGTCGGAGACACGGCGGTGGAGAAGGAACGCAGGGCCCTTGCCCCTGGCTGCAGAGACAGCCATGCGGGGAACGAGGCGGCCGCCATGGCTGCGAGGACGGCAAGCCAGAAGGGACAGGCGCGATCCCGATGCAAGGTAGATGGAGGGGCGGGCCTGAGGCCGCTTCCGCGCATGCGCGCCCTTTTAGCCCCGCCCGTGGGGAATAGAAATAGAATAAACCTGAGCCTGGGAAATCAGATCCAGAGTCAAAGTACACCCCGAAAAGAGGAAAAAAAGTAAAGAAGAAGACACAAGACGATTAAAAGAAAAACCGAAGCAGCCAGTCGAAAGACAATGGCAAATAATGATCCTAAGGAATGGGGGAAATGTGACTCACGGAAGAAAAATGCAGTCTGAGTGGGAACTCATGTGGCTCAGGGTCTACCTTAGCGCCCTGCTCCTCTGCGATTGCTGCTTTTCTACACTTTCTTAGCTTAAAGAAAGTATTCAGCTAGTGCAAGTGACACACTCTAGGGGGAGAGGCAGTATCCGATAGTAGGTAAAAGGATACCTGAGTGTAAAATTTGGTTTCACCCTCTCCAGGCTGTGAGCCTAATCAAGTTAATACAGAAAACATCTGGCTAGAGTACTGGCACCGAGTGAGCGTCCTGTGCGAGTAGGAAGCAACTATTTTCAGTGATTTGGTTAGCTCCTTTGTAGATCAGGTTAGAATGACAAAAAGTACTCAGCAGGACTTAGAAAATAATGGTCGTTCTTTAATAAATTCTCCAATTTCATTTTTACCCTGGGTTTGAATTAGCATCCAACTCTTAATAAAATTATCGTCTATTTTTTTTAACCGGTAAAAATAACATTTAATCAAAGTACAAAGGTATAATAACAACTGGGAACAAACACAACTGGCTCTTGGTGAGCGTACACGCAGCAGAGCAGAAGCGCGCAGCTGCCTCCCAGTATTCTTCCTGTGAGCGTTCAGTGCACCACGGGCATCAATCATTATGTGAGGGGGAGAAGTGGCATGATGGGGCAAGTATTTGTAATAGTCACCATTCTCATCTCTTCTGGCTTCTCACTATCCCGTTACTGTTCCAAAGCAGAAGTATGGTGTATTAGTTTTCTAGAGCTGCTGTAACAAAGTACCACAAACTGGGTGACATAACAGAAATTTCTTCTCTCAGTTCTAGATGCTAGAACTGTAAAATCCAGGTGTTGGCAGGGTTGGTGGTGGTTCCTTATGGAAGTTCAGAGGAAGAATCTGTATATGCCTCTCTTCTAGCTTCTCATGGTTATTGGCAATACATGGCATTCCTTGGCTTGTGGACACATCACTCCAATCTCTGCCTCTGTCTTCACATGGTGTTTCTCCCCTCTGCTCTATTTTTAAGATTAGAAGCATGGCTTTTTAGTCAGATGAATATGGAGTTTGAATCCAGGCTCTGCTTTATTGTAATCTTGGTCAAGTCCACCTAACATCCTTGCACTTCAATTTCAAGGAAAATAGGTCAGTAATATCTCCCTCAGGACCATTGTGATTGAGTTACATTTCAGAAGACATAGTATCAATGGTGGCATTGGAATTAAGCTCAGAGTCAATATAGCAGCCACTTTTTCTCTCTGGAATGTATACACTTCAGTACAGTGAAGTGCAAGGCCTATACCACAGAAATTTAGGGGCAAAAGAAGTATGAATTCTTATAAAATTAGTTTATATTCAGAGAATTCTTAACTTCTGAGCAAGATGTTAAGAGACTCAGGTCCTCAGTCTACTTTCCTACGCTTTGTCTTTTGTTTCACTCCTTCCCTAAGAACGAAGTGGATGGACACTATTAAGAGTTAGTGGAGCCAGAGAAATACTTACTGTTTTCTGAGACATCAAGTACAATGAAGTTCATTCTATGTTAAAAGTTAAAAAATCATTTGTAATGCTATCAATAGGCAATAATACCTGGCTCATGCAGTGTAAGGAGTAAAGTGTGTGCTATTGTGTACAAAGGATTTACAAAGAATTGCACGGTTTTTCAATTGGAAAAGATCTTAACGTGCAGTCACTTACTCATTATAAAAAATCTCTTCTTTGGACTTCATGACAAAATAACACAACATATTGTAGAAAGAACACTGCTCTCATGGGCATGTGACTTGCACTTAGAAGAGCCCTGCGCTTGGCTGAATACTCCGTTGTCCATCTTGAAATTTTAAGGATCAAGGACTCCACATTTTCATTTTGCACTGGGCACCACAAATTATGGAGCTAGTCCTTGTGTAGACAACTTTAAATATTAAGTATTTTCATAATGGGTTTTTATTATACTTAAAACCTACAATAATCCAATGTAGGTTTCTATTAGAAAGTCTATCTGACTTTCTATTAGAGCTATATATCAAAACTACCTTTTAATAAAAAGTGAACAAAGTATGTCTATTCACAAACATGTTATAGGCAGTATGCAAATATCCAGGTATATAAATGGACTTTGCAACCTAAATATTGATTAAAACAGTATTGGCTAAATATACAATGGTATATACAACATAGACTACTACTTAGATAGATGGGTCTTACTTCATCCTGTTTGAACATTAGAATTATCTCAAGAGATACTAAAATATCCATTTAGGGTCCCTCCTTCTGAGATGCTGATCCGTTGGTATAGGTGTGTTTAGAATATTGTTTTTAAATTCCCCAGGTAAATCTGGTATGCACACAGGACTGAGAACTATTGATGCCAGCTTTAAAAAGAAACAAGTGGATAAAAATCTATTAGTGTGAAAAATTGTACACAATATATAATTAAGTTGTTAATGTAAAAAGGCATTTATGGATCATATGATTCCATTTGCATAAAATATTTTTAATACACAAGTGCTGGCAGGGAAAACCACAAACTAGAGGGAGTGGGTATGGGGTGGCTGTGAGACTCCTGAAGATGTGAGTTGCCTCATTTCCGTATTTTAATTTGACACCAGAATGAAGGTTTTCAAATCAGAGAATACAGTATGTTTTAAATCAGCGAGAGCTTCAAATTTTTTATTTTAATTAAAAAAAATATGGTAAATCTTTCATATATATCATCCAGCTGTTTATAACATATTTACAATTTGTACTAGACTTCCAAATCTCTGTATGCTTAGACTTGTAGTTTAGAAAATGTCACAAGCATTGTCTTTGAATTAGTTGGTCAGCCCCATTTTACAGGTAAAAAAATCAGAGTTAAGCCACTAGACTTAAGAAAATTGAGACGCAAACCCACATTTGATTCCAAGTTGAATACTCTTTACTATACTACACCAACTTCTTGATAGCTCACTCTTCACAGCATGGCTGCAGACAGGGGTCACTATATGCCAAGGAAACATTAATTGGGTATTATATCCTTCCAGGAACAAAGGAGGAATAATTAACAACTTCAAGAGATGTTTCCTGGGCCTATTCATGTTCACTTACTGAAGGCAGGGGGCTTAAAACTTTCCTTGACCTTTGGGTTTCCTGGAATGAAGGAACATCAAAGGCAAATTTAGTTCTGCCTTTGCATATATTCTTAATACTTAAGAAGTTTAGAAATACAATATTTTAATTGTGATGTATTTCATACCCCTCATCCAATCATCAGCAAATGCTGTATGCTTTTACCTTCAACTATTCCAAAACCCAACCTCTTTACCCCTCCTCCTCTGCCACTTTGGTCTGTCCAGGACCCCCTTTTCTCTCCACAGCTTTCCTTTAATAGCTTCCTACCCGTCACCCTGGGCTCTGCTCTTACTCTTTCCTCCCTACAATCTAGTCTCCACCCAGCAATCAAGTGAGATTTTTTAAAGGGACAGTCAGATCAGAAGAAAATCCAGAGTCCTCACAAGTAAAATCTACTCGATCTGTTTGCTGGCTACTTCTCCAACCTTGTCTCCTATCACTCTCACCCTGGCTTGCCCTGTTCCATCTGCACCAGCCTCCCTGCTACGCCTCACGTATCACAAACACATTCCCTTCTCTGGCCCTTGGCATCTGCGGTTCCCGAGGCCTAGAACACTGCCAGATATCTGCATGGATGCTTTCTCCATCCAATCCAGATTCCTGGTTAATTATCCCCTCCTCATTGAGGCTTTATTTTTCTTTACGACACTCCTGTTATATTTCTTAAATGTGCATTTAAAATATATTTACATATATTTACTTTCTGTCTTCCACCATTAAGAGAGAAGTTCCCCCTAAAATTGGGACATGGTTGTTTTTCCTGCTGGGTTGACAGGGTGTAGAACAGGGCCTAACTAGCATGAAGCAGGCATTTGGCAGTCACATAAATGAATGTGTCTTCCATTTACAATTCTAAGCACTTTTCGCTTCTACCTTCTAGAAGAGTTGGGGGGAGGGGGAACAATAATCCCCCCCCCCCACACACACACACACACACTGTCCTAACCCCAGAATTTTAAGTAAAGGCGGTTTTTATATATGAATACACTATCCTTACTGCAAAGGCTAAACAAATGTTAGGCATCACTACAAGTGATTGGGGTTTTTTTAAAGATATGTTTTTCTGTATTTATTTTTAAATATTGTATTTATTTTTAGAGAGGGGGAAGGGAGGGGGAAAGAGAGGGAGAGAAACATCAGTGCATGGTTGCCTCTCATGGCCCCCCGCACTGGGCACTTGACCTGCAACCCAGGCATGTGCCCTGACTGGGAATGGAACTGGCTACACTTCGGTTCACAGGCCAGCACTCAGTCCACTGAGTCACACCAGCCAGGGCTACAAGGGACTGTTATACGGGTTACTGTGTTTAAATCATAGGTAAAGCTAACACTTAAGCAGATCCCAATGTGAATCCCACCGGGGGCCTCCCTGCACAAAGAAAGCAGTTCAGGGAGACGTGAAAGTGAGGGCAGCGGGGACAAGGCAGTGCAAGGGTTTCCTTAGTCCTGAACTGAAACTGGTATTGCAAAGGTAACTAACCCTGTTCTACAGCCTTACGCACCACCTCTCCCTCCCTTCTCCCACCCATGGCCGTAAAAACACATTGTACACTTTCAAGAGCTAGACTCATTATTTCAAACAAACGTCTATTTTTTTTTTGTAAATCAAACTTCTTGTCTTCTTTTCATTACTGAGTAAAGAGCTGAAAGATTAAGCTAAACTGTCAGTTTTCCCAACAACATGGGAAAAGTTTTACTCTCACCATAATTATGACACATACACTTTCACCCAATTATCATTCATTACAGGGAGGGTTGGGAGGGTGGAATCCCATGTTGGGATGATACAAGTGGATAAGCTTGATTAGAATAAAATGTCCGTTTTCTTTTCATCTTACAGGCCAGTCTCATCACACAAATCCAGGTCAGAGGATGCTAATGTAAACCTTGCCCACCTCTCTTAGCCCATCTTTCTTACTCAGACAGTTTCCAAGCAGCTCTCTGATGGAGACACAGTCTTCAGTTTCCAGGACAAATCGTGCCACAGCCTTCCCTCCTGGCAGATGGCCCCTCGCTGTTTCACTTTTGACACTGTCCAGGACAACTCCTCTGACGTCTTTAGGCTTTCCTGGCACACCAAAGATGATGAACAGGCCCAGACAATCCTCCCCTATCAAGTTACAGAACTCTTCCAGCTTATCAAATCTGCTCTTCCCAGAAGACGGCTCTGCCGAGAACTCCGGACTGGGGCGCTCACAAGGCTTGGATTCCACGGGAGTGAGAGAAGACATCTGCAGAGTCTGCACCGCCAACTGAAACCTTATTTGCTTATCGGATCCCCAAAAGGTCCAAATCCAGTCCGCCCCAAACAGCAGGGCTTGGTGCTTGGTCATCTTGGTGGTGGTGAGCCACCTGTCAATTCCCTTTTCTCGGCAGAAAGTGACGAAGTGAATTAGGAAGATCTCATTCAGAGTGCTTGGAGCTGGGCATAGATTGCTCAAAGGGTCTTCAAATCCAAGATACCCCTGCAGCTTCCCAGCGGCATGCACGATAGCTCCACTGACCACCTCACAGACTTGGAGAACCTCTCTGCTGTCCTCCAGAGCCGACTGTTGCGATGGTTTCTGCCCCATTTTCTCTGCGCCCAATCAATACTGCCTCCAAATGTCAAACATGCGAACCTTGTTCAGAATGACTCCTTTTTCGGAGTAAAAGTCTTGCAGTGAAGTCACATCTGTTAATGTCGTCTCAGTTTTCTAACTCCACAGCTTACCTGGTGTAGCTAAGTGTATATACATACAGCAAAACAAATAGGTCTCCCTGTTTGCCAACTGGGTGTGTTGTGTTCACAGACTCCTGCTGGTGTGTTAAGTCAGATAACTAACTTTCACAAAAACCTCTGTTCTTCTCCAATTATATTCACTCTACTTTTAATATTTGGTTATCTTTTCCAAGATAGGTTTCATCTTTTCAAATTTTAGTTAAATTAAAAGTAGCACTTAATTCTTTAAAGACCATACACTTTCTACAACTAACTTCTTCAGATTTGCAGGTGAGTCATTTCTCTTTGCTTTTCCAAGATCTCCTCTGCCATCATTCCTCATTCCCCAGCTCAGCTGCCTGTGCTTCCTGTTGAAAAGTTTTATGGGGGTTTGGAATTGTAAACAGTCCATTGTTATCTCTATGAGAAATAAAGCCTCATGGTTATTCTGAATGAAGGAAACTCAAGGAACAGACAATAAAAATATGAGGCAATTATCAACTGACTTTATTTCTTTTCATATGGTGACACCAGCAGTGTATAATATTTTATAAGTAAAATACATATCATCAAAAAGGTTTTAACCACGTCACATATAGTCAAGTATGTTACAATGTCCTGAATAAAAACTATTTGGCATCTGTAACAGTCTCCTGGTATTTTTAACCAGGTTTCATAACAAATTGTTTCTCAAATGGTAGCATAAATCCACATTAAAATAAAACACCAGTACATTAAGAGTCCAATACAGTTACCAAATAATGAATGGTAGGGGGCAAAAGATGACTGTTAGCATCAAATCATTGTAGCTGTGAATAAATAGTAGTACAGTATTATAGGTTCCTTGACGACAAGCTCGGTAACTTGCTGATAACGTGAGTGATCGTATCACTGGCATTCCAACGCAGTTTGTAAGTCCACTGGCGTACAAGGAGTTGCCTGCCCCGGGCCAGTTTGTGGAAGCCTGTCTTCACCACTGTTGACTATCATGAGTATTGACGTAGTACTGAATGAAAAAGAGCATATTCTTTCTAAAACCCCTAAAATGAATAGTAAACAGAGTAACAGTTTTTACTGAAGCCTTCTATTTTTCTTTATAAAAGAATGTTTATTTGGGCCTTGGGCTACAGAAAAACATGATCTACAGTTTATCACCACAATGTAGCCATTGTAAAACTAATTTTCCAGCCTCAGAGTTATTGAACTCTGATTGAGAAAATATGTTCAAATACTCAGCTTTTAAAAAAGATTTCATTCATTAATGGCCCGAGAAATGCGCGATTAATAACATTAGTCCGACTGTTGCTATTTTGATGCCATGATATATTTAGCAAAAGAGGAAGATAAGAATCTTAATACTGTGAAGGTTTTTGTTTTGGTTTGGTTTCTTCAGAAATTATTTCTACAAATTTGGGGGGCGCTTCTGAATGCAATCAAGTTAATAGATTTTAAATGTCCTTTGAGTTCTTCCTTGTAAGTTAAAAGAAGCCAAGGTTAAGGCTGAGGTTCTTAAAAAGCTAACCAGCCATTTTGTGATATGTCATCAAAGAGGGGTCATTTCATACACACTAACGCAGTCCGAATGGTCAGCATCATTCGGTTCGGTTGTGGAGGAAGAAAGATCGTCCCGACCTGTCCAAGAACCAGCTGTCACATGAGAACTTTGAACACCGTATTTTTTCGATGTGATCTTTTTTAACCATTTTCCTTATGTATGTCACAAAATAAGAGTTCTATGTTCCATGTACTAAATATACACATATATTTAGAAAAGTATATAAAAACAGGACGCTAAGAGGCCAGTGGAGGTGTGGCTGGCGTTCAGTGGGCACGCTGGGTGCTTAGAGAAATTCCACACGGGGACTTTGGAAGCCTGCCAGGTTCTGCGTCAATGGCAGGCCACCGAGCTGCTGTCAACACACCAACAGGACAGAATCAGCCGCCGTCAGGTGACCGCGTCCCCAAACCCCGCACGATGTGACTGACTGGAAACACTACAGCAAAGTACTCATATAAATGCAATACTTTAAATATAATATATCACAGATTTTTACATTAAATAGAGGAAAAACAATTACACTCTCATTCACCAGTGTCTCACTTGCTGTGGCAGCTTTAAAATAGGCACATGTCCCCCGCTTCCCATTCCCGCGTGTACGTGAGAAGATGGATCACTAAACAATATACAATCTGCCGCTTGTTGGATATACTGTGTTTGAGGAATACAGTGGAAGGAGACGAAGAGCTCCTAATGCTTGTCCGGGTGCTATGGTCAAACGTTTGAGTCCTCATCGGTAATGCTGGCGCTGGGGGACCGGGCGGCGAAATCTTTAAACATGTCGTCTTCCTTTAACATGTGCTGGAAAACAAGGAGACGGGAGTCACACACACTGGGAGCCAGGAGCTCGGAACTCCACATCCTCCACTACTTGCGCAGACCCTTGGGGGTTATTTGCAAACATATTTTTAGAACAAGATTTTAAATTCATCTCGAAAACTTACTGTTAGGTTGTTGATGCCTTCAGAGAATGCACCTATCTGCCTCACTGTCCCTTCTGAATCTTCCATCTGCAAAGAGCATACCATAATGTAACACACTAATTAGCACAGTTTCAAGGATAGTGTGGCAAAATGAACGAAAGTCTAAGAAGAAATAATGCAAGTTGTACTGAATGGGATAGGGGCAACAGAACACTTCTGTTGATAATCTCTTTGCACTACTGTGATTAGATGTTAAAATGTAAAAGAAACTCTACTGGCACATCTAGACTAAATGTTTTTAACAGTGGCACCAAAGGATTATTGATTAAAGGGCACTATCCTTCATACTGAAAAGGCTAAGCAGTATGAGCTTGTTTCAACACCCAGATTCCCTTTAGTACAGAGACAGGATAACGTGGGTAAGCAGCACAGGGTTTGGGGCCAGCCCGGAAAGCTGAAATCCCAGCTCTGCTCTTCTCTCTGTGCCTCTGTGTCCTTACCTCTAAAATTAGGACAAGAACACTCCCTGTGTGTGAGGATTACCGCAAACATCAGTATATGCTAAGTGCTTAGGATAGTGCCTGGGAAGTAGTAAGTAATCTGTAAGTGTTCACCATTATTTTATTATTATCTTTGTTTTTAAATATTTGAAGAAGACTTCCTTTCCTAGTAGATACAATACAGAAAGTTACCATTTAGTGTCTCAATGTTGGAAGAACTTTAAAGTAGGTATACAATGTCGCATTTACCTGGTCTAACCGGTCCAGATCGTCTTCATCATACAGGCGCATGTCCAAGCCAGGTTTAAGTCCTTTCTTAGACGAGTTCCCTGATGCCTGTCCCAATTCCATGGGACAAACATATTCTTCCCCATCTTCCTGTTTCTTCTTTCTCAGATTCCCAAAATTGCTGAAGGTGAGTTTCCTTGGCTTTAAAAGAAAGAAAACAAAAACATCCAGGGATTTGATAAAATTCATATAACAAAGGGCTAAGAACACACACGATTTAATTATTCATTCCATCATATAGAAAAAAGCAATTGAATGATTAAATTTATACAACAAAAACAAAGGCAGCTGAGGCATATGACAGATGCATCCAAATATGATCAATGATCCCGCTAAGAGTCTCAGAAAACTGTGCTTGTCCTCCTCCTTGACAGCAAGTAGCTGGGTGGTCACCGAGATGAAAGTGAAATCAGCAAAAGGCCTTCATTTTGCACTAATGTGACTTAATGCAATGAGATTTCTTAGGGTTACGGTACATTGAATTTTGCAAGGATTTCCATTCTAAGATCAGCAAAAGAAAGTGACCCTCACTGTATTTTCTTTCTGGGTGAGGCTGTGGTCAGCTTACAAGCCTGTTATGCTCCCATGACAGGATGCTGACTGCTGAAAGAACCCCTGCTTTTTTGGAGAAAAAACTTCCAACGTCACTTAGATGACAAACTGCACCTTAGTCACTGGGTAGTCCCTCAGACTGTTGGGATGGTGATCAGGTCGATGCTGAGAATTTATACAGAACAGAATCTCTCAGAGGCTTCAAATCCAACACATCTTCTAAGGGAGAAAGGGGGCTGAAGAGAAAGTACCAAGAAGGTAGAGGGGCTCAAAAAAAAAAAAGAGCTTGATAGATACTTGTGAAGAAGCTGATAAAGCCTATACCCACAGTGAGCTGGTTGAGATAACACTCAGAAGAATTGACAGAGGAATGATTTAAAAGAAGAAAAATTAGTGTGAACGGTGTACGGTCGATGAATCCAGGCAAACTAGGCATAGCCATTCTCTGCCAGTCTACCTTTTTCTGACGTGCAAGGCTGGTCAGTGATACACCAGGTGAGCTGACTCTGTCTGAGGAGAGATGCAGCTCTTACACTTGACTCACCCACAGCAAGAAGAGGACAACTACGGTCAATACTTGGGCCCAACTCGTGGGCTCTCTGCCTTGGCAATGTCTCAATGACAAAAGCCAACCCCGTGTTCTTTATTATTGTTAACTCTAATAAAATAGATGACTTCAGCAAAAATTCCCCTGGAAACCTTCAAAACTGCATTTTTTAAAAATATTTTACTTATTTATTTTTAGGGAGGGAAGGGAGGGAGAGAGAGAGAGAGAGAGAGAGAGAGAGAGAGAGAGAGAGAGAAACATCAATGTGTGGTTGCTGGGGGTTATGGCCTGCAACCCAGGAATGTACCCTGGCTGGGAATCGAACCTGGGACACTTTGGTTCCCAGCCCGCGCTCGATCCACTGAGCTACACCAGCCAGGGCCAAAACTGCATTTTATTGATTACTCTTAAAGGTGCCTATACCTTCAATCTACCCCCAAAGCTTAGTAAATCCCAGAAAATGGGATAACCAGGTAACAGTCAGAACTGAGCCTTTGCTATATAGTTTGTGGTTTAACCCATGATTAAACGATATGGGCTTGAACCAACCTTCACTTTGGCAGTAGCTGTTAGAAGCACATAATCTGGTAACTCCATGGCATCACGCTTCTGGCGCTGGGCCTCAGCACCAATCAGAAGGTTGAAATGAGTGGCCAAATGTCTTCGCAACAGGGTCTTACTCTGCGGGATGTTCAGTAACTGAGCCATTGTTTCCACATTGAAACGAGGTTCTAGAACCTGTAAGGAAAACAAAGACTGTGTAAGGTATCCTGTATCCCACCAAACTCTCTCACTAAGTTATCTTCAGTAGCCCCCTCAGTCAGATACTCAGAGTATGGACTCTAATCTTTAATTTACACAACTTTTCTTCTTTTTGTCCAAGCTAATGAGAGGTAGAGCTGGTCCTGACATCTAGGCATTAATAACTCAGGGCTTCTGCCTCTCCGAAGTATTCTTTTGGGAGGCCTTTGCAAGTCAACTTTTTGTGCAACATCTGTGTGCCGAAATAGGATCTGTATCTTTGCAGAGGCTTTAAAGCGGGGGTATCAAACTCATTGTCACCGGGGGCCACATCAGCCTCAAGGTTGCCTTCAAAGGACCGAATGTAATTTCAACTCCTTAACTTTAAGGAGCAGTTTCATTTATACAGTCCTAAAATTACATTCATCCCTTTGAAGGCAACCATGAGGCTGATGTGGCCCCTAGTGAAAGTGAGTTTGACACCCCTGCTTTAAAACATCATCAAGTGGGAGCCAGAAGCTGGGTGTTATCCAACATAAAAGAAGACAATGCAAGACATGGGTTTCAATCTGATCTAGAGTAATATGATAGTAAAAAGTAAGGGAAAATATACTCCGAAAGTAAAAATTCACCAGAAATAGTGCAGGAGGGTTGGGCTAGACACCTTCAGGATTATAACATGTAGACCAGTAATCTCCTACGCATTAGACTGAAGGAGACAAAATGATAGGAAGTCATATTTAAATGAAAACAGAGTTTTACCATGAGCCCACCATGGACACCACTGCCCCTGAGGTTGGGGGCGTACTCTGCCAGGTCCACGGAGCGCAGCCACTCCATCACGCGGTGATTGGTCCACTGCTGCACCTCTGACGGCGTGGTGCTGTTCTGCGGGAACAGAGAACCACCCAGCGCTTCAGTCACTGACTGTGGGATTCCAAATACTAAGCCTGCACGTTCTGTCTAGAAGTCTGCCCCACAGAACAGAGTTACTCAACAGCCCACTAAATGTTCTGAGAAGGGTAAGAAAGTGTTCACCAACTCCAATTCTCTTTGAAAAAATTTATGTCACAATGTTTTTAAGCCTTTTTTTTTTACACACTATTAGAGCAGTGTTTTAGGAAAGGAAGTCTTTCTAGTGATATTTAACTCTCTGGCTTAAGGAGGAAGGAAAATAAAATATACTCAAGAGAAGGAGGAAGGGAGCCCTGGCTGGTGTCACTCAGTTGGTTGGAGCATCATCTCATAAACTGAAACGTCGCAGGTTCGATTCCCACCCAGGGCACATGCCTGAGTTGTGGGTTTGGTCCCAGTTGGGGTGCAAGCAACCAATCGATGTTTCTGTCTAACATTGATTTCTCTCTCTTTAAGGTCAAAAAGCATGTCCTCAGATGAGGATTTAGAAGAAAAAGGAAAAACCAGAAAGAGAAACTAAAACACAATCCTTGGCTACCATTACACAGGTAGAGTCATCATGGGAGGAACAGAAGGAATAAAGGAAAACAGAGCCCAGGTGAGGCCCTGCAGAAACCAGAAGCCCCCCTGCATGCTCCAGGAAGAAACGGGTCTCGGTTTTGCACACCCGGGCAGTCCCATGCACCGAGAACACACACTGTGCAACCTTCAGCCTCAGGTGCTACCTCATCAGATGGCCGCCTCCGTAGACAGTTTGGCTCAAAGTTATTGATCCTCAGGACCTGGATGGCCCTTTTGATACTGAGATGATGCAGCACACTCACGACCTTCAACGACAGTAAGTCATCCTGCAGAAAAGAGCGAACAGCAGAGGAGCTCATTGAGCAGGAGGACCCCCTCGGAGAAATCTCAGACACCACACAAAGGGGCAAAGCCTCTCTACCAATGGGACCCGAGGGCTTGTTGTCCTCGTCGTAGTGGTGTTCAAAGCCTTTATTTAATAGCAGGACACCTTTTCTTATTCCAATAAAAATCTTCTCCAGGATCCCAATATATAAGAAAAGCAAAATTCATGTTGTTCCAACTCAACTGACTTCCACCTATTTCTCTCCCTTTCAGGCATTCTGAGATAGGATTGTGGGAGCCCCCAGCTTTGAAAAAAAAATTAGTTTGAAGGCACTTTCTAGGTCACTTCAAAAGGTGGCCTGCTCTGATAAAGCAGAGCGCGCTAACAGCAAGTGATGCTCACGGGTGAGTGAGGTTCACTTCTGAGTCAAGTAACATACCAGTTTTGAAAAAACCCAGAAGAGTAGGCACATTTTACTGTCCCCCTAAGCTCAAGAAATTTCTAGTTCTAGATTTTTATGCTTTAGCTGGCAGACATTGTGGAAATTTTCAAAACTGTCTGTCAACCAAAGCAAAGGTCTTCTTGAGAGTTGAGTATAAAGAAATGAAGTTGTAAGTATCAACACATAGCCCCAATCAATTCCTTCAAGGAATAGCTTTCGCCAGTCTGTGGTTATTGGGCATATTTCAAACATACCAAACACACCCAAACAAATTATTTTCGAAGAAGGCGATTTGGGGGCAGTGTCAAGATAAGCAGGGCCTCCTTCCAAACACACCCAGAACACAAACAAGGCAAACATCCATTTTAGGCACACCTTACTGATAACACATTTCCTGTGATGAAAAAAAGTATTATAAAAATATTTTTTAAAATATTAGGCTATCAAATCATAAAGGCTACTAACAGAGCAAAAATTCCTTCCTACATTTTTCCTGGGTTAATTTCTTAAAGGTAGTGCCTTATAAATTAGAAAGGATATTTAACATATTTTAACCTAAAACCGAGGCATCCATTTAAAACATTTCCATGTGGGCTATTTTCAACTAAAGTCTATCAGATTTTCTAAAAAGTGCAAGAGAATGTTTATAATGTAAATAAAATGTAATTATATTAGCTTAAGGGATTTTAAAAGGAGGGGCCATTTCTTTTTTAATCAAAATCCTTTTTCAGATTTTTAAAAATCTTTTATTTTTAAGTCTTAATTTTAGATTTACAGAAGAGTCACCAGTGACAGTACAGGCTGCATATGCCCTTCACGCAGCTTCCCCAGTGCCAACATGTAACCACGGGATATTCATTAAACCAAGAGATTAACCTAGATAATAAAATTACCTAAACTACAGACTTTATTCAGATTTCAACCATTTTCCAGGAAGGTCCTTGTTCTGTTCCAGGATCCAATTCAGGATACCACGTAAAAACAGATTTTTTATGACTCAGAACTTCTGGAGTCAGGTTTTCTTAGGTAATTTATTATAGCCGTGGAAGTTATACATATACCTTTCATGATGGGAAACCTGAATTTGCTCATTCCCAGGAGAACATACGTCAACCCAGATATGCAGGCAAATATTTACTGAGCTCGCTCCAGGCAGAGTTCTGACTATTAAGACCAGGCATCTGGAAATAGCCTGGGGTCAAATGCTGAATGATTTTCTACCACTCTCCAACTGTGGAAGCTTGGTCAAGTTTACCCGATTTCTGGGTTCCTTCATTTCCTCATCTGAAAACCGATGATAATAGGAGTGCTAACTCGAGAATTGCAAAGACTTGAGTGTTAATTCGAGTGAAGTACCTGGCACACAGTAAATGTGCAACATATCACCTGTTAGTGTTACCTGATGGGCCCGCCAAGATATGGACTTTGGTTCGATGACAGAGAAAAAAAGAAATCCTATAAATTAAATTAAATTTAATTTAAATAATTAAACCCATTTAAATAATAGTACTATGGAGTTAGAACATGTTTTCCTGGAATCCATCTCTCCTCTCTGTTGCCAAGTAGGGGGCAGTCCTTCTACCCATGGGATTCCAGGCTGGGGGTATGAAACCATACATAACAAAGGAATCAGGGTGAGCGGCTCCCTTTCCCCACCTCTTTACCCCAGCGACTCCTCTCCTAGCAGAACTGGACTGGAGTGGGAAGGGAGAGAGAGTTCCAGGTAACAGTTCTCAAAAGTGGGAGGGCAGGGAGAAGGCAAGTTCCTATGGATTTCTGGTTAGAAGGGTAACCTTTTCTGAGTGGTCACTGCAGACAGGAATATGTAATTTAGAAAACTGCCAGGGATTCAAAACTCCACACTGTATTTTTTAAACATCTTTATAAGATATAATTCACTTACCATAAAAATTCACTCATTCAAAGTATACAATTCAATGTCTACGATGTTGAATATACATAAAATCCACTTTCTGGATAGTTTCATTTAAATTAAGTTTCAAATTTCCCAAGGCTGGTGCAACCACCAAATCCTACAACTTCAACATAACAGGAAATATTCCTACCCTTCTCCTCAAGTTAAAGCAAGACATTCAATCTCTGGTGGAATCATGGTGAAAACATGGTATTTTGCTTACTCTGTTCCTGTAGTTTTCTGAGAAAAACCCCAGGAGTGAATCACTGTAGAGATCAAGACCAATAAAATGACATTGGTCTGGTCAAGATAGCACAAAACATATAAAACAAAGTGGAGTCACTCGTGTCAACCAGGATGGCTGTCAGTCAGCCACAGCACTTTGGTTCAAGAGGAAAACTACCTAAGTCAGAGCAGACACATCTGGTGATGAGACACACTTAAGATATCTGCACATGTGATCAGAAAAGCCATGTCTGCAGAATTAGGACCACCCACAGACAGGCTCCTGCGGAAATTCCCCACTTGCCATCAGGAGTGCCGAGACACTTATCGAAAAGGCCAGGGAGGGTGGAGTGCACCACTTTCAAGGTATAACTGAGGCAGGCTCCTGAGCACTGCAGAGACAGGCGAGCTCTATACACCACAGTGCTGCGCCATGCCCTGCTGATCTCCCTTGGCATCGGCCGCTGGAGGCTCTGCCCTGCTGGACTGAGGACTTCGTCTGCCCTGTTGCCCACCTGGCTCTGGAGATCCTTCCTTGCAAGACAATGACCCCTCCCTTGCCCACTGTTTTGTCTCCCAGACCTGCAGCCTAAGACTGGGGCTTGGGTTTGTTATCCCCCATTGATTGCTGTGTGTGTGTTATATTTCTCTTAGATTGTTAGAGCGTGGGCAGGATATCAATGTTATGTTGATGTTCTGTTTTGAGTGAACCTGCCTTCAATAAAACCTGAGTGAACAGCATAGTTCCGTGTGTGACTCTTGTCTATTCCTTCACGTCGGGCTGCTCAGCAGGCAGCTAGCCCAGCAGTTGCCTGGCTGACTTACAGGAGAGACTGTATCGCGAACATACGCTCATGACAATCACTTACAATGGTCATGTAGTGGAGCATTCGACCATCTACCCGTCCTTCATCAAACTGGGTCTTGTACTGGGGGAGGCCGATGTCATCCAACCATCCTATAGGAGAGAAATCTGTCATTAACATGTCACAGAAAAACTGTGCTTGTGATTACAAAGAAAAAGCAGCATTATTTACTCACTTATTTACAAACTTAAGATCTAAAACCTCTTACTAGTGACCCAGTTGAAATCCAGCTTTCCGTGATTGGTTTCCTCTTCAGATCCCAGAGCTTGCAATGCCAGCTGGAGTTTCTTTCGATGAAGTGAATGCTTGATTCCAAGTTCCTGAAATAATAAACAGAAACACTGGCTTTACAATTCTGTCAATATGGGCTGGATGCCACTGGCAAAGGATGCAAATTCCTCCAAAATGAAGCCAGCATCAAAGAGCCAACAATTACATTAAATCAGAATACTAACTCAGGCTAGTAAAAAGTTGCTGAACAAAAGGCCCCTCGAAAGCCAAAAATCACTGCAGTGAGTTTAGTGGCGTGTGAGGCACTTACTAGTAGGCTCCTCCTTTGCAAGACAGGAACTACAGGAAGCATAAGAGCAATTCTACTCTTATTTTGTGTAAAATGTTAAATAATTGGGAAGAAATGTTAAATAATGGAACATAAAATGTAGATCTCTTTTTTTTTCCCTTTTGCAAAGTGAAGTTGGAGTGCATATATTACATTGGGGAGATGCGCTAATGATGAAGCCACAAAATGGTTTTGGGAAATATGAGCTTAAGATTTATTATTAGGGCTATACAATTATTTTCATTAGAATGTCCAGTGGCTTAAGTGTTTCATAAGGAATCATTACAACCAGGTCCTTTGTTTTTAGTCCATGAAGTAAAATAAGCGTGAAGCAGGAAACCCAGACTTTTTCAAGAGCACTTACTGGCTCCCCCCATTCCACTTATGGCGCAGAAAACAATCCTGCATCCACACTCTCTCTCTCTCTCTCAGAGCTCACTATGTACACAAAATAGAGAAGCGGTCACCTTCTCCAGATCTTGTTGAGAAGCCTGCAAAAGCGTCTGGCCAGATGCAATCCAGTGCTTGCCAGAATTCAGGTAGGACCCTAAGCCCTGTTCCATAAGCCAATTGCAAACCTGCTCCTTGGTCCATTTGGCAAATGGCATATCCAAGTCACTATAAGAAGAAAATGAACAACTGCATGAAAAAACAATTCAAAGTCAATCCTGTGGCTTATCATCAAGGTTGTACTGTATATTCTACAGACATGGGAATTTCCTGGTGATACACATTTAACCATGAGAAGCTTAATTATCAGCACATATTTGGAGGAGGAAGTGGCACTGGGATTGAAAGTGACCTTGTAAGACCACAGTCTTCTATTCAAATGAAACCACAGAAAATTCAATGTGGTTTAGCAAAAACATGTTCTACAGAAGACCGAGCTGAACCAACAAGTCTAGTCATTGTACAAGTTTCAACCAATATTGTTTGAAGACTGAATTCCCAAACAGAAAACACTAGGTCAGATTAAAAGAAACTCAAGTCAAACTTGAATTAACTTTAGCAGAATTATGGTTTCTCTCCAAATGAGAAAGGGCAATATGCCATCGCTGAATATAAGAAAATATAATCAAAGCAAATTTCTGTGTTCTTTTACTAGGACACATAAATAGTATTTTTGTTTGAAAAAAATGTGGTGATAAACAAGGCTATTTTCTTTATCAGCACGAGGAGGTCCTCTACTGTGTACAAAGAGAACATATGGCAAACGAGATGGCTCAGTATTTGAAGAAAGCTAAAGAGAGTTTCCTCACTGATGAAGCTCAGTCTTCCGCCGGAGTGGGAGGGACCATATTTTAATAGCTTTCTAGCACATGATCACCTGTAAAAGATTTAGTATCAATGCTTTCTGCTCTTTGTTTGCCAACTCCACCCTTTTTATGCTCAGCAGGTCAGAACAGCAGTTCCAAACCAGCCCTGAACTGTGAGAAAGATATAGGAAAATTTCTTAGAGTTGTAAGAAATAAAACATTGCATGGTCCTAATAAATTTAAGATTTCTGATAGAACTGATGTGTGTAAGTGCTTTCAGACTCCACTAGTCATTAATATTTATTGAACGGTTATTATTTATGAGAAACTTAGTGCGTATAAAAAACCACTTCTGGGGGGAAGGTACTCATCCATACCATGAGAAACAGAGGCACAGAGCATGAATGTACTTGCTCAAGGCCTCCCAGCAAACAGGCAGTGCTAAGGCCAGAAACCAGATCTGTCTCTAGAACCCGCTCTTGCACACTATACCGTCTCCATCTTTGCAAGGCTACGCTTTAGAGTGTACATAATTATTTTCTTTCAAAACTCAAGCCCAATAGTCATTCTAGTACAAATGCTGCGAACACTGTAGCTGTGGCTCCTCACCTAGCTCACACGGCCCACGTCTTCTGCACAGCTGTTCACCAACCCCTGTCAAATTACACGGCTCTAAAGATGGCGGGCGCTTCCACAGGGCATGGCGGTGAATGAGGAAGTCGATGGTGTGACCCAGGGACAATCCTAACCCTGCAGTTGCTTAGGAGGCCCTGATGCTTGGGCATAGTTGTAAAAGTCCATTAGTTTGGCTGTTCTTACCTATTCGATTGTCCCAAATCTCGAGACCAGCCTAGTCGGGGCCCAGCAGTTGCCCTTGTCCCTCCTCTTTTGAATTCACTTTCAGACATGTCATCTGGGTTGAATGTAGTCGACTGACTTCTCCTAAGTCTAAAAAGAAGATAAATCACACATCACCTTGTATTAGACCTGCAGAGGCCTTAGGCTTTAATCAGAATTATTTTTAACCGGTGCAGACATTTGAGCAACTCCTCTTCGTATGTCATTAAAATAGACATTTGGATTTCAACTTTGAGACCCAACGAGTTCATGAATCCCAAACTACAATCTTCCTTCCAGTAGAGGGGCACAAAAGCTTTATGATTTCTTATTCATTTGCAGCCAATTTTCCATTTATTCTTACATTTGAACAACATATAACACAAAGCCCAATCCACTTGTTCACTCTGTTACTTACTTTCCAAAGAGTTTCATGATGCCTCGGGATTTCTTTCTGGAATCTGGAGATGATGGAGATACATGGAAGGGACTGCTCCCCTGGGAATCTTTTGGCCGAGGAGATACACCAGCCAGGTCTAGGTGCTCGGCTGTTTCCTTTTCTGTTTCAGCTATGCCAAGAACGGAATACAAACTCAATGAATTTTAATACATGAAATGAACACGACTAGATGTTAACCTTCTCGGCTTTAACAACAGGTAAGAATTCTTCTGTTGATCTACACACCAATGGTTTACAAAGAACACCCTGCGAATACTAAAGAAGGAACACAAATGTATGTTCTACTCTATAGCCAATTGTGTATAAAGTCAATTAACTTAGAAATTACAACCCCTTTGCGATTCAAAGGTGTGATAAGGTTGCCATACTCTTATTCTTGAGTGATTTAATTCATAACATATCATTCTCCATCTTGCTATACCATTTGGTACTGTTGACTATCTCCTACATCCTTCAAACTCATCACCTCCTTTAGCTTCTTGCTGTGACGCTCTCCTACATCGGTTATCTGATAGTTCCTTCTTGGTGACAGCACCCCGTTTTCTCTTCCTCCCCCACTCTACTCTGTTTCTCTCCAAGATTCTTTCCTAAATTCCCTTGGCAGGATCTCTTGAAAAGCTCACCCACTCTATGCTCAGCACTAAATGATGGCCTTACTCCCGGGTGAGCAGTTGGCATCGAAATCTCGAGACCTCATCTTTCTCCCCGGCCTCAGGACCTGAATGCTGTATACATTCCCAATTTGGTGTGCCAGGGCCATCTTAGGCTCGGCAACCTTTCCATCCAATTTTCCTGAGTCTTAATTTTTTCACTTTGATATTTCACTAGTATCAATTAATGCTCTTCTTACACTCCAGTTCAAACTCTGTCATTTTCTTTTCATTCTTTCCTTACCTTTGGCATTTATTTCACATCAGTTGCCAAGTTCTGGCAATTCTTTATTCAGGAAATTTATTTCTGTTTATAATCTATTATATCCTAGGCACTGAGAGAAGAATGAACGGAATGTGTTTAAATTTTCCTTCTGATATAAAATTAGTGCCTGTCGATTGTGGCTTACAAAAATAAGACCCAACTTTGCCACTCCCACATCTGCAGGCATTAGCTACTTTAGTTTGTTCGGCTGTTCCTTCGTGGGCGACCTTGCACTCGCAAACACAAGGGCTACTCTTTCTTTACCGTGAGTCTTCACACTTTTATAGAGGAAAGTAAAAGTTGTACAGAAATCACAGAAGCAGTGTCTCAGGAAGATACGAAGGGTGCAGGGGTTGACTTTTCTAGGAAGCGGAGCTGTGGTTACAGATTATAGGAAGCAGCATTTGGCTCTTAGCATTGACAATACCTTTCTTTGGAGAAAGGCAGCAAAACATTTGAAAATAGTTGCCTGAATCAGTTTAGTTTACTTATCCAGTGTTCATTCTAGACATTTAAGGCTGAAAAGAGAGAGGAGTCGCCTTTGACGACCCAGGCGAATAGACATGTGGACATCTGCACCAGGTAACAGACCTGTCCAGAAAACCCAAAGGGGCCTTCCCATTCGAAAGCTACAGCCTTGGTGGGTATTGGTGTCCCTGAAATGTTGCCCTTATTTTGAAAGCATCTCATTTTTATTTTTAGGATTGTTTTCGTTCTGTACCCTGTTTTTTAAAGAGGAAAACTGAGCTTCCTCCTCCTAAAATCACTTTGGAGGCAACTCCTCAAATAACACATAAAGTTACCTGTGACATGACTAAATGTTACCTCCATCTTCAAAGCAATAAAATGTCAGAAGAACATTCCCCCAAGAGAAGTCAGTCTAAAAAACTATTTTCAATGTCTTCCACAGTCCTCTCTATTTGGCTAAGAACATTTCTTTTTGGAGCCTGTGGAAAACGGAAACATGAAGGAACCGCAAGGACCTGGGCGTTAGCGTGAGAGGAACTGTGCTTCAGGGGTGAAAGCCGGACTTCGTGATGCAGGACACGCCCGCCCCGCTTGCTCTCCGAGGGACACTGGGTGCCTCTGGATGCCCCAGAGCTGCTCGCAAGGTGGCATTAGCATTGCTCGAAACAGCATTTCTGCTCAGAAGCAAAGGTTCTACAGAGAGTCCTTTTCAGCAGAAGGTGGAAAGAACACTCGAGTAGAGAACTACATTTCTTGACCGCTGCCAGCTCGCTTTCTAAGATCACAGACGCCAAGAGCAAGGAGGAGCTTGGCTGGGAGAGCAGCGCTGGCCAAGGCTGGCATGCAGGGTACGGTACCTAAGGTGGGTGCACTGGCACTTCGTGCACGATCTTCGGGTATCCCAACAACGCACACAATCACACGCAGCCCCATGGAGAGAACACAGGGGAATGACAAAATGAAACACAGGTCAGACTCCTACTCCTGAAATACACACAGTGGGAGGGAAGGCTTCTGGCGTTCCACACAGAATCCACTGACAGTGTCAACACGGGGTTAACTGATCCATGGGCAGGAAGCTGTTTCTAATGGAGTCAGAGGGGGTCGGTCTTCTGTTTACACCTCAGAACAGAGTGCAGGGGGAGAGCCTACACAGCGCTACCTTCATACCACTGAATCAAATCCACAGAAGCATTTTTTGCTAATTTTCTCCCTATGTCATCACCTTCATTTCAGGGAAAGAAAAATGTATAAATAGACAAATACAGGAAAGAGAGAGATTGTTCTCTTCCTTGTTCTGACAGAAGTAAGGCAAGGGCATTTTGGCCATACGTACCCAAGTTTGGTGCGCTTGCTGTCCTCTTGTTACTTTTTATTTTAAAAAAGCCACGACCAAAGGAAGATCTGGCCTTTCGAGTGCCAAAGGGGTTGTCATCCGTGGAGGCATCATGTCCTGGAGGTTTGGGAGGGAGGCTCCCGAATGGGCTGCCGCCTGCCAGGGCTTTATCCTGGGAGGGGAGTGAACGTAAATGAAACACAGCACTAACGCACATAGTTATTAGTACATGCCAGGCACGAGACTCAATATGTTACACACGTGACTTCATTCAAAAGAATAAGAAAGCCACTTAAAAAACAACAACAAAAACAGGCCATCACTAACCTACATTCCAAGTGTGTTTGGGATTTTACATACAAGGACAGATACAGAAATTCTCAAGTATTATTTGACTCATTCTCCAAAAAAACATGGAGACACAAACCTAACACAACAACAGACTTCTTACTTTCCCAACAACGATGACCCAGATTAGGCTATAATACAGTTCACACTCATCATAATAGAACCACATCTATAAGCTCAATGTAACATAATATAATTATTCTACAGAGTAGGCATTAGTCCCAAGCTTCTATACAGGCAGTACAAGATGACTGTACTCCAATTATTTTAAATATTCTTCTCAAAGAATAATAAAATAAACAAGCAAGATATGAAAATAAAGGCATAATCAGTAACCGTTTACAATATATTTTTGAAATGGGTCTCTAGGACATATCCATATCTTGCTTGGGAGTTACCATATTTGATCAATGATTTTCAAAAGCTGTGATACATTCAGATACACTTAACTAAAACTAAGCTTGCTATAATTAATTTTTTCTTGGTTGATTCAGAAGCTACTTCAGATTTCTACAATATTTCAAGGTCTTTATTGAGAACTTCAATTGTGATTAACTTATGCTTTTCAATGCTGCCTATGTTTTGAGCTTTCTGGTTATGTGAACCAGCAATTCCAGTCACATAGTCTTTTAGGTTGTTTCAGTATCATATAACGCCTTTGTCTGGATGTTCTTATTTCTCTAACATCTTTTGTCCTCCGTTCAATTTTTTTTTTTTTTTTTTTGCAGAGGTGGAGAAAAGGGCAAGGGATGTGAGCTTTTAAGGTGGTTGGCTCTTTTACGCTACATCCCTACTGCTCGCAGTAACTATGGGTTTACAGATGCCACAATTCAGTGGCACTAATATGTCTATGTCTTCGCACTGATGTCAAAGTCACTCAATTACAGAGCTGGCAAGGCAAAAGGAACCTAGGGTGACTTCTGTCACAGCCATGTCCACTGTCTGTGCTTCGTCAGATATACCTACATTATGGCTCAAGGCACCGAGAGCCCACAGTCAAGAGCCTGCAACTGGAAACCATCTGTCTACCAGACAGTGACCTTTATGAGGTGAATGACTGAAAACCAGAGAAGGAATGAAGAATTAGATGTCTTTAAAATAGCAAGTGTCTGCTGTGTAGGTAGACGGCAGTTGTATAAAATAAACTGCTGGCTGTCTAAGAAGGGCTTTCTGTGAGGTCTAAGTTTGGCAGGTTGCTTTTGTTTTCCCAATAACTTTGGGGGTGAAATTTATGTAACAGAAAAGTAAGTAAACAGTTCAGTGGCATTTAGTATATTCACAATGTTGTGCAAACAACCCCCTCGATCTAGTTCCAAAAATTCCTCCATTGCTCTAAAGTAAAACCCCTCACCCATTGAGGGGTTTTACTTTCAGCTTCTCCCCATCCCACTCTCCTCCACCCCAGCAACCCCCAATCGGTGTGCCGTCTCTATGAGTGTGTCTATGGCAGGTATGTCACATGGATGGACTCATATAATATGTGACCTTGTGTGTCAGCTCCTTTCACTTAGCATATTTCTGAGAGTTTTCGTTTATTGGATGCTTTAGAAATCTAAAACATTTTTACATGGTAATCTGGACATAAAAATTACCTCTGAAGGCTTCTGAACGGACTCCTTTTCCTGTTCAAAACAACAACAGTTAAGGCTGTTATAGGAATTCTTTATAAGTTCAAAATTTGTCACATGCAATTCCATAAATTAAGATAAATTTACATATATATATATATATATCCCAGCTATAAAATCTGAGTTTCATTTATTTCTGACTATATTTTATTATTAAAGTATCTAGTTTTGGTTTCATGTACTACTTTCAATCCTTCCTATCATACTTCTTGATATTTATCCTTAACCATGGTATCTAATAATTTTCCGTTAGAGAAACCACAAGCTCTTCTTAAGAGTTTTATTTGCAAAATGAAAAAAAGATGAAGATCCCTAAATATTTTCTTCTCAGGATAACAGGAAACAAAACAAAACACAGCACCAACCCCATCTGATGACTCTTTCTTCAGATTGCCCAGGCTGCTAGACTTTTGCAGACTTGAAGTTCTAAAAATAACAACAACAATAATAATCAGCATTAATAAGAAGTGGCTCTGGTGCCACTGTTTTTAAGTAGAATATCTTGGAAAGAAACGAAAATTGCGTGTGGGTTGAATCCCAGTAATAAAAGAAAATCTGGATTCAGGCAGTCACTTATGTGCTTAAGTAAATTACAACATTTAGTTCTTTTAAAAGCAGGGGTGGTTCACTGTCCTGCCAATAACTCTAAATGTCCTGCACATGTTTGAGTAGCTGGAAAAACACTTAGGACCATCCTTGTGATGTCGATATTTGAAAATTAAAACCAGTGTTTTCCATGGCCTAGTGCTGGGTCCTGTGCATGCATACATTGATGCCGGGAACTTTTTAAGTACTCACATACTATTTATATATAACCCTTCTCATTAAAATAAAGGATGAAAATTTTACTTTTCGATTCATAAAAAATCAATTTTCTGAGTCTGACAGAGTTCTTCATTTTATAATTCTGATCAAAGCACGACAGAGGACTCCCTACTGCTGCCCATACAATTCACATGCTGTCCCCGGGGAGGCAAAGGGGCAGTGTCAACATCGGAGACATCCTCTTTCACACAATTAGCATTCATGTGACAGAGCTGGTCTTGCTCAACACTGAAGGTAGGAATATGTGACCAGTCTAAAAAGAGAGAGAAAAAAGTAATACCTTTGCTCTAAGAAAAAGTATAAATACACAAACTTTTAAAAGGCATTTCTCACGTATTCATGTGTAAATAAGCTGCTAGAAGGGTCAACTACCAAATAAAGTAAAAGATCATGGTGAAAAAAGATCTCATCTCTGAGTACTGCTCGAAAAATAGATTTCCCTAATTTAATCCAGACTTTAACTTGGATAAACACAGATATTAGGTCAGTTTATCAATTTGAAAGTGAAAAAACCACTGCAGCCTTTCCAGCTATCACATCATTCTCTGGGGTTCTTGTCTGCAAGATTTAAACTGTATCAGCACAAAGATAAAATTACAAGCACTGAACTTCAGATGCAAACTGGTGAAGGCGGCTACAATCTATGGCAAGGGTGTCAAACTCATTTTCACCGGGGGCCACATCAGCCTCGAGGTTGCCTTCAAAGGGCCAAATGTAATTTCAACTCCTTAACAATTAAGGAGCAGTTACATTTACAAAGTCCTAAAATTATTTTGGCCCTTTGAAGGCAACGGCAAGGCTGATGTGGCCCCCGGTGAAAATGAGTTTGATGTCCCTGCGCTACGGGAACCTGAACACAAGACAATGCTAAATGAGGAAGTATTTCTTTATTACCGTACACCGCCACCCCACCCCCGCCCTCAATCACTACAGCTGCATCCACTCATTAGGCCTCAGAGCTGTTCACGTTCCATATTGGTCTTTGTGAGCTTAACAGAAGCTTCCTCTCTCCCAAGTACCAATCACGTTTTTCACCTTCAATCACTTAAAACTTACGAAAGACTATCACACAGCTGGGTTTCGACAGTGGCACCAAGGATTCTTTTTCCATCACTAAAATTAAAAAAAAATAGTATTTATGAATTTCATGAAGAGAAGACCATACATATTTTAAGTGAACAGAACTGTGAAAACAATTTTGCAAAAAAGCTGTTTCTTTCTTTTTTCCTTTTTTGGATATTCTATTCTATTTTATTTTATTTTATTGCAAGATCAGGCATTTAATTTGGGAAAGTGTTCCTCCAAAATCCTATTTGTCTGTGCAAAACCTGTGGTGCCCCTACCCTGGCCCCTCCATAGCCAAGTCCAAACAGCCTCAGGCACACGACTGCCACTATCCTGTCTGCAACCCTCGGTTGGCCACCCGACGCCCAGGATGTGAAATCCACGTTCTGGAGACACCCTCGCTAACCCGACCGCCACAACATCTCAGCCTCATCTCCGATTACTTCTGGCTTCACACCTTTTATTGCAATGACACAAAACTGATTGTGGCTCACTGGCATGTGTCTTGCTGATTCTTGCTTCTCTGGGTAAAGAACTATGTCTGTAAATAACTGTAAAGCACCCGTGCTTTTGCATGATCTACTCTCCTCAACATTTATACAGTATTTGCAACTTGAGGACATAAATGACATACTTCTCCTCAAATGAAGTCTCTGGCTTAGGAGGCGATTTTGCTTTATCAGAAGTTTCCGAGCCTTTAGATGTTGATGATAATGAAGGGGTTGAAACCTGCAAGATGCCAATGTGGAACTGTAAGACAACAATAAAAGTCAAAAGTCAATCTATTGCACAAAACGTAAGCCCAGAGTATAAAAATTCAGGACATAAACATCTAGAAATGTGAATCGGGAAAAACTTTCTGGAGGAAGGTAATTTTTGAGCTTGGTCCTGAATAAGACACTGAATATTGTAAGACATAATAAATTCCATTAACTTATTAATACAACAGTAAATCCTAACAACTTTAAGTCCTGGTTGAGATCTTGGCTCTGACACAGTGTAAGGCAAGTCATTTAATTGGCATCAGTTTACTCCTGTGTGAAATGAGAATGAAGCCCTGGCCAGGGTGGCTCAGGTGGGTGGGAGTGTCATCCCATACACCGAAGGGTCTTCTTGGGTTCGATTCCCGGTCAAGGCACATGCGTAGGTTGTGGGTTTGGTCCCTGGTCGGGGCGTGTACAAGAGACAACTGATGAATGCTTCTGTCTCCCACTGATGTTTCTCTCCCTCCCTCCCCCGCTTTCTAGAATCAATAAACATGTCCTCGGGTGAGGATAAAAAACTAAATACAAATAAAATTAGAATGACAATGCTACATCACAGGATTGCAATGATGGATGAGAGGTGGGTAAAAATGCTTTGTAAACAAAGCACTATTTTCACTTTTGTTTCTACCACTAGTCTGAAACAGAATGTTGGTCAAACCAGTTAATTATTATTCTATGTGTGAACAAGCTGACTCACTTCAATTAACAGAATTGATGGAAAATGTAATTAAAACAATTTATAATGTACTTTGTGGATATATGACTTAGAATACTTCACTTAATTGTAACAATATTATAGCAACAACAACAGAAACAAACAAAAACATATAACATTTTCCCAAACAAATGCCTTATATAGCCTAAGTATGGGCCCTGTGACAGAATTTGTATACTCTGATTTTCAATAATTTCTGACAACCATAGAGCAGTTAGACTGTAGGCCACATCATGAACAAATAAATGAAACATTAAAAAAATATTCCAGTAAAAAAACACACAAAACTCATCTCAGTGAGTTGAGTCACTTCTGCAAGTCAACCAACCCATGATTCACTTCTGGAAGTCAGCCAGCCAGTCAGGGAGGGGTCCAGCCAGCAAACACACTTCCGAATGCCACCCAGTCAACAACGGTCTCACCCTCACACCCACGTCCTGCTGCTGCCTACTCACTCCTGCCTCCAAAAGCCCACCAACCCCTGAGTTTTGAGCACCCTACAAACCCTACATATGATCAGCTTGGAGAGAATGTCCTTGACCAACAAAGTTCACTTAACTTAAATAACCAATAAATTCAGCTTCTTGATATTTGATTTAGTTACTGACTGAGGGTCTCATCTTTTGACACCATAAAAGGTTACAAAATTCGGAGTCTGTTAAAGTAACGAGACCGGGACCAAGACAGTGTGGCTCATGCTAAGCGCCTCATCAGCAAACCTGAACTTAACTAAATGTCTGCACTCAGCTCTCGCAGAAAAGGAAGGCCTAGGTCAGCCAATCAGCACTTGCTTGCTCCTACAAGTTGCCCAATGGGACTCCAAGACCTCCCTTTGCTCCATGTAAAGAAAGTAACCCTGCTTTAACCAACCAGCAAATGCCAGGTATGACTTCCCTGTTCCTGCTCCCTTCTACAAAAAGCCTTCATTTTGTACAGCTAATTGGGTCTCCTTTCTGTCTCCCAGATTGGATGCTGCTGGATTCATGAGTTGCTGAGTAAAGCCAACAAGAACTTTAAAATTTACACAAATTTCGTTCTTTAACAAGTCATATTACTATTATTCCACTATCATTTCTTTTTCAGTTTAGATCTTCATGATTTACCCTGGGCAACTAATTTAGCCATCCTTCCGATTTCCCCAAGTTCTTATCTCCTTGGGTTCCTAATCATGGAAAAAAAAAAATCTCCACTAGTAGACCGATTTTCTTGATTTCCTTTCAAACTTTAGGGCTTTAAATCCAACCTCGAATCTCCCTCTCGGCTTTTCTTTAAAAATGAGGCTGAATACCATCAATCCTCATTAAATCATTCTTGTCCTAAACTAAAAAAATTGTCATTAACCCTACAGCACACCTAGCAAAGGCCTTTTGTAAGGATATGAGATCACCCGGGTATACCCGGCCTGTAACAGCAGCCTCTCTCTACAAATGCAGCTCACTCAAAGGCTGTCGAATAGAATTTTTCCCTTCATTATAAATAAATACTTAGCAATTAGAGGATTTTTTCCCTCTGAAATATTTCTTATTCCTTAACCAATTCCCTTTTCCCCCAATTTAATTGACATATAATTGACATACAGCACTGGATAAGTTTCAGGTTTATTGCATAATGACTTGAGTAACTTAATATTCCTTGTGATGAAAACTTGTAGGATGTACTCTCTTAGCACCTTTCAAGGACACCACACAGCAGTGTTAGTTACAGCCACCTGGGTGTTCATTACATCGCCGGTACTATTTATCTCATACCTGGAAATGCGTACCCTTTTACCACCAATCCCCCCACCTACTAACTCCCTGTTAATGACATGCTTGAGCCCTCTCTCAAATTTAAGTGGAACATGTTCATTGTCTTCTCCTTGAATTCATCTTCATTCAATTCAAATTTTACTTTCTCACTCTATAATTATCAGCAACAGATACAGAAAGCCAAGATGCCACTGGGCCTCCTCTCATCACTGACAGGAGAATGGCAGAGAGGAGAGATGACCGAAGGAGGAAGTGTTAAACATAAGGGAGCCAGTGCTGTTTCGTTCAAAAATACAACTCTTTCCCACTCCTCATTTCTCCAGACAGCACATAACACGAGAATTAAGAAATGGATTCAGGGTGCTATCAGGAAAACTGTCTTAAAATGAAGACACGTGTGTGGCTTTATTAAGACCTCAGGAAGATTTAGGGCGGTGCTGTTTCACTGAACCCTTAAAAAAGACTAAAACCCTAAAAATAAAGGGATACCCCCAGTAGCTTTACGGGGACATAAGGTAGAGAAGGCTTATTGGGAGGGCATTTGTGGATATGCTTTTTTCTAATGGAGGGAATAGCAAATGGATTCCTAAGAAATTCTACACTTTTCAAACACTGTACCAAATCAGACTAAAAGGGACAGAGACAGGAGAACATTACAGAGGGCTCTGGATGTGTACAGACACTTTAAAGAAAACCGCTCTCTGCAAATACAGCCTCCTTCCAGCGGAAAAGGAAGGGTGACTCTGAGGGAGGAACCAAGAGCCCAGAGGACCGAGTCCTGATAAAGGAACTGGCACCATGCACCTGGCTGGATTTTGGAAGGGCTATGCACTGGTGACACCTGTGTGCCTTCTGCATTCCTGTTTTTTTAAATGAGAGAGACTACAGCACTTACGCTATGCCTATCCCACTCCTGTATGTCAGGTGCGTGGGGGACAGAGAGGTTGTCCCTTAAGTTCCCGGTTCATAAAATTAAATGGAATGGTGCCCAAGAAACTGAGCCCAAGAAGATTCACCTGAGGAGCTTCACCTACGTCTTGACCTGATGTGGGTGACAAGTTCCTGGGATGCTGGTGTCTCATCGGAATAAAACCAAGGGGTCTTCAGAGAGGGACTGGGTATACTGTGCACAGGAGTGGGATGTAAACTACTGTAGCCAGAGAGTGGAGGGACAGACTTATTTTCCAAATATAGCTGCACCAATATATCCTACCTCCCGTGTTCCGACAGTGTGATATTGCCACTTGTCCATCAAGAGGTAATGGATGTTTCCTCTCTGTGAATCTCAGTGGGCCTGTGACTACAGGAGGAGGGATGCCGCGGGACTTCTGAGACATGTCACAAAAGGTGGTACAGATTTGCCCAGCTCTCTGCTTAGGATGCTCATCCTCAGGACCCAGCCACCACACTGTGAGGGAGCCAAGCAGTCACATGCAGTGGCTCCAGCCAGGGCTTCCGCTGGGGTCCCAGCCAACAGCCAGCTTCGACCAGCAGACAGATGAATGAGCAGCCTTCAGGTGACTCAAGCTCCCACCCCCACGCCACTCCGGCTACTGCCACATGGAGCAGAGACCAGATGTTCCTGCTGAGTCCCGTCCAAATGCATATTTGTCGGCAAAATAAATGTTGTCATTCAAGACACAAAGTTTCAGGGTGGTGTGCAACAGATAACAGAAAAAGGTACTGGTGGCAATTCGATGGGAAAGTAAATAGTTTAAGACTTTATCCCCCCCCTCCAGTTGCTTCTTCTGAATCTGAAGAAGTCAGAGGGAATTTTATTCCATCACCTTTCAGAGGTGACTAAAATCCATTTCTTTGTGTAATCTCACTTTATCTCCACTTCATTTATTCCCTATTTATTTAATATGCAGATTATAATCCCATATTTAAGAGGACACCTATCTCCAAGGGATTCTCATGCTTTTCCCAAATCTATAAGCAATTTTGACATTGCCCAGAGTATTTGCTAAAAAGAAGGTAAAAACCCACACATTTCACATGACAACCTGCAGGACACAAAAGATGCCAGGACACCCGAGTCAACAATGAGACTGAGAACACAGCCCATGTCTTTCCTGCTGTTGACAGCAGCACTTTCACTTTCAAAGGCACAGTCTCTGCAAGGTGAGGACAATACCGAGAGTCTGTCAATACCTCTTCCGGAACACTCGTGTTGAACGGGTCACGACTGGGAGAGCCCGTGACTGGCGTCGATGACAGGCTCTTCTCCAGTTCACCGAAACCCTGCCCGTCCGGCAAAGTGGAGATGGAACTGGACGTGAGCGGGTCTTCATAGTCACCCTCCTGGCCTAGGGAAAGACAAAGGACGACAGCCCACTTTCATTTATATTTCACAAATGTATTTAATACAAAAAAATTTTGATCCTCAACAATCAAAGTGTCAATCTCTGGCATTCCTTGAAACACAACATGGGACCCAGGAACAGCCTGAACTGCGAGCACCCGAGAGGCCCCGGGGCGTGAGCCACCTGAGTGCCCAGCGGTGGCACCAACTGGTCCTGGTGTTAACAGGTACAACCACAGGCTCTCAAAATTGAAGCTAAAAGTTAATTCCGTTCAACAACCCTCCTGTAATTTTCTTTCAAAATTTGCGGCTTTACAAATTTCAGTTTAGAAATAACCAGGCTGAGGAATACCTGTGGTTCGACAAACTGATTCTGAACAGCAACAGACTGACCATTAAACAATTCAGTTTTATCATTACTGTGCTCCAAGAAAGGAAAAAAAAAAAGATAGAAAGGAGAAAGAGATAACGACCTTTGGATCCCTCAAGAGGATCCTTTAATTCATTCATTTTAAAGCAGAGAGAACAGCCTGAGGAGGAAAAGCAAGCTCATATCCATCACAGCAGCCACGTGGAGAGCTCCTCACGTCTCCAGAAATGAAAAGGGCTGCGAGTGTGGAACAACACAGTGGCAGGTGCTCCTTTTTAGAAACACAAAGGGTGATGTTTAAAACTCTGACCTCTGAAGACAAAATGATAAATTGTACTTGTTTGAAGATATTAAACTAGACATAGCTTCTTAAATTAGATTTAATTAGACTTCCATTCTAATTTTATTACAATTTAGGTTGTAGTAGGACTGTGTGAGAATTAACTTAGTAAATATAAATTATAAATCCTAGTGAGAAATCATTGTTAGGTGACTTTATCAGAATAGGACATCATTTTTTAATGGTTTATGAAAATCTGTCCTGTGGTACATGGTTTAAAATTACCTCCTTTAGTTACACATTTATATGCTTAGAAAAAAGATTAGAATACACGAAAATGCCCACAGTGATCATGTCAGTGTAATTATAACTGATTTTTACCCCTTTTCTCTACTTTTAAAATATTTTATAATATGGCCTAATTATAGGAGTTAATCTGTTCTTGTTTTTTAAACACAAAAATTACAGTGTTAAGATTCTATAAAATTAAAGCATGTTTCACATGCTACACCTGTTTAAAAACTAACTACTTGAAAGTCTGCAATACTCCTTAAAAGAGAGACTCTTTTGAGGATGTAGAGATGCAGAGTGATGAGAACTGCCATAAGTCAGACATGCTGATAATTAGAAGCGTATTTGCTCATTCAGATATTTATAAAGTCTTAATATATGCCAAACCTATGAACAAAAAGAAAATCCCTTTTCTTCGTTCGTTCAAAAATCCTGGTCCAAAGAGTCTTTGTAAACTCATTAAAATTAAAATTCCAAAATTAGAGTGTTTCATGAATAACTTCCACAAGCCTTATTAATTTGCAACGCTTATTTTTAGAGCAAATAACCCTATCAATGCATTGCTAATAAACAAGAGAACTTTTAAAGTTCTTAACATTTTTGTTTGTTTTGAATGACTGCCAAAAGCTTTTCTACATTTGAGGACAACGGACTGGCCCAATCTACAGATAAAACAATCATAAATACAACAAATTACATGACTGTCTTTACTTAGATGTCTTATAGGGTTGTTGTTGTTGTTTTTAAACTGAACATATTCAAAGATGAACACAAGCCCACTTAAGTACTCCAGTGCTGCTCCCCTGGGCTTTGCTGTCTTGGTAAATGGAACTATCACCCAGCTAGTTGTCTTAATCAGAGATCTTTCTTGATTCTTTCCTCTTCTTCACTCTCCTCCTCTAATTCAACACCTCATCACATTGATTCTAACACCAAAATGTACTTCCGATCAGTACCATCAGATCTGTCACTTGGAGTACTGCAGGAGTCTCTCAGTAGCTTTCCTTCCTTCCAACACGGCTCTCTCCCACTGAGGTCTGTGTGTGACAAGATCTCGTTGCTGACTTGATAAGCCTCTTCAGTGGATCCCCTCAGGCCAAGGAAGAGCGAACTCCTCACCTAGTTGGTACTCACCTCTGTGATGCCATCTGCCCCCACCCCAGCACTACCTTCCCATGACACTGGTCTTTTACTTCACAAACACGCCAACTTCTCTGCATCCCCTCATGCCCACAAAGAAAGGTCTAGCATGTGCTGCTGCACTCAATCTCTGGAATGCTACCTGATGGACCCCCGACACTCCCTGACCAACCAATCGGCTACAGTGTGCTCTTCAGCCTGCACACTTGCAGGAAGAGAACAGATGTGTCTAACAATATTGTTGAATGAATGAATGATCTATCTAATTTGGGATGATGGATATGCTCCATAAAAGAAATTGAGGCCAAATATAAAAGACCACAACCACCTAAAATCAAGGTGGCTAGAAAAACAGGTAGAGCTATACTACCTTTTGTGCCCTGGGCCAGTAACACTGCATCTTGCATTTTCTTGTACCTGTTCAGGCACTGTCGAAGATCTTCTATTTTCCGATCCTGTTAATAAAATAAATGACCACCATTAACACTATGATTTTAAAACAGTATAACAATTTGCAACACAAAGTAGACGTGAATTATTTACATTATTCAAAGAATACTTCTAAACTTTAGTAAAACAGGTAATATCTAGAATATTTTCCTACGTACATCAGAGATATAGAAAAAGTACCTCTAAATTTAGAGATCCTATCCTTCAGCTGCCATCTTTAAAAAACAAAAACAAAACAAGGTAATAAGATATAAAAAAATAAGGAAAAAATCAGCTTTAATCACTCTTCTAACTTATATGCCAAGTCACAGACCTGCTGTCTTTACCAGCTGTCCTTCATCACCACCTGGCCTTCCCCGCCTGCAAACACTCACTTCAGTTGGTCATCAGAGACCCAGTTACTGAAAACAATGAAACATGTGATCGTTTTTCTCCTTTGACACTTGATTGACTCCACTCTTTCCTTCCTCTTCTGCTTTTCTTTCCACTCTTTTCTTCTATTTTGATTTCTTAATCCCTTGACCAGACAGATTTCCTACCTCTGTAACGCCCCCCCATCTACCTGACCCAGAAAATAAAATACAGACCTTTCAGGTTTTGTCCATTGCCCCCTCCTTGTTTCCCATGCCCTCACTGTAGCGGGTTATAAAAATGAGCTCCCTAGCTTCTCTCACACTGATTTTGGGCTTGACCATCAGACCCACTTGGGCCAACAGGATATCAACAAATGTGGCTTAAGCAGAGGCTTGAAAAGTATTTGCACATTGGGGCTTGCCCCCTCTTGCTGCTCTAGGGCCACTATGTGAAGGAGAATAGGCTAGTCTACTGGGAGATGAGAGACCATTGAGAGAAGAGAATCTCAGCGGGGGCCAACCTAGTCCAGTCTATCAATCACCAGACTGATCTAGGTGACTAAGTCACAGATGACATGAGTCACACCATCCCAGGCCATCTAGCCCCAACCCAGGTACTGGCTAACTGTAGAGATCAGCTAAGCCAGCCCCTCCCAGAAGAAACACTCAGCCAATCCACAGAAGCATGAGAAATAATAAATGTGATTTTTCATGGAGCAAAAGCTGATACATCAACTACAGTTTAGTCCCCACCAATCTACAATTAACCATATATTTCTCCTAAAATTGAGGAGATTTGCTCCCCACCAATCTATAATTCTATATTAATTCTATAACTGAGATTTATTTGCAACTTTCTATGGGAAATCTCCTTTCAGATGCCCCATGAACACATCAAACTGAATGTATCTAAAACGAAGCTCCTTATTTCCCCCAGTACTTTGGCCTCTGCTTGGATGCCCTTAACTCTCGCAGGACATGTGTCATTTCCCCATTGACGCAACCAGAAACTTACTCTCAAGCCCAAAGATTTAAAAATCTTATTATGCTGTAAGTTTCTCTGAAATATCTTTCTTCCTTAACACTTCATTGCCACTGCCTTCTTTCATCCCCTCTTCCTTTCTCACCTACGTTATTTTAACAGCTTCTTCATTGCTCTTTCCATTCCCTCCACCCTCCCTTACTCTTGCCTCCATCCTGCCACCAGAGGGAGCTTTCCAAAACGTCTATTTCATCATGTCACTGCCCAAGGCCTTCAACCTAAGACCCCAAATCATTAGCCTAGCATGTAAGGTTGCCTACCATTCACTGCAGCTCTTTGGTGACCTCATAGGCTCCTCCACCTCTATGTCATGTTCCTGAACTTTCCCAGTATGCACTGGGCTGTTTCAAGCCTTGGTTTTGAAACACATGTTTACTCATGGATCCTTTGCCTAAAAGCCTTCCTTTTCCTGATGAACACCTCTTGCTATTCCTCAGAATTCGCTGGAATATGCCCCCTTTGAGCCTTCTGAAACCATTGAAACAATGTGTCACTCTTGGGGAACCTACAGCTGCTTGAGCATCTAGTGAGCCCTCATTCAACATGGGGAGTGTTGTTTGTTATTGTTGCTCCTTGAGGGAGAGAAATTAAAGCAAAATGAATGTTGGTGATTTTCTTCCCAAATAAAAGCTATGTGGGTAGCTTGCTAATGACTTTTATTTTCATTCCATATTAGGGAAGACCAGCAAGAAATATATATATTTATTTATATTTATATATATGTATATGTATATACATGTGTGTGAGACAATGAGTTTCTTTCCAATAAAGAATAAAGAGAATGAAAGGCAAAAATAAATCAACAAGTAAAACAGAGTAAGCAAGAATTAGAAAAAGAAACTTATGATGGGAGAAAAATATCAAGACACGCTTTGTTGGCATTGCTTGCTCTTTACTGCCTTGAAATTACTCTTTTCTTGGGAAAATGCCTCCTTGTTCTACTCATTTGGGGACGTGAGGGGAGAGCAGTTTTGACGATGGGAGCTGGGATCCCATCACTCAGGAGAGCAGAGACACACTACCCGAGATATGAAAGAGGTCAGGAGTATGGAAGAAATTCTGGGTTGGCCAAAAAGTTCATTTGTTTTTTTACCATAAGATGGCTCTAGTAACACTTAGTTGTCCTTAACTTCATTTGAAACAACTTTGTTAGATTGTATTGTGACAGCTGTCACATCAGCGTGCATTTGAAAAAAACATCAAAACTGGTGAAATTTTGTATACTATTTTAATATTGAAGATAGAAGAAAATGTGCAACATTTTTGGCACATTATGCTTTATTATTTCAAGAAAGATAAAAATGCAACTGAAAGGCAAAAAAAATACGTGCAGTGTGTGGAGAAGGCCCTGTGACTGAGCAAGTGTGTTAAGTGGTTTGTGAAGTTTCATCCTGGAGATTTCTCACCGGATGATGCTCCACAGTCAGGTAGACCAGTTGCAGTTGATAGCGATCAAATTAAGACATTAATTGGGAACAATCAATGTTATACTATATGGGAGACAACTGACATTCTCAAAATACCCAAATCAATGAAGTTACTGCTGAAAATGAAGAATGTGTCTTTCACTTTACAGAAAAAAACTGGACGGACTTTTGGGCCAACCCAACATCATCCACGGAGAAGATGACAAGCTGCAAGCTGCCCTGGGCTGCCTCCTCCAGGGTTCACACAGCAGCCCAGGGTTTCCAGCGACTGCTGAAAGGATGGACTATGCACTGCATCTTTCCTTTCATCTGTCACCTGGATATCAAGAACTGATTCAGGGCTCAAACATTTTCTGAATTCATGGGGGAGGGGAGAGAATCACCAGCGGAGCCAGCACTGCAGGTCTCCATCCTTGAATGCAGCCACACCCCCACCTGTGACCGCTGACAGGGGCACCCTGGGCAGGAAGGGAGAACAAACACGTGCCCTTTCATGTATGCAGTGTGTAAGTATGCTCTTTCAAACGGCAGTAGGTATCTCAAGAAAGTGCATGGAATGACCCAAATGGTGCTATAACACATGCGAATAAATACTTAAATTACATGTAGATACCTTTTCTTCATTTGCTGCCATCAAAGACTCCACGGCCTTTTTCATTTTTTGTACTTCAATATCTGAAAATATCACAACATCAAATCAGAAGTCAGGTTAGGTGGCATGCATGATGATAATGAGAAGCTACTGACTCTTCCAACTGAAACATTTTCAGGCAAAGATATTACTGATTTGTTTTGTTTCTTTGTTTTTAAAATGTACCATCCACACTCTCTTCTACGGAAAATCTGAAAAATGAACACCTTCTATCTGACCTGAGCAGTCATCATTCCAGAAGGACAAAGAAGGTTTTCAGTGAGAGCTCACTGCCTTCTCTCAAAGCAACAACAAAACCTTCATGAGAACAATGAAGATGAAATTTCAGAGCTATAACAATAAAAACACAGGAGTTTTCAAAAAAGAAACCAATGAAGCAGCAATGGGAAAAGCAATGGACAAAGTGCACGTAATGATGAAAGCGGACAAAATGATGGTCGGTTACAACCAGGATGGAGACGCCAACGGTGAGAGCCTGATGGGAGGTGGCATTTACATGAGCGTCATGCTAAGGAGCTGCTTGTAGCTTCCGTACGGGAGGGCGTTAAGTGTGTTGCTCCATCTATAAACCTCATTTCCACATGCTATTTTAAAACCTAAAGGCCAAAGTAAGACAAATGCGATTTTCCTTAAAATTCAATACTCGAATTCAAAAGCATGTTACTTTAATAATAAAAAGCAAATATTCTAAAGATAAAAAGCCAGCCTAGAATGAAATCACAAATTAAAAAATTTGAAAACAGAGAAAAAAATTTCAGCTAAAATTTCCTCCTTTTGACAAAAAACTACTAAAGGTAATTTTTTAAATGGTGATGCATCCATCATTCAGGACTGATACAACCATTTGCAATTAAGGTATATTCCATAGGAACTGCCTCTTTTTTTCCTTTTCTTTTCCTTCCTTTTTAAAAAATAAATTTTTAAGGCAAATTCTCTTGATTTAAGAATTCAATGTCTGCAGGAGAGAACCCTTTGAGGGTTTATTTTTATGCTGCCTTAAATAAGCCAGGCCCCATGAAACAGCCTGGATTATTCAATGCAATTAAATAATTGCGATCTCTTTTGTAACACACCAAGAGGGTGTGTTTTAAAAAAAAACTCTTAAAGTAGATCTCAGTGAAAAAGTGGGCTACGAAACATTGAAAAGCAAAAGTGAAGTTCAAAACGATCTTTCAACTACAGTAAACCTCAAAAACAGCAGGCTTTCATAAAAGTATAAACGTTATTTTCCTCTCTGACCCTGCGTCTCCTGGGCAACAGAGAAAATGCCTTCTCCCCTTCCCCATTCTGGGTGTCCTGCTGCACACCCCAGAGTAAAAAGGCCAAGTCACATAAAATCTGCAAAAGGATCTTTTACTCCCACTTTTTGTCTGTTCACCCTCCATTCTGTACCCTCTGAAGAAATGGAGAGCTTATCGATGAAGCAACTTGACATTTGTGGTGAGAGAAATGTTTTAAAAACACATGCAAGGAACAGTCTAAGTATTACTTTCGGTGAAAGTAAAGGCTGATGGAAATACACCAAAAACCTTACTTTTGTCTTTGAGCTTCTTTTTAAAATTTTCATCTGTGCAGGAAAACCCATTGAATTGGAAGTTAGCATACATTACAACAATAAGTTTAATATTTTAAAAGCAACATCATTATGTCTCCTTTTAGCTACAGTAGAGACTCTGATCTGTTCTGGGACTCCAGGACTGGTGTGACACTACATTACATGCTCTGTGTAAGGTTGAAGAGCATCTGCTGTAATCACACCAGAAGACTGGGATCTGAGTTACTATGACCTCTGCTGTTTCATCTTTCTGACCCCTGGTCTCCTCACATTAAAATCAGACCTATGGAGTACAAGTGCTCCCTACACAGCACAGGATGAACGGCCAGTTAACAGGACGTTAGTTGGTTTCATTTCCATTACGCTTTGACAGTTGTTCCTCCTGGACAGGACTACCACACTGCTTCTGTCACCTTCAGCTCACCACTCAAGTTCAGTAACACTGAAATGGCGTAGCTTGTGCTCAGTGAGATGAGCCCACTGACTGACCATGCAGTCAGACGTTACGCCAGTGTCAGTCTGCTGTGAAGTCCGTAAGCACTGGCTCTCGGTCTCTGTGTGTATTTGACTGCGCACTGGTAACAGGCCATGCAGACTGGAGAACAGACTGGAACCAGTCCATGGTTCGGACTTCGGGGGACACCACTCTAACATACCCTCTAGTCCACAAGTCCTATGATTCCATCTTTTCCTTCAGATCTTAAAAGCTTGACCTGTTGGTGAATGTCCTTTAAGAACATATAATTCTACATCTGCTAAACTATGGAAGGGGAAGAAAACTCCCTTTTCTCCATGTTTGATGATTTAAGTTTTCTGATGGATAGAGAATTGTGATATCCACAGGTATATCAAGCCAGGGTATTCCAGAGCCAGGAAGACTAGACACAATCTAACTCAAGCCCCTCACTGAATAGTCAATAACGATACCATGTTCACACGACAAATAAAAATGTACCAAAGCTATATGAAGTGCAATCTGTTCTATTTGAAATGCATCAGAAGTTGCTTTTGCCATAGTAACATTTGTAATTACAAAGAAAGGTTAAATTTGACCTAGTGTTCTCAGATATTATATGCATTTGTATTTTCAAATATAATTCAGAAAAACACACTTCATTCATGTTATTTTCTATCAATATAAGCTACATTATTAAAAGTTATAGTCCACATAAACCTAGAACAAACCTCCTTAATTATAAAAACAATATTTGGATAAATTCATGCACTTTTCCAAAAACAGATTTACCCTCATTTTGCATTCTACACGGTGAAGGGCTCACTGCAGGGTAAGAGATTTTCATTAATTTTTCCAAAGATGCAAAGCCTTTCTTCTCTTCCCTCCACAGGGCAGACAAGGTTTCTGAATCTAAGTTGTCTCAAGTTCAGCTTAGAGAAAAATAATCTTGGTCCATAGTAATGGTTCCTTTAAATTCTTTTTGACACTCTCTTATATTACAATTTGGACAAGAACTGTCTCATGGTGATAATTTTCAATCAGCAACCTAAAATAACACCCAATAGAGCACAGAGCTGCCCTCCTCCGGTGGCGGATGAAGAAGCTGACAGATCCCCGAGCACAGGGAAGCGTCTCGGAGGATGCCCTGTGGTCCTGGGCCTAGATGGCCTCTGCTCTCTTTTCTTTGATGCTAAAGTTGCACATCAGCTAACATCAGTTTCTTTGGTAGATCTTGGAGGATGTTAACAAAGTAAGATAAGCAGTGTTAACTCTGTATTCCTACCTCGATCAAAAATTTCTATCCCTTCTCCTTTCATCTTGCAAAACAACTTTTCTTGTAGCCTTTTCACTTCTGATTCTTTCTCTTCCAGTTGCTCTTTTAAAGATGCCAGTTCATCCTACAAATGATAAATTCATTTAAGAAGAGTTGATTATGCATAAAAGAGAATATCAGAGAGTATGCTCTTAAATCGATAATTAGTTTTTGTGAATAAAACAAAAACTACAAGAATTTAGACGTAAACTTCAGAAATCAGACAGTGGCAATGATAAACAAGAAGCAAGACAATTATTAAAATCCAATTTATAATAGTTATGGTGTAATTATTCCAAGTTTCTTTGTGACCAAATTAAAAAAGAAATCTTTTAAAGTATAAGTAGGACTAAAGCAGCCCTCAGGTTTATGTTGTATTAAATTAAAAATCTGACCAAGTTAATCAAAAAAGGTAATCAAATTAGATGTTTAATGTTATAAAAACAAAATAAAGTGCAAATTGGAAACTATATGTTAAGATTTGCTTGACATTTACTCAGCCTTTTAAGGCTGCCTGGACAAGGCAGGGCTTAATTAGTGGGTAAGGTAGCAGGTGATGCACAACTTTAGTCAAATCTTCTGACGAAACAATTTATTCTTATTACTAAGAAAACAGAATAGAATTTTCTACAATAATAGAAAAAATGGATTTTAAGTCTTCTTTTTTTTTAAACTACAGAACTATTACAGATCCTGCATCTAATGTTCTACCTCCTTACTAATGTTTTCACTTTCAGCTTCATTTTGGTAGAGGGCTTTAGCAAACTTAAGTTTTGCTGGCTATATTTAACAGAGAAAATAATTCCGTGTGATGCTTATGAATGCACCTTTATTTTTAATAGTTTTATTTTCAGTCTCTAAAGATATTACATTTAGTATGATGAGAAGATGTAGCTCTTCAATGAAGCTAGAAAGTTTTAACTTATCATTTATAGGAGGAGTGAATACCAAGCACAGGCAAGTTTCAGCAGCACTGGCAAGAAGTGCTACCCTGTTCTTACTGAGCTTATTCGAAGCACTCATTTGCATGCACTGTTATAGTTAATAGTGGAATACATTCACCTTCAAGAAAATCCCAAGGGGAGAAAGCAGTGTCTACTATCTGTATGAAACAATCCTTTCACAGGTGAACTTTTGCAATTACATTACCAAGCCTGGGTCTCAGACAGTCTAAGAGAGTGAGGCTTGATTTATATAAACAAATACTTTCATTTACCTGTTTATTATTTTTCACTAATTATTTCATATGTTTCTGAGAACCAATTAAGGATCATGTTGTCCCTTGAATCAGTTTGAAACATTTTAAGGCAATAGGTGACACAGACAAAATGAACGCACACACCGCTGAGAACACCATCACAGCAAAGCAACACAAGCCAGAAAGCAACAAGCCACGGACCCCCGTTCCCCGACGTCTACTGCACCTTCAATGACTCCCACTTTTGCTCCATCCGCTGCTTTTCATACTGCATCTGACCCACCTTGATTTTCATGCTAGAGAGTTTGGCCATTAAAGACTGGTAGAGAGACAGAGGAGGGAAAGGAAACTACAGATAGAAAAAGATAAGCTAAATAACCAAGAAAACAGTATCAGTTTATAAAGGAGGTTAGGTAATTAAAAGAAATGACAGATTATGCTCTATCAGATTAGTTAACCCTGGTTTTTATTCAGAATAGTGCTTAAATCAAGAAAGTCTCCAGCTCAGAGAAACATCTCACTCACTTGTAAACTGCCTTCTTTATCACATACTAGGTAGAAAACACATTGCACTTGTATTACTGATCACAGATAAGTAGTGGAGCTGTTTGCTTAAAAATTTTTGACATTGAGAAAACTCACTTTGGTTGATTTCAGCTTTTTTTCATACTGAAGTCTTTCACTGTCCATTTCACTGACTCTTAACCTCAAATCATTGATCTCCTGGATGAGCCCCTGTCCAAAAAGAAACAAGGAAATACATTAGGAAATACAGAAACAGCAGCTTGGAAATTAAGTCAATGATCTTAAGTCCTGGTTAAACTTGTGTAAGTTAAATCAGACCAATGTATACAGATGTTTCTCCTTTAGAACTGTCTTTCTATTTACTTATTTATGTTAAATATTTTATTTATTTTTAGAGAGACAGGAAGGGAGGGAGAGATAGAGGGAGAGAAACATCAATGTGTGGTTGCCACTCATGTGGCCCCCCGCTGGAGACCTGGCCTGCAGCCCAGGCATGTGCCCTGAGTGGGAATTGAACTGACGACCCTTTGGTTCATAGCCCACGCTCAATCCACTGAGTCACACCAGCCAAGAGAACTATCTTTCCATTTAAAACACTACTTTAAATTCCTAATGCCTCTGTCCAAAATGATGGGATTATGAAAATAAAAGGTGACTAATTTTGATTAAGAAAGGTAGCTAATCACTTATGATCATTGATCATATATTTCTAGACTAAAATTCACTATATAAACTCTTTTAAGATAAAGCAGAGAAATTTTCTTTAGTAAAACTAGCTTTAGGGTGTTTTCAGTGATATGGTAGATGTATACAAAATATTTTTATAATTTCTTCATTTGTCTATAAAATACAAGTTGTTCATCAATCCAATCTGGGAGAATAAAATGAAATTTAAATTCTTGAAACCAAAGATTCTCAACCTAAGGATGGATAAGGGCCCTGTCATTTGAAAATATATTTAGTTTTGTAATGTAATTTTATATTTGGAAAATAAAAGGGAACAGTTCTAATGATTTCATAACAAATATAATCAGACACTGTTTCTACTGCCACCTTTAAAAAAATCTGATTTGCTTGTAAAATTGTCTAAACATTGTGAGAAATAATGATGTGATGTATTTTTTTGTTCAGAGCCCAAAGAGTAGGAAAATTAAATGAGAGCACTAAATACCAACTTTTCCAAAGAAGGACCCAATACTCTGTGAAGATGATTTTTTTTTTTTTACTATGAGCCATGAAGGCCCTGGCGATGGTTAATGTGTTTCTTTGTTTTTATATCATTATATATTTTTTTTGTATCATTAAATTTTTTTTTTTAGTTAATATGTTTCTGTTCACCTTTCTTACAAGACATTTATTCCTGAGCCACAGATTCACGGATGATAGAACAGAATTATACAAAAATGCCATTAAAAAACAGAACAATCCTATAAGAAATAAAGCTTTGTTAATGAGAAGTTATTCTAAATTTGTAAGCACAACCTCAGAAGACTGGGAAAGGGACACCACAATGAAAAACACGTTCCAGAAAACTCACAGCCTTTAAAATTGTTATTGTTTTACAGCGCTTCTTATATTAAAAGTATTATCTAAAATTATTATATAATTACTTATTAATATCACTGATACAATGTTTTGATAAGAGGGTGTGTATTTCTCCTTTTATGAATGAGGTCAAGAACTATTTGACATCATTTAGTAACATTTTAGTTGTGATTTCTTATAGACAAGTTCAAGAAAAAAGTCAGTTTCTTCCATTTATCATCTCCCATTTATTAATCATTTTTGCATAATATGAGTTCTTGGTAATATACCCTTATCAACCTAGTCTTTTTAATACATATTTTCCCATTTTCTATGGTTAAGAAACAGCTTTGAATTCCTGTTAGGTATTGCTGCATTTCACCACTTTAAAAATTTTGTAGCAGTTTTCAAAGGAGACGAAATAATCAAAGAAAACAGAATTATAAATTGAGGCTACTTTTTCTATTAAAAATAAACTACCCAATTATCCTCTGTGGCAATGCTGTATATATGAATGAATATAAATCTCCAACCTAAAATAAGTTGTATCTTCTCATGGTAATGCAAGCTGGAAAATCCAAAACTAGCTCCTTAACATAAAACTTTAAATAAATAGTGAAATACAAATTATTTCCAACTAATTTTTTACCAGCAGTTCAGTCCTTTTTAGAAAGAAAATCCGTGTTACCTTTCCCATTTCGCTTCTAGAGAAAGGGTGGACTCCATCTGACATCTGTGCTCTTACCAGAAGGGGGTGCTGTTGAATGATGCTAACCATCTCCTGTCAGCAGTTCCTGAGACAGACACCTCATCTTCCAAGCTTTCAAGACTTTACCCCCCAGTCTTTGGAAGTACCTATACATCTTTCTCACTCCAGTAAATTATTATAACTTAATCTCAAATAATCTAAAAATCTAAAACAAAGTTAAAGAATTTTGGATTCCTGAAACTGCCAGGGGAACATTCTATTTTCATCAAGGGGACAATATTAGGAAAATGAGCACATTCGATTCAATTTTAATTGTGAAAACTATTTTAATTATGTTCATATATAACGAAGTTGATCCACCATCCCATAATCTTTGGGTATATTCACTCTACATTTTACCAACAGTGTTAAATATTTATTAGAAAATTATCAGGGACCAGATTTACTGAAAGTTGATGACAAGGGAACGCATATGACTGGGAATGCATATGGCTGAGAATGCATGACTGCAGCATAGAGGCACTGGAAAAATTTATAAAAATGCAGACAAACTCAAGAGATGTAAATACTGCTCTAGGGTCTTAACAAAAAAATCATAGAACATCTACTTCACTTTAGTCCCAACGTTTGGTTAACATTTCGTCTCCAAATCACACACGGCCATGCAGGTTGAGACGACCCCTAAACTCTGTGTATATAATGTAGAAGGCCGCCTCTCGATCCCCAGCAGTGTACCTCTTCCCCTGCACCAGAGTCAGCTCCATGCCAGTCCATCCATCCACCTGCTGACTGAATTCCACTCTTGCGTTATGAATGATTGTAAGAGAAAATATTTTCAAAGAAAGCACACAAGCAAACACTTGAAAGAAATTGGGCAATGTCTTAAGTTCTAAGAGCCCCAGTCTCCATCAAATGAGACACGTGCTCATACAGGTAATCGACAAAGGGCTTTACGATGAAAACGTGCACCAAATAGGGATGTCCTTTTGCTACTGAGAAAGACTTTCCATTACAGGTAGATCTTTGACACTGTAATTTTAAAAACAGCAAAGGGACAAACCTCATTCGATTCAAACCTGGGAAGGGCTTTCAAATAGTGGGCAAAACATGTAATGTACCTGGTATCATGACAGGTATAGTCACCATGAAATACATGTTTGAAATGAAGAAGGGTGAGGGAGAGGTACACGATTCCTGTTCCTCTCTCTTCTTGGTACCCATTTGCTAATCCAGTATCTCTCCACACCCCAATCAACAAAAAAAGAGAAGAAAGAAGAGACGGCCATAGTGGAAAAGCCTTTTATATTTCTTTTCAAATAAATTTCAAATGGATATGCTCTCCTCCTCAACAAAACAATAAGCAAATAAACAAATTAGAAGACCTGGATTAATAAAATGAAACAAACAAGTATGCTTGGCCACGAAAATGAGTACTACAAGTACACGAGAATTCAAGTTGTAGAATTTACCCTACGTTTCATAAAAGAAATACTGAGCATTATTTAATTGGAATGGTTTTTGTGTGAAACAGACCAGAAGTAGAAGGCCAAGTTAAAAGACCTCTAAAAACCTGTGATTTTTATGTTTCTATAACATAAAAATCGTTCTCTATACATACTTAGAAATCTACTTACTATATAGTAAATAATCAGTGTGCCTAGATAATAACTAAACAGTAAAATCATGCACTTGAACCCATTATTTCCACAATAAAGAAAACCAGTACAGATGGACAGGTGTACAGACAGACAGACAGAAACTCCAAATGCCCTCACATCAAAACTGCTTCTAAAGGCTAATGAAAGGATTAATGTTTCATATCAAAAGTCTCAAAATAAAAACTGTCATTAGCATTCGGTGATTACAAAAAGTTAATGTAATTAAAGATTAGCCTTCAAAAGAAGCATAGATGAATGAGGGCACATAGTAATTAACTGCCTCCCCCTCACACCTCCAAGGAATTTCAGTTTGCTGTAGGAGTGTGTGTGTGATATACACACACACCCACCCACGTATGTGTATGTGGATATAGATAAAGAGAGAGAAAGGTGGCACTTACCTCCGTGTCTCTGAACCTGTCTTCATAATCCAATCTGTCCTTCTCTACAGCCGTCAGTTTTAACTTCAAGTTTGATATCTCAGCCATCAGATCCAACTTCTGAGTTTCCAAGGACGTCCTACTCAGAAGCTCCTATTAGAATTTAAGAGAAATATTCAAAAGTTGTTTTATGATAAACAGCCACGTATGGATGTGTCTCACTTATACCTGCAAACCCGTAACTATCAAAAAGAGGATGTGATGAAGATTGCTAACCAGATACAATTTAGTTAACCTTCATTAAGCAAAACTAAGCATGTGTCTGCTTACTGGGGAGACGTATTATCTAGATACCCGCATACATAAATCAGATACATTATGGTAGCACCAATGATGATGATGGTGGTGATGGTATGTTTGCCATGTACCAGGCACTGTTCTGACATGTTATTTGCCGGTTCAAGCCTCAAAACAACCTTATGAGGTAGTAACTCATAAGAATAACTCATGAATTATCCTTATTTGACAGACAGGAAGCCGAGGAACAGGGAGGTTAAGAATTTGCCCAAAGTCACCCAGCACGGAAATGGCAGTGCCGGGACTTGAACCCTGTTGGTCTCGCTCCAGTGTGCACTCCACCCACTATGCTGTAGTTCTTCTCATGTGAGCACCGTGTGTGTGTACAAGTTTTTCCCTAGTAAGGGTCATATGTGGTATTTCTCTTTTTTCTTAACTGTATAAATATGCTCATGGTTGGGACTTAGGAAACCATCTAAAAGCATAAAAAAGAAAATTACCTGTTATTTTATTAATATCTTATTTCAGATTCTAATTAATGAGCACTTTCTAGTGTGTGTGTGACTTGGGACCCTGCTACTCTAGGTGTGTACCTAAAATATGCCAGTTTAAGTGAAGCACAGAATTTAGCCGTCCGTTGGTGCAAACGCGGCATATAAACGGAGCATCTCAAACGAATCAGCAGGAAAATCCCACCTGGGGACCAGCTTCATACGCACCTGCTGCAGCATTTCCTCTGTGGCATTCAGCTTCTCCCTGTGCTCTTCGAGACAAAACTCCAAATCTCGAATCTTTTCTCCCTGGGCCTCCACCTGGTCTGTTAGCACACTCACCTGTATTTAGAGCAAAACACTACAATGGATTAGGAAGAATTTGGGTCCCACTGCAAACTTTTCTCCTCTAAATACAACGACTAGAATGTTGGCATCACTCGTTTGGGCGGAGAGGGGGAAAAATCTGAGACTTCGAGGACAGCAGCTTTTCACACTCCTATTTATGCGGTGCTTGTTGATCTGAGCACTCCGACTCAATATTTAAGAAAGTTAGGGCTGACTGGGGGTGTGCAATGCTTTGTAGGTTAAACCCACTGAAACCATTTGTGAGAGGGAGCATGTACACAAATTACCTTTTTTCGTGGGTTGGGGGGGTAGAGGTGGGGGCAGGAAGTAGTATTAGAGATTAAGACAGGAGATGGAGTCAACATTTAGAGAAGTTATCAAGGACAATTCAAGTTTGATACTCCATAAGGAATGAAGAAAAGAATCCAGAGAGTTCAAATTCCGTGAGGCATTTCATGTAGATCACATGATTTACAAATGTGTTCAGAGCCAGGGCTTCTCGTGGGCTCAAAGGCCCACGAGAAGCCCCCGGGTCAGTCCCTCATCCTCGGTGCTTACAGCAGATCTCTGCGTTTCCCCCCACGATCACCAGCCTGGCGAACGTACTTTGTTTGCTTCAAAACAGCAAAGTAAAAATATCCGTCAAGCATTTACGACAACATGGATGGACCTAGAGGGCACTATGCTGAGTGAGGTAAGTCAGGCAGAGAAAGCAAACACCGTATGATCGCACTTATATGTGGAATCTGTGAAAACAAAACAAATGAAACAGAAACAGACCCACAGGTACAGAGGACAGACGGATGGCTGCCAGAGGGCAGGAGGGTAAGGGAGTGGGTGAAAAAAATGAAGGAAATTAGGAGGTACAAATTTCCAGTTACACAGCAAATAAATCAAGGAGATGTAATGCACAGCATACAGAATATGCTGACTATACAGAATATAGTCAGCAATCTCGTAACAACACTGTATGGTGAGAGAGAGAGTAGACACCATGGTGACCACTGCATAAGGAATATAAATGTTGAACCATTACCTTGTACACCTGAAACTAATACAATATTGTATGTCGACCATACTTTAATAAAATGCATATATAAAAATACATACCAAGGGAAAAAATAACATTCTGAAGAAGGAAACTCAAATTTAGCCTACAAATAGCACTCTACCACTAACTTGATTTTATTTGGCTCATGGTATTATTTTTTAACTGAAACATTAAGTGTATATATATTCAGATTCAGAAGTACTCATTCAGACTTCTGAGTACATATTATGAAATCAGAATTTCTGCTACATACTAAAAAGTCAGATCAGACGACACTGTGCCTGTTATCAGACTGGCCCTTGAGGAGCTGAGGCTGGTGAAGGGCTGCTCACTCTAGATTGGGCATGCACACCCTTGTTCTGCCGCAGTCCCCACCACTCCCTACTGTACACAGACGGCCCACTGCACTTCTGTCGATTAGCAGTCTGGCTCCTATAAGCATCTGAACTTGCCATCCCAATTTAAAATGGTCTTTGGAAGTATGTCATGAAGAAAGAAACAGCATTTAAAAATCACTTGCCTGAAGAACCAGGGATTCTTTATCATTTTCTAAACGCGCTAGCCTTTCTTGATACACATCTCCATTCGCAGGAAGGTGTCCATTTGTCTGAAAAAGGAAGTGATATGGATAAGGCTGACCGTCTTTGAGACAGAACTACTGCGGATAAAAAAAATTGGCATCTGTTTTTAAACCAAGAAACCTGAGTTGATCTTAGCACAGCTGTGACGGACTGCCACTGACAGAAAACACAAGAATACGACTGGGTTCATTTACCTTAAAATAGGTAAGATAGATACGTTAGGTATGTTTTCACCAACCAAACGAATTCTCATCGAACAGAAAACAATCACCTAGAAGGAACAGCAGCCACTGATGCTCACTGACTGTGGGTAGGGCATGCAAAGCTTGGGGAGTGTGTGGTCGGCACAAAACCCCTAATTTCCCTCGAATGCTCCATGCCACTAATTCTGAGGGGAGATAGGATGAGCCGAGATGCCCTTTTGTTCCTTCCCCCTCCTCCCAAAGACCCAAATCCAGGACTACAAACACCTCCCTTTAAACAGGAGATAACAGGGGCAACTTACACTACTGGCTTCCTCCTGCTTCAGCCTCCAAATCATGCGGCAAATCTCCCCTTCCTCTTAGAAGCCTTCCTGCCCCCACCCCAAAGCTTAAACTCTCAGTAGGCTATGACTCCCCCCGCAGCAGCGACTAGCCATGCTCATTGGAGATTTATCGCTTTCCGTCCTGAACTCACTAATTCTTGTGAGTTTGCCTGTTCATGTCATAACCTTATGCAAGCTCCCAGGCAACCCGTATGAACCGGAGTCACCCTGTGACCTGCACAGCATCCGGCCCAGCACCCTGCTTCCACTAGCGCCCCCTCTGTCTTCCCCTGCCCACCAGCCCCTCCCCAGCACTTTTCATCAGACCTGGGTATGGTCCTGTGCGGTGTACGTGCTAAAGGAAGTACAGATTGGGGAAGCCAGTGAGATTTTATTCCTAGGTCATCTTATACATGCAAGGCATTAAGGAGGCACATGAAGAGGCTTACCGAGAGCAGACCGCATAAAAATGCCATTTTGAAACATAAGTAGTATATGTGATATGTCCTTTGTTATCTCATTTAAATAGTTCACAACCACATAATATGTAATGCCAATAGGATTTCCTGACTCCCCACTCACACGCAACAGAAATAAAAGACGGTGGAGTACCAAGGTTAGATGGAGCCATCCAGACTTCAATCAAAGAAGCAAATAACAACTTCAGATTTATTTATAAATCTATTCAGATTTATTATTTGCATTAAGGATGCAAATATAAACCATGCATCCTTACCGACCAGGTCACATCTGATGTGGCATCTATTATTTTTCCAGATTTAACTGGTATTGTTACCTTACCTTTCCAATTAATGCAGTTTCCAGTATACATTCAGGGAATAACAAAAGTTATGTGTTGAAAAAAAAACACCACAAAAAGGACCCTTAACAAAAAAGGAAATTTCAGGATGTTTCCTCTGAAAACTACAAAACTGGATATATTTCCGACGAGGCCACACACACAAAAAAAGAAATCAGAAGCTAATTTAGTTAAGTGTGCAATGTATATTTAGAACAGGTAAAATTTTAACATCAGCTGCTTGACCACATACCTGCACCAGTGCCACCGCATAATTCTCTTCCTGCTGTAAACTGAAGTGCCCGGAATTAAATTACAAGTATTATGAGGGGTCTGATGGAGTGGCCTGGACGACTTCCATCCCTGGGGACTACCATGAAATGAAATTTATGTAATTTCTTGAGGAGAGCTTCTTGGACAGAAGCCAGGATACATAATGCATGTTCTCAATCTAAGCAAGTGCCCAGAATGGCCCTCCACAGCTTTAAATTCCTCATTTTGATTAAGGATATTAGCAGGCACCTGCTTTTAAATCCCCACGCAAGGAACATTTTATAAACAAATACATTTCATTAAATAGGAAAAAAAGGTTTCTGCTCAGTGAGGATACAAAGCAGAAGTCATCTTTCTTCTGCCTGAAGTAAATTAGAGCGAGACTGGAAGGGTTTCTGTAGCAAGTTCCAGGAGTGTTTCATGAAGCTACAGCATCTGATACGGAAATACAAGATGCTCCGAAACCAGTTATGCAAAGGTATCCTAAAAGAATTACAAACACTAAAACTTGATTCACAAGGATAATACTGACATTTCTCAGCAGTGTATTAATATTTACGAATGCTCATAATGCTGAGTATTTTTATTTTTAAGAAATGTTTATTGGTTGATTTGAGAGAGAGCACAGGTACACACATGAGTGAGAAACACTGAGGGCCGTTGCACTTATTCATAGATTCATTGGTTGGTTCTTGTGTGTGCCCTCGCTGGGATCAAACTCACAACCTTGGAATACCCGGATGATGCTCTAACCAGCAGAGCCACTGCAAGTCACTATCGGGACATAAAGCCAAAGTTAAGAGCTACCACAGGAGTAGTTACAAACTTTTAAAGCACTGTGTTGGCTTATTCCAGTAGGTAAAGGTCTAACCCATTCACACCCTTATTTATGTTCCTGCCAACACAAACATGCATGAGAGAGGCAGATTCCATCAGGCAGAGAGCCTGCCGCCTCCATCCTTTTCCCTGCTCCTGTGCTTCCACCTACCAGACCCCTCACGGCCTATCTGAACACAGACCACTCTCTCACACGCTGACTGCATTCCTTCTGCAGGGACTGCATCCCCACCTCTCCTCCCTTCTTCCTCATTCCTTCAGGTCGACCTCGGTGGGGCCTGGTGTGTGAAGTCTCCCTTGAATTACACGTTCCCTCGAGTGCCCGTCACAGCACGCAGACAAACCTACACGGCAGCAGGCGTCCCACTGAATATACTCTTTAAAAAGCGCGTAAGCATTTAATAGCCCAGGCCAATGTTCTAAACGGTTTATGTAGATTATCTCTGCTAATCCTCACCACCTCATCCACACGCAGGTCTCGCCAGTGCAAAGGTCTCACTCTGAATCCTACACTCCTAACTCCTGTGCTGTGCTGTAAGGTTTAGCTTCGATAGTCTAGTTTAGATGGCGATTCTGTGTAGTTAGTTTTATTATGAATATATTCTTTCATTCCATTTGTTATTCATTGCTGTCTTTCAAAAAATTTATTATTTTCTTTTTTTATTTTCCAGTTACAGTTTATATTCAGTATTCTCTATTAGTTTCAGATGTATAGCCTAATGGTTAGAAAATCATGTACTTTACATCAATACACTCTTGATTTCATGATTCTAGTCTTTAAAATTTAGTATCAAGGAAGGAAAAGTAGCCCTGGCTGGTGTGGTTCAGTGGACTGAGCACTGGCCTGCGAACCAAAGGGTCACTGGTTTGATTCCCAGTCAGGGCACATGACTGGGTTGCAGGCCAGGTCCCCAGTAGGATGCATGTGACAGGCAACCACACGTTGATGTTTCTCTCCCTCTCTTTCTCCCTCCCATTCTCTCTCTACAAATAAATAAAATATTTAACAAAAAGTAAAACACAGTCCACTAAAGCCCTTTTAATTAACTGTCCCCTCTAGCTACCAAAAGAAATATCTAACACAAACATCAACCGCAGTGTGCAAGCATTTACTGCCCACTCCTCACTGCACACTGAGCTAGGGGAAGACTGAGGGGAGGCAGGAGTCCTTCAACCACGAATGCTGCAGTCATGTCTCATCGGGTCCGGCACTGCAGTCCGGCACCTCACATCCTACTGTCCAGAGTCAGGGACCAAGACACCAGCGATGGTGCAAATGAAGCCCCAGCGCAGAGGCCCTGCTCCTCTCCCCTGTCCTCTTATGTGCCCCGATGGAATCAGGGCAGCGAACCTCTCCCTTTGGGCTGTATATAGTCATCTCGGGGCAACACCGCTGCCATTTGGGGCCAGAGGAGCACCCCCCCCACCACGAACGGCTGCTGTCCCTACATGCTATGGCACCTCTGACTCTGGCCCCGCCTTGCCAACAGCCCACTTGTCTTTCCCTCCTAAATTTCCCCTGCAGCTCCAAGGAGGAAATAGGATGCCATGGCAATAGGGACGCCTCTTCAGGAAGCCCTCTATGTTTTTAAAAGATCTCATCATCTCTGCTGAAAAAGAAAAACCAAAGGGGAAATAAATCTCACACAGACTTCATTACACCCCGAAAGCCAAACATGACCCTCTCCTAGAAAAGACATCAGTTTATTCAATGTCAGAAAGAGCATCAAAGGCAGAAACTCAGAGTAAGCCTGAATATAATTCTGGACTTTCCAAGTCAAGGTTACAGATGTGGTCGAAATCAGACTATCGTTTTTATTTCTGGGTTTTGTTTTTCTGCGTTTAAATTTTCTCTGTGATCGTTTTCCAGAAATAGATGAACTCTTCTTCACTAAACAGCCCACTGGGACAAAAACAAGTGCTCTGGAGCGAGAAACTTCATAGCAGGAGGCCAGCCCCTGAGATCACCACTCCAAAAAAGTAACTGTTTACATCTGAAATGCTGGCCAGAGAAGCAAATGACAAGTGCTTTCATCGGCCAGCTTCATGAGAAATATCCTGAGAGAGCTTCCCTGGGAGAATGTGGGTATCTGTGGCCCAAACATCAATTGCCAAGAGGCAGTGGCTGTCCCAGGACACAGCTAACATGGGCATGTACATGCCTCCTTACTGGGCATCCATGGCCAATACGTCCAGGGTGAGTTAGACAGATTTCTTTCCTAAGAGTTTCTTTTACACACCTTGATTAGGGAATCTGCTGGCTTGGTCCACTTGAACTCCTTCTCACCTGTTTTCATGCCCACCACCCTGCCCCCCAAAGGTGCACTGGGGAGAGGGGTACATGTTGAAACTACATTATCCTCATCACAGGTACACTCCAAAGTCCCCTGGGTTACAGAACAATAGAGAACAGAAGGTCCCTAGACACTAAAGCCCAATGTCTTCGGTAGTTGTGTGCCACATCCATCCACTCATCTATTTATTCACGAACTTATTCCGTATTTACTGAAGGCCAGCTCTGCGACAGGATGCAGACACAGCAACAAAATCTCTTCAACTTTGGGGAGCGTTAGCATGAGAGGAAAAAATACGGTCCCTGCTTTTCTCGCCACTTACTCTTTCTTAACTCACTTTCCTAAAAGAAGAGACATCTCTTTCTGTTGAACACAAACGAATACCAGTAGCCTGGGTTGCACTGAAAGCGCCTCTCTCACTTATCACACTGCGCTGGTCTCTCTCCATTGAGAATCTGCCGGCTTGGTCCACTTGTTCTCCTGGGTCTCTGCACACTTTTCACGGATGTTTACCAGAGGCTGAAGGGGACACAGCTTCTACTTCAGCCAGGATGTCTCAGTGAGACACTGCGTCACTCAGACCATTGTGACCACACACAGGATCCAATCTGAAGATGCACCTCGCTTGCCAAGGCTTCAGAAAGCAGTCCCCGAGGCACATGCGAGAAGGCAAGCCGGCCAGAGGACAGCGGGGGTCGGAGGACAGCGGGCCTGGAACGGACCGCGTGGCTGCGAGTCAAGGACTGCAGAGGACGGCCAGCGCCCTGGAGAGAACATGTCCCGTGTTTATGAATATTTTTATTTTTGCAAAAACTTTTTTATAAAGGTATACTTTGAATAAAACTAATTTTAATAGAGAAATGAGACAGCATTATCGTGGTGATTTAACTCTCCTTATCTCATGGGCTAGGATGCCTGACTTGGGGTTATTACCATCAGCAGTCTCACTCGCCCTGCCGAAAACGGTATCTTTGTAATCTCTGCTGACTTTGAGATTACCTCATACTTACAAATGCCAAATAACCAGGCACTTCTGGGATTTCATGACCTGATGAAGGTCACAAACCTCTCAGCTTCATCTATTGGAAAAATAACATGAGGGCAACTCATCAAGTTAGACATAAAGTAAGCAAAAATAATTTGCTTGGCTCAAACAAACATATTTTTCAATTTGTCCTCTTGGACTTACAGTTTGCTAAAGCACTGTTAATATTAGTCTTAAACTTCTGAATCTTAAAAAAATAGTCATTCATTTCTGGAAGGCTACAGCTATAGCCACCCTATTAAAACACACTCACTCTTGTAGATTTAACGCCCCTTCACTGTAACAGGCAACTAGTGTTACTATTTTCTTCTTTCTTATCCAGCTTCTGATCATATAAAACCATTAAAGGCACAGCAGACGTCAGTACTGAAGGAATAACCTGCATCCTGCAGGAAACCAGGGCACCTCCCTGGCTCAGGCAAAATAGTGATTAGAACTGCAAATGCCCAGCTGCACTAATGAGAAAATTAGTATCAGTCTTAAGTAGTGTACTCTTAAGTTAGCTATCATTAAACATGAAAGAAATCTTAATTATGCAACTAGCATGATTAATAAGTGGTTGAGTGGGTTGGGTGATGCCCCACAAAGCAAAAGATCGCCAGTTCGATTCCCAGTCAGGGCACATGCGTGGGTTGTGGGCCAGGTCCCTGGTTGGGGGCCTGAGAGGTAATCGATCCACGTTTCTCTTGCACATACATGTTTCTCCCCCTCTGTCTCCCTCCCTTCCTCTTTCTCTAAAAATAAATAAAATCTTTAAAATATTGTAGATACCTTTTCACAGTCTGAAAGATGCCTGCATTCTTTTGTCAAAGAAGTAAACTATGTCTGAGTAATCTATAACCTAACTCCAAGGCAAACTCTCTGGTTCTTAACATTTATGTTCCAGTGGGAGAGACAGAAAATAAATGATGTAACATGGCAAATCCATAGCATACAAGAGAGTACTAAGTTCTAAGAAAAAAATAAAGCAGGGAGAGGTAATAAAAAGAATGAACAGGTAAAATTTTAGGTAGGGATGGCCTCTCTGAGAGCACAACTTTTAAGCAAATATCAGAAGACTGTGAGAAAACTAACCACACAGATATCTGGAGAAAGAGCTTTCCAGGCAGTGGGAACAGCCAGTGCAAAGGCCCGGAGGCCAGTTTGCCCAGCATGTCTGAGAGTCGTTGAGAATGTGTGAGAATCAGTGAGGAAGCTAATGTGCCTGGAGTGAAGTGAAAGAGGGAAAGCACAATGAGACGTGAAGTCAAAACATAATGAGGAATGATTCCTATAGGGCCTTGCAGTCCAGAGTGGCATCCAGCATTCACTCTGAGTGAGATGTGACTATCACTGGGACGTTTCTGGAAAAGGACTAAAGGACATGATCTGATTTATATTCAGATCATCATCATCACTGTTCCTCTTTTGCAGAAACACTGGAACAGAACAGATGGACCATGTGTTAGTAGAAATGCTTTTGGACACAAGATTTTGTTTCATGCAATGCTTGTTTTTAGACACAAATTTTAAAAACTCAACCGCAAGTAGCCTTAAGCTATGGATGCCATTGACAGCCTCTCGATGTGACCTAGGAATAGGTTCTACCACTAATAAATTCCTTTCCCATTAGGGGATGATCAGAAAAATATGGAGTAAAGAAGGAGTGAAATGGAAAATCAAAACAGCCTAAGGAATATGCTAGAAAATGTTTTATTTTAGAGCATGAATTAATTCTCCAAAAAAAATCACCAAATATTACTTCAATCTCTAGAGTAAAAACTTATAATGCAAATGTATAGCATAATAATACGGTATCATGTATAACAAAAATTAAAATATTTCCAACTGTCAAGTTTGTGTAGATACACCACCATTAAAAGATGATAAAAAATAGGGAGACGTGTTGGCTGGGGACATAAGAACGCTCAGCACGGGGCTGGCTGGGAACACCAGCATTTGTGTCCCACCATGTGGACACATTTTGGCCACAGGTTGTAGTATTAAGGTTCCCAAAGCAAAGAGCTTCCATTTCTATCACAGATGCAAGTCTAGGTCTTAATTCTTTCATACAATGTTCATTAGCTTTTATACAAACACGAGTAACTCATAAGCTTATTAACATATATTCCTAAAAATGGAGTATCCTTTACCTAGTTACAAAACAATACCTTTCCTATCTTTCTCCTTGAATATATATTTGTCATCTTCTTTAGATTTTATGTGTTTGACGCACAGTAAAACCATGGTATTTACCATGTGTTCGGGCAAAGGCAGACCTGCTGTGTCAGCAGTTTTTGAGAAGGATGTCTAGAAAGAGGCCTCACTGTTCAGCAAATACAAATGCGTGAAGCCAAGGACACAACTTAGCTCACACACTGGAACTGCAATGATTGCCATACACCACTAGATGGCTCTTCATATCAAATACTGCTACAAACCTCAGTTGCTTTTTGAGTGTTTAGACACCTTACTGCCTGCCCACTTAGAACTGCCATCGGGTCCTTTTACAGTAAATGGCCCAATTGTACTGAGAGAGCATCTATTACATGCAAGGTTCTTTCTCTTCCAGGACTATCTGTTCAAAGCCACAGTAGGTCACTTGGTCACAATCTAAAACCCAGTCCATTTTTATAAGAATAATCAGGGGACTTATTATTCTTCAGACCTCAGAAAATGTACATTAATAGCACTTTTTAAAAAAAAAATCCTCAGAGTCAAAAGGGAATTTAGATCTCTTAAGCTCGAACTTGTCCTATATTTTTTTCTTGTTCCAATTGGCTATTCTATGTTCGAAATTTTAAGGATTTTCACAGCATGGGGTCTGTAAAATGAAGAAATCTACCCAGTGTGGTGATTGCTGCGGGGAAGGGGGTATAAGGAGACTAAAAGGCAATGCCAAAAATATACATGTAAGAATTAAATTTCAAATAAAAATAAAAAGAAGTCTACCATTTGACTCTGAAGCCATTCGATGAGCGTTTCTGCCGTGGAATCTGGGATCTGGCATCTCAGGCCTTCCTTCTCATCCGTTTCCATCATCTCTAACAACCCCCGCAGGTCCTCCACCAGGTGCAGCGCTCGGAAGCTCCCCATGAATGGGGAGGTGGGAGACTGGCAATCGAAAATACCATTGGGATATTCCAGGGCCTTGGAACCTAGGTTTGGAAAAAAAAATCACAGAGAAAGTAACAGGACTTATATTAGATAACACACACCAAGGCAGATGGTGGCAAGCAAGTCCAGTCACAGTGAGGAAAAACCAAAACGAGAACTGGGGAAAAGATCACTTGATCATGTAAACCTCTCCAAGGCACAGTTATCGGGCGCAAAAGCAAAAACACATAACTGGTGGTGCACGTCAGTGGTCAGACAGCTTGCCGGCAGGCCACCAGCGGCGTGGTACAGTAAAAGAGTGGTGGGCTCGCTGTGGGACGTGCCGGCAGGAAGGGACACGGAGGAGCAGTCCTGATGGAGCCAGGCACTGCAAAAACACAAACTTTAGGGGCCATAAAGTCTTTAATTTTCCTATCAATAAAGCTGCACGTTGAGGTGGAAATTGCATAGCACAATTTCAAAGGTAAGAGGGCCAGCCCCTAGGTAACTTGCCAAAATTTTATCCCTAAAGAAGTTCAATGAATTATATGTGTACATTTTTTTTAATAGTATGGCAGTTTCTTTTTTGTTTAATTCTTTATTTTTCTCCACCAGAGAAAATGCTTATTAATTTTTAGAGAGAGGGGGAAGGAGGGAAAGAAACATCAGCCAGTTGCCTCTCATACGCACCCTGACCAGGAACCAAACCTGCTACCTAGGTATGTACCCTGACTGGGAATTGAACATGTGACCTTTTGGTTTACAGGACGATGTTCCAACCAACTGAGCCACACACTGGCCAGGGCTGCATCTGAACATTTGTATATAAATGTGGGTGCAATTGTGTATAAACATTTCCCCAATGAACAACAAAATGTCAATAAATACATATCTAACAACAATTGACTCTAAAAAACAAAATAAATGAACAAGCAGAACAGAAAAAGACATAGAGTATGTTTTGAAGGTTGCCAGAGTGGAGGGAGGCTTAGGGGCTGGGTAAAAAAGGTGAAAGGATTAAGTACAAATTGGTAGTTAACTTGATAGTCATAGGGATGTAAAGTACAGCATAGGAAATATAGTCAATAATATTCTAATAACTATGTATGGTACCAGGTGGCTACTAGAATTATCGGGTATCACTTTGTAAATTGTATAACAGTCTGACCACTATGCTGTACACCTGAAACTAATATACAATAATATTGAATGTCAACTGTAATTAAAAAAAATTTTTTTTGAAAGAAAAACTCTGGCCCTGATCGGGTGGTTTGGTTGGTTGGAGCATGATCCCGTATACCAAAAGGATGTAGGTTTGATCCCTGGTCAGGGCACATACATAGGTTACAGGTTTAATCCCAGGTCGGGAGGTGACGAATCGATGTTTCTCTCTCACATGGAAGTTTTTTCTCTCTGCCCCCACTTCCTCTCTCTCTAAAAATCAACAGGCACATCCTTGAATGAGAATTTAAGATATATATATTCTGGAAGAAAATGGAAAAGAGGGTCAAAGATAACAGCAGGGGCAACCTGAAGGTATTGAAGAAAGCCGATACATGAAAATAAGAAAGTAGAAAGGTAGGATAACAATCGTATGAAAAAGCCAAGACAGCAGAATGAATGGCACAATTCCATCTCGTAGAGGGTGCAGATTACCTGCTATAATACCATCCATCTGCTCCAGCGCCGCAGCCAGCATGTCACTGGCATCACTCATCATTTTGTTATTTGTCAAGGGCAAATTCCAACCTAGATCTGAAAAAATAATGATGTTATCACTGCATCCTTTAAATGACACATGCTTCCTGGCAGGTTTGACAATTCAACCTCAGATTACAACTCCACCTAGCAGGCAAATATGGAGAACTACTGAAGTAGGAGAGCTGAATTAACTGAATCATTTTACAAGCTGTAGTCAATTGTCACTCACTGCACAGCAAGACCGCATGCTGTACCTGTGCCAGTTAATACGGCAAGTAAGATTCAGTTCTTGCACTCGTGGTGTCTAAACTCCAGGCGCATGCTTCCCATGCTGTACTCTGCGGAGCTCCAGGCCTCCGGGAAGAGCATCAGGGATGGCCATGGGACTCTGCGCAGGGCCCTGAGGAATGCGGGGTCCACGAGACCTTTCTGCCTGCACCAGCCCCACCCAATAACTACTCTCTCAACTTCACCTTTTCTCTATATAAGGATTACCATAAGACTTGTCTAAGAGAATGGGTATCACTGTGTGTGTGTGTGTATATATATAAGGTCTGTCCAGAAAAAGTCCAGCCATTGTTAATAATAACGAGAACAGTTTGAGTGACATCAATGTAACCTGGCAGCCAAGGACAGTGGACTGGAATGTGTATGTGTAAACAATGACGACTCCACTGTAGTAGTTACTGGGAGTGTGCAGCCACACATGTGCACTGTGTGCCTGCAGCATTCAAAATGACTGAGTACAACGACGAATCCACGTCATTTTTTGCATTAAGCCTGAACACTGCTCTGTGGAAACTATTTGGATGATTCAGAAAGCCACGGCTATGGGCAACTGGTGATTGGCAGCTTCATTATGACAACACGCCCACTGATGCATCACATCTCGTGCAGAGTTTTTGGGGGAAACATCAGGTCACCCAGGTGACTCAGCCCCCCTACAGCCCAGATTTGGCACCGTGTGACTTCTGGCTTTTCCCAGAACTAAAATTACCTTTGAAAGGAAAGAGATTTCAGACCCTCTATGAGATTCGGGAAAATGCAAGGGGGCAGCTGATGGCAACTGGGAGAACTGTGTGAGGTCCCAAGGTGCCTACTTTGAAGAGGACTGAGGTGCCACTGTCCTATGTATAATGTTTCTTGTTTCTTGTATCTTCCTCAATAAATGTCTCTATTTTTCATATTACATGTCTGGATACCTTCTGGTATACTAAACACACACAAAACTGCTATTTTTAATGTAACAATAGCTACCATGTATTGAGTGCCTATAGTATTCCCCACACATTTAGTGAAATTATCCATAATCCTTAATCATGACAACAACCCTATAAAATGGATAAATTCATCTCCATTTTATAAATAACATCAAAGATTTTTGTTGATTTTTTGCAGGGAAACATGGCAAGTAAATATACCAAGATCTGATAGCTTTATGCTGAAATTGTCATAATCTGCTCATTCTTTTACCCGTTTAAAAAAATACACTGAATTTCCCCTACCAAGAAATTTGGTCATAAAAGGAAAAAGTCAAATTATGTGGTTTTCAGTATAATTAATGCATTTCCAGTACTAAACTATGTACCCAGATAAATTCTCCCAAGAGGCCCGAATAAGGCCCCTGCTGCTTGGCAGACCCTGCGGTGCGACAAATGCCTGGAAAATACAGGGCATGCTGCAGGACAGGAACCTTTGCCCTTTGTTTCCAAGCAGCCAGCTCTCACTTACCTCTTTATTTCTACAAACATGTTTACCGTTCTGATAAACAGCGTCTTGGATCAGTTCTTTATGTACATTCGTTTTAATTATATACCACTTAATCACTGTGAAATATTACTTTGAGTTTACAGTTCTTATAGATTTCATCTATGAACTTCCCAGAACTTGACTCGCTTCCGGAGGTATAAAATACCACTCCCATGTCATGCAGAGATACTGCAGCACAAAAACACCCGAGGCGTGCATTTATAGTTACCCAGAAATCAGGGGGTTCACAGGCCAGGCTATGAACCTAGGTAGCTCTCAAAAATCTGCCTGCACACTGAGCTACTCCAGAGAAGTAGGGCATAAATTTAATAATCACACTCCAGGCTGGAAAACTTAAAATGCAAAAATTGAGAGCAGAGAGGATTAAGCCGAACAGCATACAGCCCTTTACTTTCATATAATTAAGTAGCTTGCATTCCCTTTCATTTTAAAAGCTGCACTTCAAAGAGCTCTAGATACCGTGAGGGACACACGTCAGGCTCAGCTATGATCATGGGAAACGCTAATAAAACAAGGTAACGCTTCCACTGAAAAAACCCTCAGTGCCTCGCTACGCCAGAGGAACAAATGCTCCTCCCTGTTAGCGACTACATTTTGTGTGGAGCATGACCACTTCCAGATAGGACAGGCTGTTGTCCACATCTTCTCTGTTCTGTTCAAAGCCTTTCAAATGTGATGGCATGGAGGTGCAAGAATCCAGGCCGTGTTTTCAAAGTAATGAAGAACCAATTTTTAAAAAAATTCCCAATTCTTCAGAGACCATTCTTTTGTTTAATGTCATAAAACTATGATGACAGTGTTTCACTGTTATGAAAGCTTATAAATGGCCCTGGCTGGCATAGCTCAGTGGATTGAGCGCAGACTGGGAACCAAAGTGTCCCAGGTTCGATTCCCAGCCAGGGTACATGCCTGGGTTGCAGGCCATAACCCCCAGCAACTGCACATTGATGTTTCTCTCTCTCTCTATCTCCCTCCCTTCCCTCTCTAAAAATAAATAAATAAAATCTTTAAAAAAAAAGAAAGCTTATAAATGCTTACTCTTGATCTTTATACTTATCACATAACACCCTGCATGGAACACTAAGGAGAGGAGACACAGTAAAAACAATAAATATGTATCTAACATGGAAAAGGTGGTAGGTGTGAAGGGCTAAAATGGAGCAGGGTAAGGGGGTCAAGAGTTTGGAGGGGTTTGCAGATTAAATAGGGTGGTCACGGAGAATGACAGATTCAAAGGTCAAGATCTCTTTAATAAATTAAAAGTAGTTAAGGATAGGTGGTCAAGTTCTGTGATTCCAAACACAGAAATCAATAGAAAATGAGAGGGGTGATAGCATTAACAGACATATAACACTTTTAACCAACAAAAATACAAAAAGATGTTTAATATACCAAGGAATATAAGACAATGTGATACCCTCTTATATCTTGTCAGTTGGCAAAAAAAAATCTAACACTATCAAGCGTGGGAGAGGATGTGGATTCATGGAATCTCTTCCAGAATGGTGGTGGGAATATAAAATGGGCTAAAATTAAACATTCACATTCATTTTCAATCTAACAATACCTACTCCATGGTATACAACCATGAGCAATACACAAATATTCATAGTAGGACTCTTTACAAGGACAAAAATGTAGAAACAGCCCAAATGTCCAGCAACATCAGCAGAGGTGAATAACGCCTAGCAGAGGCCAGGACTCGTGAAGAAAGTCATAATCTTATTGGTTCAAAGGATGGAAGGGGGTAACGCCCTTACATTACATACGAAGATGGGTGTGTAATACTAATGCATGGGGCAGTGTGGTAAGTTAACAACACACAGGGTCCGCCGGAGCAAGGCTTGCTTGAGTGCGGTCGGCACGGTGCGTGAATGCCTCGCACGAGATGGACAGCAATCTAGGCGTTTCACCTAAAATGTCGTATGGTGTGCTGGAGTGTGATGTTGCTATATTACAGAATTACATGCTTATGATTTTCTAATAAAAGATTTCATAATAAAAGAGGGACGTTATTTGTGCCAGGCTCTGTGTAATGTAAACCATGAAAACTGTGAAATAAAGGAATGTAAGTGAAAAGCCAATTAGGTTGATAAAAGAGAATACTAATAGAATCCTCAACTGATTCAACAGAAGGTGATAAAGGTGGAACCACGGACAGACAGGAGAAAAAGAAATCAAATGGCAAGATGGCAGATTCCATTTCAACCATATATCCATACAAGGGAAACTTTTTCAGCCCAAATCAGTGAACCTTAATGTAAACGGTGGACTTCGGTTGACAGTGATGTGGCAGTGATGGTGTGTTGATTGTAACGATCTGACACCACACTGGTGTGGGCTGTGTGGGATGATGTCATTAAGAGGAAGGGCCATACGGGAACTCTGCACTTGCCATTCAATTCTGCTGTGAACCTAAAATTGCTCTGAAAAGGTGGCAGGGGGGAGTACTGATATATCAACATGGGTAAAACTTGAAAACATTTAGTGAAAGAAGCCAGTTACAAAATACTATATTACAAGGGGGACCCCCCACCAAAACCCCAGAATTTATTTATAAAAAACTGTGTATTTATCCTTATATGTTTAAACTTCATTCACCTTCAAAGTACTCTCCATTTGATGCAATACACCCATCATGGTTTTACCACTGCTCTAACCAGTGTTTAAACTTGTCGATTTTGATGCCTTTCAGTGCTTCTGCTGTTTTTCGCTTTACCTCTTCCACATCAGCAAAACATTTCCCTCTGAGGACTTTTTTCATCCAGGGAAGCAAAAAAAAATGTCACTCAGGGCAAGACTGGGTAAATAGGGAGGGTGGAGCACGGGGGTCATGTTGTTTTTTGGTCAAAAACTGCTGAACACGCAGCACAGTGTGGGCAGGTGTACTCGTAAATCACCTGTCAGGAAATGAGTAAATGCACTGAAAGAGTCTCCAAAAATAATTCACTGAAGCCGAACACAGCCTCTGACAACACCGCCAGCTGCTACACATGGGTTGTCCCTACAGGGGAAGCCTCTACTACAAGGGGCCCGCCCTCCAGAAGATAATTCTGGCTTTTTTGGGATCCCCCCTCATATATGACTCCATTTCTATGAAATACCCAGAACAAGGGAATCTACAGAGACAGAAAACAAATGACTGGTTTCCCAGAGCTGGTGCTGGGGAGAGTGCTGGGGGAAATCAGTGGGTGATAGCTCAAGTACACAGGATTTCTCATTAGGATGGTGAAAACACTCCAAAATTGACAGTGGTGTTGCCTGCACATATCTGTGAATATACTAAAAACCACTGAATTGTACACTTTATTATTTTTTTAAGATTTTATTCATTTTTTTTTAGAGAGAGGGGAAAGGAAGGAGAAAGAGAGGGAGAGAAACATCAGTGTATGCTTGCCTCTCATGCACCCCCCACTGGGGACCTGGCCCTCAACCCAGGCACATGCACCAACTGGGAATCGAACTGGCGACCCTTTGGTTCACAGGCCTGTGCTCAGTCCACTGAGCTATACCAGTCAGGGCTGAATTGTACATTTTAAGTGGGTGAACTGTATGGTATATGAAATACATCTCAATAAACCTGTTATTAAAAAATCACATAAATAATTACTTTAAATGTAAATGGAGTAAACACTATTAAAAATCAGACAGGGGTTTAAAAACAGACTTAACTATACGCTGTTAATGTAGAGATACACAGTGAAAGAATAAAAAATGAGATACTATGCACATAGTAAGCCTGGGAAAGCAGAATTGGGTATATTAACATAAGAAAAATGGCTCCCAATCAAGAAGTATTACTGGAAAGAGAGACATTTTATAATATAAGTTAATTCACCAGGAAGTCATAACAAATATAACTTTTTTTGTGACTAATAGAGAGCTTCCAAATACTTGAGGCAAAAAAAAAAAGCCCCACACAATTAAGGAAGAAATCTGCAAATTAAGTCAACTTATATGTGATATAGTTGTTGATATGGTTAAATTTAAGTCTACTCTCCTACTAGTTTCCTTTTGTTTGTCTCCTCTGTCATTTGTTCCTCCTTTTCAACCTTTTGCAATGGCAGACAAGGTAGGAAAAACATCCAATAATAATATAGATTTGAACAAGACCATCAACCATCTTGACCTAATTCAATTTATAAAACAAGACATCCAGATACAGACTGTGCATTACTTTCAAGTCTACACGGCATATTCACCATGACAGGCCACGCATGCAAGGTCACAAAATAAGTCTCAATGAATTCCAAACAGGCTTTAAAGGACCACACAGAAGAGTAAGAACACAGACCTGAAGTAGTGAAGTACTAATACTAGGAATAGAATTTCCATATATATTAAAATTCTGACTTGCCAATGGCTTGAGATATTTTAGAGGCTGCCTAATTGAGCGAGCATCTGTGTTGATAAAGCTATGCCAATTGTCATGGCTGGGTCAAAGTATTTTCAAAAATAGAAAGGCTAAAATAAAAAGGCTTCAGAAAATCCCATGCTCTCAAAAAGAATTTTCTATATCCTCAAAAACATTTCTGAGAGGAGGATTCCCCTGGGCGTTCTCACATACTTAATGCGATGGAATGTCACTCCAATACAGTGAACTCTTACTCCACAACGAAAAGGATGGAACTGCTGATACATTCAACGTCATGTTGAGCAAAAAAAGACAGCCATAAATGACTGTGTATTGTGTGGTTCCTTTTATATGACACTCAAGAACAGGCAACCTCTGGTGATACAGAGTAGAATTATAGTTGTAAAAAGTAGCAAATGATTAAAGGAGATACTGGGGAACTTCCGGTGCAGTATGTCGATTGAGGTGTTGGTTACACAAGTTTATAAATTTGTCAAAGCTCACACACTATACATTTGAGAGGTGTGTGATTCACTGTATGTAAATTTCATCTCAAATTTTTAAAAGTAGGAATGCAGATAGATGATTGTTAGAAATTAAAAATTATATTTTAAAAAATGAACTAAATAAGTGCATGAATTAATGAGGAGGAAGTACATGGACTTATAGTGATAACACATCACAAACCAAAGATAATGAATAATCCAACTGCAGATCTGAGGTCCAAAATAAAAGATCCAGCCCTGGCTGGCGTAGCTCAGTGGATTAAGCACGAGCTGCGAACCAAAGTGTCGCAGGTTCGATTCCCAGTCAGGGCACATGCCTGGGTTGCAGGCCATGACCCCCAGCAACTGCACATTGATGTTTCTCTCTCTCTCTCTCTCTCCCCCTCCCTTCCCTCTCTAAAAATAAATAAATAAAATCTTAAAAATATATATGTTATTAAAAAAAAAAAAGATCCAGAACATCCAGGTGCCTTTGTTGTAATTCTTTGCTTACCTGCCTTAAGCAAAGAAACCTGCTGATTACAATTTGATCTTTTGAGTAGACAAAACCATTTAGAAAATTAAAACTTCAACATCCAATGATAATAGCAAATTGATTTCTGGATTCTAAGTAACTAATACATACTTCTTTGAATGACGTGCTGAGGAAAAGGAACCAGGAAATACAGCTACCACAACAAACGAGTTGGGTTTGGATTTACGGTCATAGTTCAAACCGCAGACACCCCTTACTTGTCCCTGCGATGCAAACAGAGAAGACGAGCTCTGTTTGCAGGAGTCCTGGATCTAGTGACTTCCTATTCCAATGGCGTAATAAAAATAAGTTTGGAAGAGTGTTAGAAAAGCAATCTCCTGGGAATAATATTTATATATCAGAGTACAGAACAAAAAATCCTCAACAGAAGCAAGTTTTGGGTATATTTCAAGCTTGGTCAGGACCCATTTAGAGCAGATTTGAATGGGGTAAAATACAAGGGAAAGTTCCAGCAATGGGTGTGGTGGCTAAAAGGTTTGGCCAAAACCCACACTTTTTTGCAGAGTTGCTGACTAACTGATGTTTTAGGTCAGGCTAGCTGCCCAGTCTCTCTGTGAAGAAAGAAAGAAAGAAAGGCTCTAAGAAAATTACAAAGTTTGGTGAGAACGACATTTGTCCTAACTTCCTCGGCTTTCCTTAGGTAAAATGTTTAGGTTTGAAAGACAACTTCAAGGATTTCGTGCCAGAGACAGATACAGTTCACTGAGATGAACAGACAAAAGAAGAAATCCTTCATGGAAAAGAGCAAACGTTTACGTACATTCCACTAGGCTGGTGAAGTGCCATATTATTATGTGGTCGTTATAAAAACAATATATTGTATTTCCATATAAATTACCTACAGATTTCTCACCAATTTTTCCCCAAAGATGCTCACTTGGGGTGTTAATCAATTACACAATGATTTCCTATGCATGCAGCAATACAATCCCAGGAAAGATAAAATATCTTAAAAATGGAGATCTACAGGGAGCAGAGAGGACTATCAGTGGTCATAGAGCTGTGGTTCCTGGACCAGCAGCAGCACCTGGGAGTCAGTCCGAATGGGAGTCCTGGGGCCCCGCCAACCTGGGTTTTTACAAGCTCTCCCCGGCATTCTCACGCACACCCCATCACAGCACTGAAGAGGCCGTGGTCTGCCCACTTGGGACAACCAGCCCCACCCAGACGAGGCTGGAGCCGGCTACCAAGGTAAACAAGGGCAGAGCTCCTCTCCACCGGCCCGCTTCTCCCTTCTGATCCAAAAATAACAGCTCTGAAGGAGCAATTATGTTTTAGCCTGAAAAACCGCTCCCTTTAAACTTCAACTGCTAAGTCTTCACGTCTGGAACGTGTAAGACTCTTAAGCAACCCTCCTTGCTCTCTGGTTTTCTGCAGTAGATCTGTCATCACACACCTGTCCTCCCCACTATGTCAGTCCCGATCCTGTTCACCTGCCCCCTGCTCTGCCCTCCCCAGAAAACTAATTCAGAATCATGTGAAGAGGAAAACACGGTAAGAAGTGGGGATCGATCAAGGAGCAGGGCAAGCATGGAAAACAGAAAAGTTTGGGGATATTAGCAGAAGGGTGACATCTAATATTATAACACATCAAAAAATTTTGTCAAACTTTAAAATAAGTACAATAGTGATGATATGACGGGAAATATGAACACTATGATGATATTAAGGAATTATTTTAATTTTTAAGTTACAATAGTTTTTATAAGATCTCATATTGTAGAGATGATTAGAAAAATATTCATGAACAAAATAATACAATATCTGGAATTTGCTTTAAAATAACAAAGGAGAAAGGAATAGGGAAAAGATAGATAAAACATCATTTGATAATTGTTGAAGTTGAGTGATAAGTACATGGAGTAACATTATATTATTCTATCTACATTTTCATATATTTGAGATTTTCCATAATAAAATATTTTATTTTTTAATTCATATCTTTGACAATAGGATTTTCAAACTCCTGGACCATGATATATTGTCTTAAATATCTTACTGTTTCTATCATAACTTCAAGCATACCAAGGGCTCACCAAATATTTACAAACCAAATAAGAAAATACTTATTCCGACCACCTGCATAAACACAAACACACTGAGAAAATGGAACAGCCTCTCACAGGGGACTGCAAGGCAGAGCATAAAACAGGGCATCTAAATGACTGCGTATTAGTAAACATCACTTCCCTTGCTCACTAAAATGAAGAGCACCAAACACTGATGGGGCAAAGCTGGAAAGTATTTAAATAAATGAAGCAGCAAGGGCAAACAGAACAAGATAAATGACATGAGCTTTTCATCTCTGTGCTACTCGTATTTAGGAATGATAATCAGAAAGGAATTGATAAAAAGGTTTATTCAATAAGCCAAGATCCTTTACTTCTTAAATAAAAGGCTGTGGCTGCTATTTGAAAAACTGGTACGATGAGCTATCAGTAAATTTGAAGATCTTGTGATAAATCAAGAGTGTCCCATTTCTCCCTGTCTACTACTATTGCTACTGTGCACGAAGAAGATTCGAATTTGCCCAAGGTAACTCAGGAAGGAAGACGTGAGTCCAAAACCCATGTAGTCCCCCGTGTGCTTCTTACTGACTTGGCAGGGAAGGAGGAGTCACACAGCTTGTTTGCCGTGACCAGGCTCACCGACCTCCCGAGGGCCTTACTTTGACAGTATTTGTCTCCTTGACCAAGCTGTGAGCTCCTGGAATGCAGAGACTGTTCCTGCTCTGTGCACCCCCAAACCTCACGTGGTGAACTCACGGGCCTGCACTGCGGTGCTGCGCCCCAGGGGCTCCTCAAACCCCCACGCTTTCCTGACGTAACTGCTCTGGCCCCTGTATTCCCTGTTTTGGCTTCAGCGTGACCTTCCTGTCAACTGCAGAAGCTAGAAACCTGTATCACCCCACCTTAACTTTTAAGATAAATTTGATCATTGCCATCACCCTTACTATCTGCATCTTACAAGATGAATTTTCACCCTCTCCAAGATGTAAGTGAACCCAATTCACTGGGCTACTTCAGAATGACGCTATTCCTAAGGGTTTGCAAACTTAGTTCCCAATACGATGGAGGAGTAGCAGGGGTCATCAGCACGTTTTAACTTCTAATTTTCCAACTCACTCTAACCCTAAGCCCCACCCATCTCTTCTTTGTAGCTCTTAAAAAGTCTGCAGACTCATGTGGCTCCTAGTATCCTCCCCAAGCCTACCAACCTGGCTTTAGCTGGCTAACAGGTGAGCAGTTCTGGGATGTGGGCCCCAGACCTGCACCCTACGGAAGGCAGGGCCGTGGAACAGCTACCTAGCTGAGGCTCTGACAAGGAGAGAAAGGACAGCAAGTTGCCCATACATAAGGACCCTCTAAAGGAGTTATTATAAATTGTGGGTCATGGCTCCTAAGGTTAGAGGTGAAATAAATTTAGTAGATGGCAATCAACATTTACTTAATAAAATAGAGGATATCAGAGTGTCTAACAAAAATAAAAGTTAAGTACTATTTTGTGAAGCTTTTGATTCAGTTACATATACACACCTGCATGCAGTACATATCGAAGGCCTGCCATGTGGCCGGTATTAGAGACAGCACAGTGGAAACGACAAGCAAAAACAGAAAACCACTGCTGCCTTTCGGAAGCCAACACTCCAGAAGTTCAGAGTGTGTGTGTTTACGTCAGCATGGATATGTACGCAGTGCATCATAACATACAATAAAGTGCAACTGACACTGGGCCAAAAACATTTGAGAAAGGCTGCTCCCAAGTCGTGCCATTGAAACTGTGATCTGTGAACTCGTGTTGGTCCACCAACTGTTACTGGTCTACTGTAAGTACGGAAACTCAGAATAAGTATTTGGAAAATTTTACGGCAATCTGACCTTCCTGTGAGATCCCATTATGTGTATCCCATTTTCTAGCCTAACCAATTTGTTTTTTTTTTTAATTGAGTTTTACAGAACAAAGTCAATCTATGATGGACGGAAAAGGCTAAATTGGCCCTTCACCAGAGGAGGCTGCAGAAGCACGGTCCTGGAGGACACACTGCGTGTGCGCCGTGGGGGTCGGTGAGTGTGCGAGGACTTCGACTGGCAACTGCAGCCCCGGACCTCGGACGGATGGAGAGAGAGAAGGGGCAACACAGCGAGTGAGAGAACTCCAGGACCAGGGAACACGTTTCAGATTTGTTCTCTCTCCACACATGCCAAATGATACAAAACTAATTAAATATCAAATAGAAGACTGTTAGCACTGACACTGATGACATATGGTTAAATTCAGAAGTGAAACAAAAAACATTTTTGGTTGTATAAAATTCCTGGCTGGCGTAGCTCAGTGGATTGAGCGCAGGCTGTAAACCAAAGCATCGCAGGTTCAATTCCCAGCCAGGGCACATGCCTGGGTTGCAGGCCATGGCCCCCAGCAACCGCACATTGATGTTTCTCTCTCTCTCTCTCCCTCCCTTCCCGCTCTATAAATAAATAAATAAATAAATAAATAAATAAATAAATAAATAAATCTTTTAAAAAAATTAACAGCAGCAGTCGTATATTCGAACTACTTGTATGTCTGATGAGGCAACGCATCAGAGCAACAAAACAGTATAATTTTTAATCCATTTTGTTTCAGTTACAGCCATGACGGCTCCATATTTTGTACTAAATTTTCAGCTTGTCTTGCATACAACATGGCCCCAAACATACGATGTTTAAAAATCGAAGTCCTTGCCGGCATACCAAATGGATTGAGAAGTGGGATAAAAACTGCGGACTAGGGAAGAGTTTGGTGGAGGAATAAGGCTGTGTAACAAGTTTTAAAACTAAACTGTCTGGTGGGTGATTTCTGTTGGATTCTCTTTTAACTAAGTGTTAGTGACAGTCTTGGCTGCATCTAGGAGTGGAATGTCAACATATTTTTCTTTTACAGCACACATGCTTCTGGCCATAATCAGCAGTACAGATCTGTTTTCAGCTGCTGGGGGAAAAAAATCAAACCACAGCCCTGAAATTATCTAGTTGAAAGAATAAAATATATTCTTAATATTTCTATTTACTATTAAAAAATATTAAAAGACATACAGACATTCTACACAATTAATGAGTGCTGACCCAGGTAGTAATGGGTAATATAATGCTTTTTTAGTCATTTATATTTCACTTTTCGATGACTGGGGATATGCTTAAGGGAGGGGTAGTGAGAGCCAGGAGAGCAAGGCCAAAAATTATTTCCCAACCCAGGCGGAGGCAAACAACAGCCCATAAGCCAAATCTGGCTCACTGCCTGTTTTTGTAAATAAAGTTTCATTAGAAGAGAGTCACACACTCACTCGCTATGTGTCATCAGTGGCTGATTTCACGCTACAATAGCAGATTTGAGTAGTTACAACCCTCAAAGCCCAAAGTGTTTCCTGTCTAGCCCTTTGCAGAAAAAGTTTACCAACTCCCGCCCCAACCTTCCCATAGTCTCCTGAAGTACACAGATCCCTCTCCTATTCTCTCCTGCACCTACTGGTTAAACGAGCTTTCTTGAGTATCTATTATACACCAGACTCTATTCTAAGTGATGAGGATATAACAGTAAAGAAAAAAGAAAGAAAATGGAAAAGTAAAAGCAAAATTTTTGCTGTAATGTCAAGAGACCATAAATAAATATGTCAATTTAAATGTACAGGAGATGAGATGGTGATCAATAATAGGGGAAAACAGAGCAAGAAAGGAAGATAAAGATGACATTAGCTTACTATGTACCAGGGTTAGTGCTTTTCATGTATTAATTCATGGAGTCCTCACAATAACCCTGTTGACACAACATTTACTCCTATTTTATAGGTGATAAAACGGAGGCAGAGAAAGGGCACCCAAATCACACAGCTGGAAAAAGGATGTGAAGCCAGACAGCCGGACTCCGGGGCCCATGCTCTTAATTATACAGTGCACTGGCTCCTTGCGCAGAAAGGAAACGGCAGGGAGCTACCATTTTAATAAGATAATCAGGGAGGGCCCTGCAAGTAAGTGACATTGAGCAAAGCCCTACAAGAGGTGAGGGGAAAAGTCACATGAATATATAGGAAGAGCTTCCAGGTAGAAACAATAGCCAGAGTACAGAAGCCTGCAGGGAGGCAGAGCGTCCTGTATTTATCTGGGAGAAGGGGAGAATTCACACGGAGTGAAATGCACAGGTCTTAACTGTACAGTTTGATGAGTTCTGATGAGTGCACACACCTATGTAGCACATCATCAACATTCTTATCACCCTGTGTATATTTTGATGGAAAAGCTAACAGACTCTGATACATTGTTTGGGAAAAAGCAACAACTCAAGGGCTGTTGGCCTATTCCATAGAAAAATGGAGTGGCCACTTACTAAGACAACTGACTGCCCACTCTGAGCCCAAAGCATAACAAGCACTTCCCATCCACCAAAGAGGGAAGCAAGAAGAACTATAAGCGTATCATTCATGGAGAGTCATCACCTGCCACCCTTTACAGTAAAGCATAATGAAGCACCTGTGTCATGCACGTGAAAGCTGTATGTCATGGCAGAAGAGCCAAGCAAAGCCCATGACCACAGACAGCATTAAGCACTCCCAGTGCACTCTTCATTTAAAAACAAAAAAAAACCCTCTATTACCAGTACATTTGATGTATTAATTCACTGAATCTTGCCAGCATACCAAGGTATCAAGTGGAACCATTGCTTATAGTACCTACTAGATACTATACGTGGCTAGGGCAAATGTGTGTCTCTGGAAGGTGGGCTCACTTAACTTGGGTCCATGAGGTGTTGTCTCTATCCAACCGGGCTTTTAAAGAATGAAGGTCCCACTTTTAACAATTTCTATGCCAAGCTTAGCTCAGGACATGGCTGCTCTGTAAGGGTCTGATGAATACATGAATAAGCACCAACAAAATCATTCATTAATCACCACCCAACATGCAATACAGCACTGCCTATGAAACAATGGTACACTAATGGGCTCTTTTAGGTCTTAGATCATCACCCCTGATTTCGTTTTCACTTTAATGAAAGTCCTGACATCCTACAGCATTTAGGAGGAGGGACGAGGGAGGCAGACGAAAAGCAGAGTGTAGATACATTGAGTTGTTTGGACACCATTTGAAAGCTTGTTGTTACTATAGCTCTATGCTGGACGACAAGGGCAGGGCTAGCAAATGGCTGCTATAACCAGGGTTCCCCAGATTTTATCGTATCTGGTAGGACCAGTGCTTTAGAATAACACAGATGAATGTATTCATAAATATACTCCATATTTATTATTCACCCACCCCATGCCAGAAACTGCTCCAGGCACAGGGGAGTTTCCATTTCAGCAAGTGCCCCCCAATATCTGCATTTGCTTTCCCACAAAGTCCATCTCGTGGACCTGACTGAGTCTACCTGCCAGAGACCCACCTTTCTTCTAGCCAAGTACAGCATCTGTCTTATTTTCAAGGGGCAACCTCAAAGCTGGACATTCTAAGTGACTGAGGTACACATTCCACTTAACATGGTCCTTGCTTGAGCTTAAAAACAAGCAAGGGAACAATATACTTGATTTTTACATTTTTGCTGTTTACACCACATGGGCATGTACTGAATATCTGTGAATTATCTTAATCTCAGGATACCTCAAGTCCTGCCTTCTGTTAAAAAGTAACACAATATTTAAAATGTATTTTTCTTTATGAAACTCCTTGCTATGTCTTGATTTAGCTGTACCACATACTGCTACAGAAAGCAGGGTTGGCTCCCCTTCAAGTGCCTGATATGTAATCTCAACTGGGCACTTAATGTTACTCAACAATCCTTTTATTCATCCTACTTCCCTCCCTATCACATTCCTCATAATGGCCTTCTCTAAAAACTCCCATAAACCCTCCTGTAATCTACTCCTATTCCTGCAGACCCTTCATCTCGGTGGGTTAGTTCACAGCCTACCATACAGAGAAGCCTGGGGAACTCTGCTCTATCTACAGTTTCTATGCAGACTCACTTGCCTATTGCAGCTCACAGCCTCCTGTCAAGGGAAAAGGCTCCACCCTTATTCTTGATCTCATCCCAGCCTTTTAAACAATTACCCCCTCATTCTTCCATTCCTCAGTTTCCTTCTGTTCAACCAATAAAATGTTGAAAATCTTCTGCAGCTAAAACTCCCAGTCAAAAACCCCCAAAAAACTCCCAAATACTTCTCTCCATCTTTTGTAAGTTACAGATCTAGTGTGGACTCTTCACAAGTCCACCCCTGAAATGAGTGGTCTCTGTGTACTGTTTCACCTGACCCCGACTGCAATTTGGAATTTCCCACCACCAAAAATGTCATCGAAGGTCATTGACACTTGAAGAGGTCACATGGCAGCAAAATGGCAGAGAAGGGGTTCAAACAAAACATAACTATAATAACACCCTAAGTGTTCATCAGTGGGTTTTTCAGTAAGGACTTGTGGAATTGAACTTATGATATTTTAGAAAATATTATTTAAAAATTAGATTGAAACAATTCCTCTAGGCAACAAAAACAAACAAGGAGAACCACATAAAAAGAAAAGCTTTTGCAAAGCAAAGAAAACCATCAACAAAATGAAAAGACAACCAATGGAATGGAAGAAAACATATGCAAATCATGTATGTAATAAAGGGTTAGTATCCGAAATATATAAAGAATTCACACAACAGAACATAAACAATCTGATTTTAAAGTGGGCAGAGGATCTGAATAGGCGTTTTTCCAGAGAAGATATACAGATGGCCAACACCTGCATGAAAAGACGCTCCACATCACCAATCCTCAGGGAAAGCAAATCAAAACCACAAAGAGCTATCATCTCACACCTGTCAGAGTGACATCAAAAAGACCAGAAATACTGTGCTGGTGAAAATGTAGAGAAAAGGGAACCCTCGTGCACTGCTGGTGGGCATGCAAATGATGCAGCCACTATGGGAAACGGAATGGACGTTTCTCAAAAAATGAAAAACAGAACTACCATATGATCCAGCAATTCTGTTTCTGGATATCTATCTGAAAAAAAAACAACAACAACAAACAAACAAAAAACAACAAATGAACAAACTAACAAAAAACAACAAATGAACAAACAAAAAAACCCAAACACTAACTTGGAAAGATATATGCACCCCTATGTCCATTGCAGCACTATTTACAATAGCTAATAAATGAAAACAATCTGCAATGGAATATTATTCAGCCATAAGAAGAATGAAGTTTTGCCATTTGTAACAACATTGTTGGACCCTGAGGGCACTACACTAAGTGAAATACGATAGAGAAAGAGAAATCTCATATGATCTCACTTATATGTGGAATCTAAAGGAAAAAAAAAGAAAGAAAGAAAAAACAAAGCTCACAGATACAGAGAGTAAGTAGACTGGTGGTTGCCAGAGGCGGGCGGTGCGGGGGAGGCAGGCGCAGTGATGGTGAAGCTGGTCAAAGGCGCATACAAACTTCCAGGTACAAAATGAGTAAGTCTGGATGTAACGTACATCACGGTGACTGCAGTTAAGGATACTGTATTGCAGATTTGAAAGTTGTTAACGGAGTAAAACCTGAAAGCTCTCATCACACACAAAAAATATCTTTGTAACTCTGTGTGGTGATGGATGTTAACTTCACTTATTGTGGTGATCATTCACCATATATACAAACACTGAATCATTATGTTGTACATTTGAAACTAATAAAATGGTGTGTGTCAATTATGCCTCAATAAATAAGGCTTAAAATAAAATGAACGAATGGTTATGAAGACAAAAATGGAGGGACAGGTACTGACTGGAGTATAACAAAAATTCCATGGAATATTAGTGCAATGCAACTAGATTGAGGAAGGGGAAAAAGCCGGTGGTGCAATAACACTCTTTTTCATGAAAGAGGAGAATCCTACTCTTGCAAGGGTGATGGGAATCGTGTGCCCTCCCTCAACTTCTGCCCTACTGGTCAGGGCACAGGGTTGCAACCTTTTCTTTGTAATTCATTAATTAATTTATTTAAAAATTATAGCTGTCATACAATATCATATTGGTTTCAGGTGCACAACATGGAGGTTTGACATTTATGTACCTTTTAAAGTGATCTCCATGATAAGTCTAGAAACTGTCACTGCACCAAGTTGTATGATGATACTATTGACGATAGTGCTGTACATTACAACTCCATGATTTGTTTTATACCTACAATCTCTTCAGTGTAAGGCAGCAGCTCTTTGAATTTGCAGAGTTCAGAAAATGGTTTGAGAAAATGTGTTAAGTGCCTTGCATTTTAAGGCATGCCTGGTCCATTTTAAGGACTCAATAATGCAACTGTAATTTCTGCCCCTGCCAATACCCGCTGACACACTGTGGGACGCCTTTCCTGCTCACCTCCTCTGTATGAAGCCCAGAGCTTAGCACCTCCCTTCACTGGTTCCATAAATACTTTCTCATGGCAGAGCGAAAAGAAGAAAATCCTCTCCTACCCTACAAATTATGCTAAAAACCAATGAAGATATGGGTATAATAAGGAAAGGAAGAAAAGCAAAAGGGAGGGGGAGAGAAACAGAGAAGAAACAGAAATAAGAAAAGCAAATAACATTTATTAAGTGCTCAGCCAAATGTGCAAGCTGGAGCATTAGTGCTGCAGGACTCTGACGGGGGGGGCGGGGGGGGGGGGGAGAGGGGGAGAGGGATAGAGAAAGAGAGAGAGAGAGAGAAGGTCTCCAAAAGCATGCAGAGCCACAAACATACCCCAGGACTCTCATTTTTCTTAACTTGCAGGAGCCTCCAGTGTGTAAGCAAAAAGTTAATGGCAGCTAGGAAATTTTGCTATGATGACAAGAGGGAAGCAGCTGCCAGAGACAAATCTCTGCTAAAACCATCTTACCAGGGGATAGGAAGAGAGACTAAACCTCAAGCAGCCACCTGAAATGTTTTGGACCTGTGGAATCAGGTCCAAGTAACAGGGCTACATCAAAGTGTGCAAAGAAGTTGGGGGAGGCATCTACTCAAGGGAAGGAACTGGGAGTTCAGTTTCATTGCCCTGTGACCCAACAAGAGGTCAGAGGGAGGTAGAAGTACTCAAGAACAATCCATCAGCCAAGGTGGAAAACTAGTTCAGAAGATTGATGTCAAGGGCCTAAAGACTCTTGCTGAGCCTGATACTTCAGGTGTCTGGGTGAAATATTTCAAACATCTTCATGTCTAAGCTCTGAAGGAAGAACAACTCTGGAGAGTGTGTTTTAGTCTGGAAATTGGAATTCATGTGGAATCATCTAGGTGTCTCTTCTTTGGAGAGGTCAAAAGCCAGAATCATCGGGTCAACCAGGTGGTTGCTGGAAAGTTTGGGCTCCTCCCTGCAGCTCCTTGGGAGTTTCCGTTGTCCTCTGGGGTTTCCTCCCACAGGAAGCCCAGCACGGCAATCAGGAAGCATCAACTGCAGCTTCCAAGAGGGTCTGGTCCTTGGCCCTGGAATAATCTAGAACTAGGAGATCCTCTCAATCTGTCTGGTTGCCTCTGGAGAGATGGGGTCCCAGGCCTTCCTGTTAGGTACAATCAACAGCTCAAGGCTCCATAAATAAAAAGAAACCAGTCAGAGACTGAACGTCTGGAATAAAAACCTACGGAATACAAAAGCTACCTGAGACAGTTGGTGTCCTCGTTGTTTAACAGTTTTGTAAAAAATATATACTACTTCAGCCCTGGCCAGCTGGCTCAGTTTGCTGTGGCGTCATCCCAAACACCAGAAGGTCGAGGGTTTGGTCCCTGGTCAGGGCATGTGCAAGAGGCAACCAATGGATGTTTGTCTCTCACATTGTTGTTTCTCGTTCTCTTTGTCTCTCTCTCTCTCTGTCTCCCGTCCTCTCTCTCTAAAATCAATAAACATATCCTCAGGTGATGGTTAAAGTAAATAAATAAACAGCATACTTCTTTGGGGTTGGCTTTGGAGTTGGCTAGCAAGTGGTAGAAAAGCCTATTTTAACAAGAAATGAATCTCTTATGCGGGTGGGTAAGGAAGTGATTCTCATTTATTAAATCATTTTTTAACACCAAGAGGTCAAGTCAGGGAAGGATGTACATGTTCATTCCAACTCCATGTGAGAATTCCTCTTGTGGAATTCTCACATGGGGCGGAGGTGTGGGAGGGAGGGATGTGGGGACTGAGAGAGAGAGAGAAACATCCCTCCCCCGTATATACCCTAACCGGGAATCGAGTTTGCAGCCTTCTGGTGTACAGGATGACGCTCCAACCAACAAGGCCACCTGGCGAGGGTAAGAGGCCCCTTTCTGAAAGAGAGGAGGCAAAAGCAAAGTGAGATACCCCTATGCTAACCAAGAACTCACCTACAAGAAACTCCTCATTTAGAAGGTACTCAGTTTGGGGAAGGCAGGAAGAAAGGGGAGTTGGCTCTTTAATGATGGAAGAGAGGACTGACCTTTTGTCTTATGGAGAAACATATACACACACTTATTTCTTGTTTAGTAAATTTTATGTCCTACTTCATCTTAAAAGTAATGATTAGTGGGCCTTTCACACAGAGTCAGAAAGGACCCTGACCTCCTTCCATACTGCTATAGACTCACAGAGGCATGGACAATGAGGGTGCCATGTGGTATCTAACTAGCCCTAAATTCTGTTTCCAGAAGTGATGGTAGTTTTATTAACAGATGGCTGATATTTTAGAATACCCTTGAGGGGAGACAAAACCTGACTCATTTCGTAAAGACAGGGGAAAAGGTCCCATTCATCATGGTCTCTGAGGCAAGAGAAACAAAATTTGAACAAAGGCTCAATACCCAGAAGCCTAAGAAGAGACATACCATCACGTGAGCACGTGACACCCTTGGGAACGGAGAGTGAGGCACGCTGAAAACAGACAGGCGTGCACACGGACAGCAGGAGCCGGGGGTCTGCAGAGAAAGGTGTTTAGAAGAAGTCTGATCTTCCAAAAACTTGGAAAAGCCCAGAGAAGAAAAGGACGACATTGTTGAGCTCAAGAATCTACATCTCAGGAGTCACTGAACAGTATCACAAAAACCTGGCAGGAAATTCAGCTACAAGCTCATGGAATAAACAACCAGCCCAAATCACCAGAGAGCCATGAGTGTCAAAACCGCTCAGCTAAACAGGACCTGAGTGGAAAATAAAGGCCATGCAAGAATCGTGTAACTCATACAAGTGTCAAGTGAAAACACGCCACGGATCAACATGTTATACTTTAAATCCCCAGAACTTGGAATAAGTTAGCTATTTCACGGGTCATGGATTTGGATGGAGAGGGAAAGGCTGAAGTTCCCTTACTAAAGGTGCTGCTCTCACATTTGTTTTCATTTATTTAATACTTTTTGGCCTAGTGACGCAGAAAATGAAGGCGGGAGAGAGCGCTGCTCTCTGCAGAACCAACACCAACATGGAGGTGCTCTGCTGGGTCAGGAAAAGAGGAGAAAATTCAGCTAATGTACAGATTTCTTTTGGTGATTTATAAAAGATTCCAAACTAAATACTGCTAGATTGCTGAGGCTAATTTGTATCAAAGCTCAACTGTAGGTGGTCTGATGGGTTGAACTGTGTCTCCCCCCCAAATTCATATGTTGAAGTCCTAATCCCCAGCACCCCAGAATGTGACTTTATTTGGAGATGGGGTCTTTACAGAGATGATAAAATAGGATCACCAGCCTAAGCCCTATTCCAACACAACTGGTGTCCTCGTGAAAAAGGGTGATTTGGACACAGAAATAGGCACAGAAATAAGATGATGTGAAAACAAGACAGCCACCTGCAAGCCGAGGAGAGGAGCCTGGAACAAATCCATCCCTCGAAGTCAGAAGACTCCCACCCTGCCAACACTTTGATTTTGGACTTCCGGCCTCCAGAACTGAGAATGCACTTCCATTGTTTTAAGAGACCCAGTTTGTAGTACTTTCCTATGGCGGCTCTAGCAAATTAATACAAGCAGCAACACGTCGAGTCGGGGCAACTGCAGGCTGACCAGCTTTGCAGAGGAAGACGACCCGTGTTCACAAAGGCACAGGGCATCCTATGAGGCAGCGCGTAGAGAGCGACTGGCCTGAAAAAGCCAGCCACTGTCCTATACAGAGGAACACATTTTCTATGCAACGATCTGCTGGCTGTGTTGTATTGTTTTCAGTGGCGGCATTCAACAACTGCCTTTCATAACCCAGTAATGAACTTGATACACTAATTCTATTAGATGCAGCATATGCAGCAATGTCAATATCAAAACAAACATTTACAGAGTGACTACCTGCTCCCAGACTCAAATTCTATTCCTACTGAGAGATGCGGCAATGACCTGCAGAGAGTGTCCACTGACGTTTGAAACTACAAAGGTATCGCACATGGGTGGTTGAAGTCACACTCTCTTACACTCCCCCTGCCACAAATAAAATGTTGGCATATCCATAAACCTGAAAAAAGACAAATATAGTGATGATAATATTCAACACTGAGTTTAAAAACAAGAAACAAAACTGTCCCCAAATCAAAGGCAAAATCATCATAATGACATTTAATCAGTGTTTGTTCAGGGAGAGATTTGTGCTAGGATCCTAGCAGAGGGCAGGTGATATATAATGTGAACATCAAAGCCATCTAGGATTGATGAATAGTTTTGCACCAACAATGAAACTACTTAATAAAATGTTCAATTTAAATTTTTATAAGATGACTCATGCCTACCAAGAATTAGGCCTCCTCCCAGTTCTTCCCCTGCCAGGTCTCAAATACTTCAAGCCATTTTCACAAGAGCAAACATGTCCAACGAAAGAATGTCATGCCACTCCAATGAGCCGGGGGCCCTCCTCCACACACTAAAATCACAGCAGTCTGCGGGCTTTGTGCAGGCAGTTCCAAACTTAGATGCAGCAGATAAACACATTCTAGAGTGTAAATTACTCCTGATCCTCAACTATGAGACAGGGCTGGTAAGCAAGTTGCACAGATATATTTTCAAGCACCACGATGGGTTGGAAAGACACATGCGTGTTATCCTAGTCACACAAAAAAAAGATTTGTATAGCTTCACAGTAAAAGCCTTTTCCTATTCACAATTATTACTACAGCTTCAGCCTATCAGGGGTTTCCTGAAGTTGTCCAGTATTCTACCTCTAAATAGGGCAAACAGACCTATATTAATTTTTAGGCAAACCAAATGACATCTCAAGCCACGGTCACCATTCTGGCCGGGCAGGTTGTGTCCTGCACAGGGCACCCTGCCCTGGCAAGTGGAGGCTGAGACCCAGTCCGTCCCAGAACAAGGGCCACCTCTGTCTGGAGAACCGCCGTTTCCCAACTGCACAGACACCCTCTGAGGCCTAGTGCCACATTCCCCTCCTCCTCCGCGGCTCCCCTCAGAGTACAGGTGCGGAAGCACCTCGGCAGAGGGTATGGTTTCCCACACGCTTGGTTCAGGCAGTGACGCTGTCCGTGGGACAGGACTTTAAAGAACACAGAGGGAGGTGTTGGCAGGGCCCACGTGGGCCATTCTGAGAGTGCAGAGATTATCCTACCCACAGAGGGCTGTCGCTGAAGGGTCTTCAGCACAGGGGTGACCTGACATGTGGTGCTTCTTCAAAAAAACTCTTCCTGGCTCCTATGTAGCTGATGAATCAAAAGGAAGCCAGAGAGGATGTGGGGAGGTCCAGGTGAGAGCTGGTGGAGAGACAAAACGATGACTGCAAAGTGGACGGGAGAGATAAGAAGGTGGCACTGGCTGGGCTTTGTGAATGACTAGCTCCAGGGAAGAAAACGTGGGAGAGAAGGAATGATGTCCAGGAAGATGCCCAGCCTGTTTCACACACACACACACACACACACACACACACACACACACGGCAGACAATGATGCCGTTTACAAAGAACACAGGAGGAGAGGCAAGTGTGAGGGGTGAAACCAGGTCATGAGTTCAGTTTTGGAGTCGAGATTCCCATAGAGCAGTGAGTTAATGTGCCTTCTAGTAAAATTTGGTACTAAAATACAATGTGCCATTTTTACATTTTTCTTCATAAAATCTGAGAAATACAATTTTGACTAGAGTTTTACAAGCACTGTGGCTATAGGCTTAATATAAGATTTGTAGACAACTTATTCTCAATGACCACATTCCTGTCCCTACCCCCAGAGTACTCTCGGTTGGACCAGTTGCCCCAGGAGTAAACAAATCGCAGAAGAAAAGGGGTAAAAGATAAGTCCATGGGTAAGAGTTCTAGGTTACCTAATGCCTGGATGCCCACCCCCTTCCCCATCTTGCCCCACAATTTGTTCCAGTCCTCACCTATAGATTTTTGACAAATCAAGACACCAAATTCCTTAAGAGCAGTGAATCTCCCTCACCAGACCAAGCAGCATCAACAGAACTTGGACACTTGTCAGAAATGAAAACTCCCAGGCCCCACCCCAGAGGCACTGAATCAGAAACTCTGGGGGTGGGACTCAGCAACCTGGGCTTTAACAAGCCCTCCAGGTGACTCTGGTGCACACTCAAGCTCAAGAGCCTCTGACAATTAGATTTCCTTCCTGTCTGCTTCCTAAATTCCGTATTTCTTTTTGCCTGTTACAATTCCCTTGGTGCTTCAAAATGGCAGTTGATATCTAAGTAAAGCTCCTTCCTCAGGTGGGGCCATCCTTGCTCTTGGCCTCACCCTATCTCCCTCGAGGGGGCCAGATACCCTGTTTCATCTCCAAAGAACTGAGTCCAACCCCTGTCCTTGAGTCACTTGTTGGTGGCACGGCCCTTGGGCTCGGAGCTCCTTCACCTCACACCGCCTGTCTCACTAAAGAACCCTGCCTTGTGCTGTCAGCTACGTCAGCATGTCCACAACAGGAATCCTGCCTTTTATTTGAATCTGTCACAGTGTCTAATATAGAGAGAAAACCTAATAAAGTCTAACTGGTTGTTCGAAATGAGTGTTTCTCAAGGCGGAGTCTACTGGCAAGGGCATGTTCAAGGTGCGCATTCCAGGCTCCATTTCTATCAAACTAGAAATTGTGGGGATAAGGATCTGCATTTTCAATGCACTTTGAAATCTGATCACCCCTGAGGTAGACAGAATTCAGCTTTAAAACAACAGGCTTAGATTAATGGCTTCTTGAGCACAGAACACTTGAACTAGGCCCTGAACTAACAGAATGACAAGAGCTCGCCACCTTAACCTGGGGTCTACTACTTCTTTTTTGTTGATCCTCACCTGAGGACATGCTTATTGATTTTTAGAGCGAGGAAGTGGAGGGAGAGAAACATTGATCCGTTTGCCTCCAGCATGTACCCAGAAGGGGACAGAACCTGAAATCCTCAGGTGCATGGGACCTGCAAGCACCTCAGCCACCCGAGCAGGGCAAGGGGTCTACTTCTTACATGTAGCAGGTAGCCCGTCCAATGTGAAGACATGGACATCACACTTTGTGCTCTACAAATGTTGGGGGTTCATTTCTTAACAGCGGGTCTCCCTTCCCCAAACTACAGTTATGGAATTGCTTTTCCAGCCCCAAGGAATTTTATCTTTTTATTTTCAGTCCAGGAATTTGGGCTTTAAGATTGTTCAGAAGATATCCTTTCTACCTATTTCTCCTAGAACTTGTAGATTTTCGATGTTTACATTAGTTTCAACATAACTTAAACATGGATTTTTTTTAGGTGTAAAAAAGAAAACACCAAAATAGCTGCCAAATGGCAAATGACATTATTTATAACTAGTGACACATTGTTCCACAGCCAAAAATATTTCCTGGCTTTAGTTCTGAAAGCTAACGTACTCCCCCACAACCAACTGCTCCAAAACCTCCTCTTATCAAGTAGGTGCATGAGCTCCACCCCCCCCCACCCCCAAAATGCCTACAGACAGACAGATCCACTGTCAAAACAGTTACTACAAAAGCATGTTATATAACAGAAGCAGAAGGAAGTCCAGAGCCAAGTGACTTTTAATACTAGTGCAAGAGAAGTAGTTATGAAACAGAAATGACAAGCTCTTTCCTAGAATTAGCATTGGGTCTTTCTCAAAACAATTTGTGCTCATCTTCATCCTGTCAAACACATACAAATCTTTTTTTCAATTGCACTAATTAAATTTTCACCAGTCTTTCTAAACTAAGCTGTGTAGGAAAAACAGCCACACACATCTGAAGTCTATAAAAATTACTAGTCTTGTACAAATGCTCTTAAATTTATCTTCTAAAAATTGACAAATTCCATTTCTGAGCTTCATTTTAAGGAGATAATTTCAATAAATGTTCATGGGAAGAGCCTATACTGGCTCATTCTGGCTAACAGAAAACTGTGGGTTTTTTAAAAAAATTGAGTATACTTAACATGTAAAAGTCACCTTGTTTTAGGTGCACAATTCAATGAGCTCTGATAAATGCACACAGTTGGGTAACTACCACCAACATCGGAAAATTAAACGGTACTGGCTTGCATTTGTGGCTCAAATTCCATTTTTCTTGGACAGAGCTGACGGAGGTTATTTCTATCCCCTCTTGTCCCTATGCAGCCGACACCACTTCCCCACTACTGGCTCTTGGCAACCAGTAATCTGATTTCTACACCTAAAGTTTTGTTTTTCATCAGCTGTGAAAAATATCTCCTCTTTTTGTCTTGTATCTTCTAATTTTCCATAATCATCATTATTGGTTTTGTGGTTTTTTTAAAGAGTTATTTTTATCTTCAAAATATTTGAAAAAGCTTTGATCATTTCCTATAGCTTTCATTAACCAATGTCATTTTCATTAATCAATGTCATTTTCATTAACCAGTTCCTAAGCTGGTAGGCCACCACAAATGCATTCTGGGTGACAAACTACCTTCCAAAAGGAGACATGCACAAGTGGTTCATATAATTGAAAAGAGGCCATTGTGCAGACACACAAGAGCATCTATTCACAGATGCTGGGGGAGATCTGAGCCAGAGGTGGAGAACTTCCTGTAGCTTAGGGAACTTCCTGTAGCTTAATTTTCTTTAGCCTCAGGCACCAGGAGAGAAAGCTTTATCTGTGCTAGGGAAAGGCTGCAGAGAAATGTAAAAGCACAGTGTTGGTAAATCATTTAAAGGTGAGAAGGGGAGCAAGGACAGGAGGTTTTGGTCCACAGGCAGTGTCTACTGGTGAGAACTCTGAAAAGGCTGAGGATAAATGGCCAGAGAGGCGCAGAGAAACACCCAACCCGCATCTTGCCTCAGCCCTCCCTCCCACCCCAGGCACACCTGTTCCCATTCTGCTTCTCCTCTAGTTAAACTGAATTATTACGTATAATAGGCATTCACATTGCCTGCTCCTATTCACATGTGTTCTTCATTTGTTCTTCAGTTACTGTATACCATCCTTCTGGTTTTCCAGGATATAAGGAAAACACGGTCGGCTAGTTCCTATTGATATTTTCTCCCATTGGGTTAGCTAGGGAACTGCATACCAGTCTACCTGCTTCTGAACTCTTGGAATCCTTTCGGATAATCAACCTTGTGCATGTCTCCTTAAATTTCTACCCCTCACTCCCATCTCAGCCCTTCCCTCTCAGTCCCCTAGAGAACTGAAACAAACGTATTTGCATTTTGAGCACTTGACTACTAGTCCTTTCAGGTAAGGTAAAGTAAAATGCTTTGGTCTGTGGTTTCTTGTTTCCTTGAAGGTAAGGCACCTGGGAAGTCTACGGCCTCCCTATCCTTTCCCCCCAAAGATTTCTTATGGAAAACTTGCCCCACCAAGTGTATTGCCTACCCAATTTAGAATGTGCCAAAGGGAGAGCTGTTGGCCTCCAAGTGATTTGCATCTATGGTGTCTCAACATCCAGGTTGGATGACAATCATTTCACCAGACCTCTGCTTAGCCTCAAAGGATCCCTTCTGGGCATTTCTACCCCAACAGGAGAATATACTAGAAATGGAAAAGGCTCCAGTGGGGCCCCTGTAAGTGACACAGTGGGAAAGGAGGCTAACTTGGTGGCCTCCTTGGTGGTTCCCCATGACCTCCAGAATCCCGCAGAAGTTCACTGACCAGGCGCCCCGCAGGCGGATGCAGACACTCCCTAGGAAAACATGGATGTGCCTTTCTCTGGGGGAGGCTCCAGTCCAGCGGTGGGGGAGCCAGGCAGACAACCACACAAAACAAGTATGATTATTGAATGTGCACATGAGTTTCATACTCAATCAGGGTTGGAAATGAGGCTATCTTTGAAACTTTAAAATTAAAAAAAAAAAAGAAAAAAAACCTTTCCCCAGAGCAGTACCATTAAAAGAAGAAGAAGTTTGAGCTTCCTAAATTATGGAATAAAAATAAAACATTCATCAAGCATCTCACATTCATTCACTAATCACTATATTCAATCACTAATCATCACAAACACACTGCAAAGAAAACATTATTATCTCAATTTTATAGATGAAGCAAAGCCAGGGTAAAAATGGGTTTGCTGCTGCTAGAAGTAGCCTAGAACTTGACAGGCACTCATTTGGTAGGGACACAGGTGTTAAATTAATAAAAAATTTTTGAAAAATACAGGAAGGATTCTAACAGAGAGCACAGAGAAGCCTATAGGTTCTGGTGTTTGGTGTTGGTATCGGTCTGGGCCTGAGGTACGTATGATCCTTGACATTAGGAAGGCCAAAAGGCTGTAAGTTACATTTGGCAACTGCATAAACGACCTGAATTCAGTTCTCACTTACGGAATAAAGAACTGGCTCCATCAGACAACAGTCTGGCTACAGGACTCTGAAGAATTCAGTCCAGTTCCATGTGCGGCTAATACCCACAATGCCTGCTGGAAAGGGCTGATGTAAAAACTGATGTATCTACTCAGTCAGTTATATGGTCTGCAATTTTTCAAAATGGCCAGTTGTGAAACAAAAATGATCGTTATTTTTAACCCTTTCTGGGGCGGCTAGCATTTGAATGACTAAGTAAAAGCTCACATAAACAGAAAATCAAGTCAATGATGTTTCTCTCTGATGAACAGTAGAGGGTTGTTATTTAGCATAATGGCTGCCCCCAATGATTTTTCACTGTTTAACAGTGGGCTATAGTATTATACAGATATGCCCACTCTTACATAAACTAAACATAAGGCTCTACCCAACTTAGTCATTAACCCATTCAAATGGTGCCCTCAGTGGAAGATTTCCACCAGTTTTGTTTCTAGATGCTTTAAATGAAATATTGTCACCTGATCCCAACAAGTAAGTTAGGTGACTCTTGATGCTAAAATATTGTCCCACCTGCCTCTGATGAAACTTGCTTTCATTCAGAGTGCTACCCAAATACACAAAAGGACAGAGCACAGGAAACTTCCAGGGCAACTCTGTCCAACAGAAGTTGCTGCGATCATGGGAATATTTTGTCTGCCTTGTGCAATAACGTAGCCACTAACACAGGTGGTCACTGTGCACTTGACCTGTGGCTGGTTTGACTGAAAAAACAATTTTTTATTTAATTGTAAATATAACTGCTACGTGTGGCTACTGGCTATTCTGTAAAACAGCACAATTCTGGAGCTCACAAACAAGGCTGTTCACCCTGACAAGTGTGGCTCAGCTGGTGGGGTGTCATCCTGCAAAGTGAAAGGTGGCTGGTTTGATTCCCAGTCAGGGCACATGCCTGGGTTGTGGGTTCAGTCCTGGCAAGGGAGCATGTGGGAGGCAACCGATCAGTGTTTCTCTCTCACATCAATGTTTCTCTCCCTTCCTTTCTCCCTCTCTCCCCCACTAAAAAACAAACAAACAAATACCCACCAAGGCCTGCTTGCCATTAAATACTTGTATGTGTGGCAGAGTTGGCCTATACATTGATTTCACTGCAGTACTGGGAGGTGAAGTGAAAAAGAAGACCTGTGGTTCCCATCTACTACCACAGCTGACAAATCCCATCGCCCATGAGGTACACAGTCAGCTGAGGCCAGTTCCCAGCGGCGGCAGCCGGGCTCCCAAGGGCCTCTAGACTCTGGAGCAGAGCTGGGTACTCGGAACTGCTCAAGTTAGGACTGGGGTGAAAATACACCACTCAGAGGGGTGTCATGAAAATTAAATGACCAAACATATGAAAGTGCCCAGCAGAGGCTTGATAACACTTCACTTTGCTTACATCAAAACACTATTTTCACCATCCTCCTCCTTCAATTAAGTACGTGAGCTTCGATAGGGTTTTTTCTCTTTGGGAACGAACATATGAACAGAGCACAGGAAATTGTACCTGTCCTCTCCCCACCCCTAAAAATAAACACAGTAAATATTTCAGCTAATCTCGTTGGGAAAAAGGATGTCCTTGTCACAACAGTTCTTATAAAACACAACAGGCCACGAGAATAAGGGACATCCTCTTTTCTAAAGAGCATCCCTTACAGTCTATTTACATTGGGTTTTTCCCAATTATCTTTATTGTAGTAAAATACACATAGCACGAAATTCACCAGCTTAACCACTTTTAAATGTACAATTCAGTTTATTAAGTACATTCATATTTACATTGATTTTTGTCTTCAAAGGTAAATGATACCTTAATGTGTACAGTGGTCCTCAGCACGCACGAGACAAACGCCGTTTTCGGAATGGGGATCACGGCGGCAGGAGAGGGGAGAGATGGGAGTTGGGGAAGGAGTACAAGGGGACTTGAGTTTTATGCCGAATGCTTTGTTTCTCTTCAAAGAAACGATGGATCAACTATGGTAAAGTGTTAAGACAACCAGAATGAGTTATTAAGTATAGAGGTTTTTGCTGCATCATTCACTCCACTTAGGTATTCTTTAAAAATATTTTATTCTGACCTAATTTTAGACTTACAGAGGAGTTGCTAACAGAGTCTTCATACATGCTTCACCCTAATGTTAACATTTTAACACGAAAATAATAAGAACAGGAAATTAACTTTGGTATCACACTATTAACTGAAATACACATACTGAAATCTCGCCAGGTTTTACACTAATGTCCTTCACCTATTCTATAGCCTATCTAGAGTCCTGCAGTGCATGTAGTTGCTATTTCTCCTTAGTTTTCTGCAGTCTGTGGCAGTTTCTCAGTTTTTCCTTGCCTTTTCTGACCTTGACACTTGAACAGTTATTCAGTTGAATGTCTCACAATTGGGGTTTGTCTGATTGTGTCTCATTATTAGGCCGAGAGTATGCATTATTGGCAAGACTACCACAGAAATGATGTGTGTCCTCCGCACATAGTATCACAGGGTCCATGATGTTTATTTTTGTATGGTTAAAAATATTTCATAATTTCATAAAATGAAGAACAAGCAGCTGTATTAGTCTGGATTCTCCAGAGAAATAGAACCAATAGAACAAATATGTATATGTGTGTATATACATATAAACACACAACACATACATATGAATTTTAAAACGGAGGGTCATCATAATGAACTAGCTCACAGAGTTATGGAGGCTGAAAATCCCCAAGATCTGCCATCGGCAAGCTGGAGACCCAGGAGAGCTGATGGCATTGTTCTAGTCAGAGTCCGATGGCCTGGTAACCAGGAATGCTGACCATGTAAGTTCCAGTCCAAGGCCCGAGGCCTGAGAACCAGGAGAGCTGAAGATGTCATATCCAGTCTGAGCACAAAGACAAGAGAAGACCAATGTCCCAGCTCAAAGACAGCCAGAGAGAGTCTCCCTTTCTTAGTTATTTGTTCTATTCAGGTCTTCAGAGGGTTGGACGATGCCCCGTCCACACTGAGGAGGACCACCTGCTTTACTCAGTCCAACGATTCCAATGTACATCTCCTCCAGAAACACCCTCCCAGACACACCCAGAATAATGTTTAACCGAATAAATATCTGGGTTACTCGATATAGGCCCACTCAGATTAACACATAAAATTAACCATAACAGCTGCTTAATTTCTAAATTACAAGCTTTCCAAATCCCATCAAGTCAAATGGATTTTAGGAAGTGGTCCAATTTTAAGGTTACCATTATTACTGGCTTCGGGCCTAAAACACTGTAAATTCATGACATACTATCATTTTAAAACCTCAAGAGGCTTTTATTACGGACGATTTGCTTCAAGAGGAAAGGTAACGAAGAGCCAGCTGAAGCTTTTTAGGTAATATGCCTGCGATCCAAGAGAAGCCCGGCCGGCAAGTCAAATGGCCTTAAAGAAATTAGCGCAAGGGTATTGTTAACAAAAACCAAATCCCTGGTCTGTTGTGAGAGTTGAAAGCCAAGTTGTCTTTCAGAACTGACCACACGCTGCACTGTGGCATCCGAAGGGTGACATGTGTCACTGCTACTTCCAGAAAAAAATATCTGAGTGAATTAATACATATTGAACTATTAATAGTTTCCTTTTTTCTGGGGCAGAAGAGGAGTTTCAGGGACTTTTACTATTTGAGCTGCATATTTTTAAAAAAATGTATATGTGTGTGCATGCATGGGCATGTGTGTTTAAAGCCATGCCTCTTTTTCATAAATATTTTAAAAATGTATGGTTTCTTTTAATGCTATTTAAAACTTGAAATTTTTTTTTGAAAAGCATAAAGCAAAAGCAAGTCTAAGCAATGTTAATATAAGAATGTACTTTTCCAAAGTACACATGCAATCCATCCCTAGGAAACTCTGAGTGGACGCCTTACTCCCTTCCTAAAAATGACCGAAATGACTAGAACAGTCTCACACTGCCTCACAGTTTAGACCAGACTTGAGGCTGCTGTAGTGACATTGACCATGATAACTGCTTGTAGAAAAGGTTTATTTGGTTTAGTCTATGCAACTGAGAGCCTTCAATCCTACATGAGGACCCACATCTGTCTTCAAAACCCCTCTCCCTCTCCCCCTCCCTTTCCCCGTCTGGAAACAGACAAGGAAAGATTTACTATCTCCACCCACAAAGTACCCACTGAGAACACCACAGCAGTGAAGGCAAAGTGACCAGACTGGATCACTGGGGAGCTATGATCTGACCAATCCCCAGATAATTGCATGATGCCGTTGGAAGGGAAGGGTTAATGACAGAGGCCAAGGGAAGGGCAGCCTGGGAGGTGAGAAGGCGTGGTGAGCAAGCTGCAGGGAGGCCCAGGGGAAGAAGAAGACAAAGAAAGCAATTCCAGAGGGACCAAGACACTTCCTGTTACTGAAGAGGCAGTCAAGATAATGTCAGAAACAAGGAGAACAAGAAAAAGAACCAACTACCAGATCTGGTGTTTTTTTTTAAAAAAAATGCTGATTTAATCTCAGGAATAAGGCAGAAGCTGAAAATCTCAAAGAAGAAAATGTGGTATTTAACAATGCATTCCTCCAAATTTTGCCACATCCATTTTCATTTTTTCCCTTCCAACATCATGGAACAATACACTCCTTTTATTACAACCAACCCGCCTTCCCATGCCATGGATCCCATCCTTACTTTCTGCAAACCAAGCAGCCAACCTTTACATGTTGAACTCTCCCCAGTACTGACTCCTTCCCTCTTTTTATTTGCAGGTGTGTACAGAAACCAAGTTTGACCCTGCATCCTCCTCTCGCTTTCTCATTCAGACACCCAAAAGTCCGGTCTCTGTCCACCGTTCCTACTTCCTCTCCCCTCATTCATCCCTCAACCCAGTGCAAACTTTTTGATTCCATTCTCATTAAAGCCAAACAATAATTTTCATGCTGCCAAGTCCATTAGAAGTTTCATTTTGTTTGTTTTAACCATGTCAAGTATTTCAATATACTTTGAATTGCCTGGAAGAGTACCTGATAAATGAACATCACCACCCAATCTCCTGAGGAGGCTTTTCCTGATTCCTCTATACCAATCTCAACCAAGGCTACACAAGCACCCCCTTTGTTCTTCTACCGCATTATTTTTAAGTTCTGTTGCTGCACTTACCTCTCTGTGCTATAACAGCATGTTTATGTCCACCTCACCAAATAGGCTCTAAATTCCCTTGAAATAGGAAGCATCTTAGACATCTACACAGTAAGAGGAAAGTAACCACCACTGTAGAAGCAACCATCCTTCGCCCTCAAGAGGAATCCTCTTCAGCCCAGGATGGTATGGTAATTGAATATTCTGGAAGCAAGGGATAGCTCTTGTGGCTTCCTATCCCCCTTTTCTCTTTCCATTTGTCTGACTATAACATGGATCTTTGTGTTGCCATGGTAACCAACAGTCCAGAACACAGACCTCTGGCTGTTATACTTTTAGCCATGGAGACACAGGAGCTGAAGGATTTTGAACATCGAGTTTAAGGCTAAGTTGATAGCATGTATTTCATGTGGGCAGCCACCAGGCCAGAGACCAGCAGAGTCTGCACCGTGCAAGTAGGTGTGCGTGTGTGTGTCCTCCTTCCCTGCCCACCCCCCAACTTACTGGGCCATAGTAAGAAAAGCTGGACAAAAAAGTGCCATCAGATGGTAGGGGGGATGGTCATCTAAATGACTATCACCTTTCTGGAAGCAGTTTGGTATCAACTGTCAGGAGCCTTTAATATGTTTGTGCTCTTTGATCCATTAAACTCACACACAGGAATAGAGAGACAAAGACTTATAGACAAGGGGGTTTACTGCATATTTATTTATTAGAAACAATATCCACCACCTAATATTAATAAGAAAGTGGTTGAAAATGGCAGAGTTCCCAAATATATGTTTATTGTAGGTTATGCCATAAAATAATCTGTTTCAACAGACGTGACATTCACAGCCACATATGTATGTGAATGGGAGTATGTATATGTATAAATGTGTGTACATAAGAAAAAAATTATAAGGAAATCCACCAAAATGTTTTTATGAGGTTATCATTATCTCTGAACAAAGGGACCACAGGCATATTTATTTTCATCTTTATATATATATATATATATATATATTTTTTTTTTAAATATTTTATTTATTTATTTCTAGAGAGGGAAGGGGAGGGAGAAAGAGAGAGAGAGAGAGAAACATCAATGTGCAGTTGTTGGGGGCCATGGCTTACAAGCCAGGCATGTGCCCTGACTGGGAATTGAACCTGCCATCTTTATATTTTTTATATTTTTAAAATTTTATACAATGATCATTTTTCTTTTATAAGTTCACCCAGCTGCACTAAGACCGAAGATGTGAGGCATCAGGGAAAGATGCTTAGTAGAAGGACCGTTATACAAAGAAAGATTTTTAAAGGGGGAGGGCTGCCTCTTTTGCCCCTCATTGGAGATTGCAAAACAGGATGAACGTCTATCGGAGTGGGATAGTTCCAAATGGAAAAAGGAATGGATAATGTCACTGCTTACGTGCATAGGCAACCCTCTTCATCTTACCAATCTCATGCACTTTTTCTTTCTTTTGAAGATTCCTGAGATTAGGGAGACCTTACATTTGAGCCTTTGAATCCATGGCGGACTCACTCTCCAGCAGCAGCTGTGCTGACACAGAGGGCCACAGCTCTGCATCGAGCCTGAGCCTCTCTGTGGGCTACTACCCCAGTGAGGACACCTTTGCCTACGAGAACACAGTCTCCCATGAGGACACATTTGCCGAGGGTCCCTCAATCCATTCTGTCCCTCCTTTCCAAGGGTCATGGCGGACTGACACTGGAGGGAGACTCCTGGAGAGACAAGACCACATTCAGGACGACCCAGAGCAATTCTGCAAACTGAGCATCACCCTGGCCTGTGATACTGACATGAGCTCTAACCATTCAGACTCCGTCATCAGCTGGGGTCTCCATGGAGACAGCCTGTGGATAAACAAGTACCCCAAAGAGAAGACACAACTGACTCTCAGCAAACTGAATGGTCTTGTGCAAAAGCTTGAGCAATTTTTAGAAAATCAGAGAGATGACAAAGATGATAAGTCTGTGTTCCCTGAACCTGCTCAAAAGGAAGATATGCAGCTGTCCAGCAGCACCTCCCCGCACATGGCGCAGGTCAGTCATCAAAAGCACCACCCTTGTCAAGGCTTGCCCACACTCGACCCACCAGCAAACGAGGTTGTCATCCAGTTTCCACAGGTTCCTCCAAGGATTCAGGAACATGAACTTGCTCAGGTGAGCCCAGAGATGCCTCACAGGCCAGCATGGGACAGGCCTGATGGAGGGGCCAGGGTGGAAGGCAGGAAGCATTGCTACCTGCAATGAAGCAGGGTGGCCCTCTGGGTGTCTCACATGGCCAGGAGCAGTGGGAGACAGGTAACAGCAAGGAAAGTGGTCAGGGTGGAGTTGAAGGCAAATTAGTAAGAACCACTGAGGGAGAGACAAGGATAGGAAAGCAAAGTAAAGGCTAATAATCATGACCACAAAAAAGTGTGTGTGTGTGTGTGTGTGTGTGTGTGTGTGTGTGTAAGTACAGTATTAATGAGCATGGAAACTTTACATTTACAGTTGGGCTATTTTTCGGTAAAGGGCTTTGAGCCACATAAATGGGTAAGTATGGACCCCATGGTGTCCAGATGACACATACCTTACCCATCACTCATTTCCTTGGCAGACAATAAGCCAAACAAGTGGCAGACAAAGAACAGGCACTGCGGAGACCTCCTCAAGCTCATCAGATCAGCTGGAGGAGGAGGACAGTCATGCCAGCACACAAGCCCTCTCCTGCCTCAACTTCAGGTGGGCCTTCCGCTGGCTCAGGCAGCAAGTGCTCTCATTTTGGGGAAGACAGCACCCCCAGAAGGCCACCGAGGACCCCGGTCAGCCAACACAAAAGAAAAGACTTTCTCACAGAAACAAGAGGATCCAACCTCAAGAATCCATTGAATTAGAACACCCTGTGCTGCCGGATTTTAAAACTTGTTGACTGCCCCTGTTCGATCCCGTGAGTCTGTTTTTTTCCCCAATAAACAAAACTCATATTCTTGTTACCCGTGCCTTCCTCTTCCAGCTCACTGCTGACTTGGGCTGAAAGTGTACATGTCATCTAGAAGATAGAAATGTAGTCTCTTGGACTTTTAAGGAGTAGGATTCTTCCTACCATGAAGGTACTCTTCTCTTCTCCTCTCCCCCTTTCTTATTGTATTTACCTCTATTTTACCATTAACTTAAACCCCTGTTTTCAGAAGGCAACAGTACAACCCATCAGGTTCCCAGTGTGGCAGTATGGTTTCGGCTGAACTTCTGGGGCTCAAGCAAGTGGCAGCAGGATTGAGTCACCAGGAAGGCCTTCAACTGGCCAGGCTTCAGGTGCTGAGACAGAGGTCCTCATGCTCCCAGGAGACCTGGCTGGTTCCAGCATGTGCGGCCTTGACTATAAAATAAGTGGCCCACTTAGGAGCAATGTGAGGACTGGGAATGCCACTTACCCATTCTTCCTCATTCGTGCAATGGGAAAGATGATGACACAGACTCATAGGGCTGTTGTGAGACTAAATGATGTAACGCAAGCACTTCATAAATATTATTGTTGTTGCTGCTGTTATTCGTTCTCCCACGAAGCCTCCATCCAAGGGACTTCCGAGAGTAAGAGTTGAAGAGTCAATCTCATTGACATATTTCCCATAGAAGCAGTATTTATCCAAAGTTGTGGGTTTCAGTGTATCTTGACTCAACCAGGTCCCCTCCCAGCCCATTCCCCACTGTGCCCTCTGAAATTCCTTTATAACTGTCATCAAACCTTCCTCGAAATGTCGACTTCTTTGAACAAGGCTGCACATACTCACCCTTCTTACCCTGACCTCTCCCCATTACTGTTCTTAACTCAGCTCCCTAGTTTGCACCACTACCGTCCTCCTCATCCCCCACAGGTGCTCATGGGCTCTCCTTCTTCGGTTTCCGCTGCAATCTACATAACCTTCAGAGTTCAAGTGGTAAAGTGCATAAGTCTTCAGTCTCAAATTCCTTCTTTCCCTCAATTTCAACTTCAATTTCCTTATTCCCTTCCTTCCCTTTTCCTTCCTTTCTTCCACAAATATTTACACATAGGAGTGCCAGGTACTCATCCAAAGCAAATAACAAAAAACAAACTCAGCCAGTGGGCTCCAGTGGCTTATCATTTAGGAGATAAAGCTACACAGACACATGACTATAAAAGGGTATGGGTGAGAACAGTCTTATGAGGTACACACTGGGCACTAAAAAATAGTCAATTCAAACATGGGAAGGTTGATTTTGAAAGGTTTTATATCCAGTTTCCTTGAGTAACAAATGTGGTTAGTTTAAGCTAGTGGAGGTAAAGTGGGCGATGGGGGCTGGTTGTGCATGAGAGACAGCAGAGAGGATATTGCCCAAGGAAAGACAGGTCAGTGAGAGGGCAGAGATCCAAGAACAGGGCCTTCTCAGCGATGTATGCCCCTGGTCCCACCCTGAGTCTCTTCAAGTCAGGCTCCTCACTTTACCCGCCTCGCTGAGCACATCTTTCCATTTGACCAGCTCCTCCGCCTTCACTTGCTGTCTGACTTCACCAAGACTTTGAGGCCCTTTACTGCACCTCTTCTAAGATGTGCATTCACTTCCTTCCAGATCCAGCATCTACCCCTCCTTCCCAAATTGCAGCATATCCCCCGCATCTAGTTGCATTCACAATGCCTTGCTCTCTTCTTCTCCTAGATCTTTTAATTATATTCACCAAAATCCCCAACAGGACACTCTTGGCCAACACACAAAACATAGGACTTACCTTCTCCACCCCCTGGAGAATTTTCCTCCACTGCCAGGGGACCTTGTCCTTAATGCCTCTGCTCTAGGGTTACTATGAAGCCAAGTCTGATCCCTCCAGGTAAAGCTGACCATGCCTTTCCTTAAACTGCCCCCAGCCCCCACTCTGCCAGCCTCACACCATGGTTTGGACTTTTTGGACCTCTCTACGTGACTAATGCACCTATCCTGGGCTCTGGCCTCTTGAGGGCAAGCGCCAGGCCTTAGTTCTGCAGGATCCTAACACAGTATCTGGTACAGACTGGTCTCTCCACCTCTATGGGCCCAGCAGTGTTAAGAGCAGGAACAGTGTCGGGTGTAAGGGGTGAGGGGTGAGTGACAGGAAGAAGAGAAAATGGCAATCTGTGTAAAGTCAAGTGAGGTGGTGATGAGACACGGAGAAACCTAGGACCAGGGGAATTTAGCGACTAATTTGAAAATGTCATTCAACAACTACAGATGGAGCCTTCGTGTTGCTTTAGACCACACACTGTGGCACGCCTAGAAGGAAGACAGTATCTTCCATCATGGCACATGCAGCCACAGTTTTGTTGCCATTTTAATTCCTTCTCTCGTAATTAAGTCAAGCTCTAAGAGAAACTCAACTAAAATGAATTGTTTTAAAAGACTGCCCACACTAAATAAGTAAACCCTGTACAGTTTTCAGTGTTGTAGAAACCTGCTTGACAAGTATGAACCTACCCCTGTGATTCAAGCACTTGTACTTTACAAGCCCTTACAATAAATATTCTTTGCAAAGAACTAAAATGCTAAATATTCTTTGGCATCATGCTTAGAATGTGAGTCCAAGTGTTTAAAAACAGGAGATATTTCAGAACTTTCTCGTTCATTATGGTGTCAAATACAGTATGAAGCTATCAGCTGTGTGCCAACTGTGAGCAGGTTCCCTGCTTTGTGTCACACACACCGGGCTGGGGCTGGGGCTGGGGGAGGCACACTACACATCAAGAGCACTGGAAATAGTCACAGAAAGATACTAGCTTTGCTGTAACCTCAAGCCTCTTGCAGAATTATTACACTTGCCAGGCACATGCTAATCTAATAAACCAATTAGCTTTGGGCATCCACTGTCTCAAGATTCAAAACTGAAATGATTCCTTCAAGTGAACTGCTCAACCTTGCAGCCTATAAAGCTCAGCTGCCTGAATTAGCAAGGTACTGCCTACATTCATATTCTAGAACCAATAACAATACCATAAGATATGCCAGAAACATAGTGTGAGAACTCATCAAGGAAACATAAGGAGTATTGAGCTCTGACCAAACACAGAAATGGAATAAGCTAATGTAAATTTTATAAATCACCCCATACCAAGCCTTACTTGGCAGGATCCCAATGAGAGAGAAAAAAAGTGATATGAGATCATACCACACCAGCGAAACAGAGGCAAACTATTTTTGCCAGACTTTAAGGACACAATGTGAAAATTCATGGCTAAGAGAAGGCACAGACCTAGGTCTACCTATCACAAAAATAGTGTCCAAAATCCTCTTACAAAACACTGAAAAGAAAAATAAAGCAAATTATAAATGAATTCTTAGAGTGCCTGGTAAGGTCTTCACCCCAATATCTAAAGAAGAGTTTTGTTTAGGTAGGATAGATAGTTAAGTGCTTCAAAAATAAACATCTTTTCATTATGAACTGCAATGCAAGTGGGAGACCTTACATTGCATGCAGGGTTCTCTTTAATTTCAAGATGGATGGGTGGGTTTTATATTGCATTTTGCCTAAAGTCAAGCTTGTCCTGCTACCCCCTAAGACCCCAACAGAGAACAACACTGCTTTCAAGGGTGAAATAAGATCTTCATCAGATAGCACTGAGTCACTGAGTGAGCCAGTCAGGAGCAGGGTAGGTATAAAAGCCTTAGGATAAATTCCCAAAAGGATTAGAAGCCCAGATCAAGAAAGCTCCCACTAAACAATTTCTGTTTACCCCCCTACCTTTCAAAAGAATTCCATGGTTTTGATGCCCATTCGATTTCAATCTAATCAGCCTCATAAAGAACTACTTCTGAGGCACTTTGAAATGAGAAGGCAAACATCAAATATCTGTTCAGATTATGACTGTTGTATGAAAATTCATCTCATTATTGTTGAATTCTCCAGTGTAGAAGGAAATAAGAATGGCAATTTGTTTTTCCTCATCTGCATCTATAAAGATTATTTTAAGTGCAAACCCCCAAAACGAAGCGTTCATGCTTGTGCACACTCTCTCCGCTCTCCGCACTTCCCTCTCTCTCTCAGCTCTCCTGTACACACACTAGCAAAGTAAGAGGAGACACTCTGCACATTATAAATGTTAACATATGTTTAGACAGCTGTTCTCAGTTTCAGTCTCATCAACTCCTCTGCTACCTGTCTTTGGGGCCTAAATATTTTTTCCAAACAGGGATGAGGATGAAAAGGAGAATTTTTCTCCAGTAAAGGGACTTCAAAAATTCTGTGAGCACCCTATTGCAAACCACCAACATACCTGTTACACGTATGCATCAAAAGTGAATTCTAAAACTACCAGGTGAATGACTGGCAGGTAGGGAACAAGGCATGCATATATGGTCTCCAAGAATTATCCCACGAATTATTTGTCAGTTATCAAGATTAGGGGCCTTTGCAATGGAGAGGTCCAGCGAACACCAACCTAACCAAGGGATTAAAGTCAGCCTGCCTAACATCAGATCCAGCACCTCCTGAAGAGAAGCAGTGTATTCTCGCTAGCAATGTTTAACCTGAATCTGATCATTAGGAAACCAAGTGAGAAGAACCCAGACGGAAAGGCATGCTTCCAGACAACTGCCTTAGACTTTTCAAACACGTTAATGTCGTGAAATACCAAATAGGGAAAAACAAGAAAGGCAGGAAGATGAGACCATTCATAAAGGAGGCTAAAGAGGCATGATAACCAAAGGCTATTTATAATCCTTGACTGAATCCTTGATCAAATCTACAAAACTATGATAAAAGGTACTTTTTAACGATTGTAAAGATATAAAGATGGACTGTATATAAGATACTTTCAAATGGTCCAGGAAAAAAATATAAAATAGAAATGAGAAAGCAAAGATGAGAAAGCTATTAAGAAAAACTCCATTAAGTAGGAAACCCAGACCTCTACTATTAAAGTACTATATTTGCTAGACTTGTGGGATAGAAATATCTTTAAAATTTACATATTTAAAGCATGAACATTTTTACTCTAAATAAAACTTAGGTATTAATGTGCTTTCTCAAGCAATGTAAGATGAGCAATTCCTTAATCTGCATTCATTCGTTTATCCGGGCACCCGTCTTTGGGTTCACCACTGGCTGCAAGGCATTTTCAGCCTCGTGGGTCAATACATGCTCGCCCCGTAAGTCCCTCTCACGGTAAAAAGACAACTTGGTCCATTTGAAAGCAGATTAGCATCTGGACATTTTTCAAAAACATTTCAGGTTTCAGCAGTTTACTTAGCTTTTGTTGACATTTAAAAGAATAATGTTTTCCCAGTGGAAAGCTAGGCTCTCTGCCCTCAACTAATCACAAATTTCAAGGCCTTGATATCTCATGTTTACCTTCAAAAGAACTTCTTGGACATTTTTTCTGTTTCTCACAATCAGGAAGAGTTTGCTACTTATAATAGCAATTCCTGCAAGTTATTGTGACATTTCCTTTTATTTTGAGCAGCGCCAGATTGCGCTGCTTCTTCCAGCCTAAGTGTAAAGTCATTACACAGTGCACTGAACTCACTGGGGGAAAAGAGAATGATGCCAGTCTTATCATCCTTTTTTGGTGCATACCTCTTGGATGGTTAAAGATATAGATTTAGATTTTTTTCTTAAGCAAATGCCCACATTCATATATACCAAACAGTTTGCAAACAATTCAGAAAGTTCAGAGTTTCCGTGAACCCCCTCATCACTCCTAGGCTCAAAACCCAAGTTCTTATACAAGACTTCCTGCCTTCAAATCACAGATCCCTACTGATTTGCTGCAGATGTTTGAAAAGTTACTTAACCTCTCTAGACTTTCCATTTGATCTATAAAACGTTACACCAGTAGGACTAACCTCTAAGTGTTATGATGAGGACTTAGTAAAAGTGCCTGACACATAGTACGTGCTTACAAATTTTTTGCTGCTGCTAGTTGCTGTCATGTACTTCCTTTGTTTTAAAAATCTGCCAGGACTCGTAATGACTACAGAATTAAGTCCAAGGAAACTACCATTAAATCCTCTGTGATAGGAGCCTGACATACTTTTCCAGTCTTATTTAACAATGCTCCTCCCCGGACCCTCGAACTTCTTGCAGTATCAGTCTCCTGCTGTTGCTCCCCATGCGTTCCAGCTTCAGTGCCTGTTTATATGGTTCCCTCTCCTTGGAACTACTCTAACCATGTTACTCCTTCATTTTTGCCCTGCTACCTAGCTACCCCCAAATGACCCTTCAAGGCCCAGGTTTAATTCAAGCTCTTCTGCAAAACTGCGCAGGCTGGGAACAATCTCACCTTCCTTTATTCTACCCTAGCACTACCTGCAGCAAGTGCATATTTCATCCTGTTTTTAAAAAAGTGCTTCCATATCTTCCTCTCCCACCAGACAAAAGCCCCTGTGTTCTGGTTATCTTTTCATGCTCCAAAGCCCTTGGCCCAGTTTCTTGTACATAGAAGCTCCATGATAAACATTTGCTGAAACAAATGGTTAATCTGCAGGAAATAATTAAATAGATAGTATCTGAAATTGAATGTCATTTCCTCTCATATAAAATTTAACTAGCTTCTATCTTAATTAAGTCTAGTCCCTAGATGTTTATATTGGGGGCAGGGGAACCTAGCGATTTGCAACCTTTTTTATCTCTGGTACACAAAAACAAGTTACTGAAACTGGGTGGCACACCAAAAAATATATATTTTTTGCCGATCTGACAAAAAATAGGTATAATTATGATTCATACACAGCCATCAGCCATTATTTTGGCTATTGTCATTTTTTTATTTGAAAATCTCAGGGACAGAGGTCAGCGCGCCTGCCTAAACAGTCAGGTATTGCATGTTTGATAAATTCTTACCGCACACTGGTTGAAAATCACTGGTATAGATGTTTCCTGAGTGGAAAAGCTCAGTTTTCTACAATAGACAAAGCTAATTAATGAAAGAATGGCCACATCTTTCTATTTGTCTGTACTCAGAAAATTATATTCTACCCTTTTTTTTAATTTAAAATAATTTCTTAAAGCTTCACATTTCCAAACCCTCCAGATAATGTTTAGGTTGATTCACTGGTTAAATATATTTACCGAATAGGAACATGCCAGAGGCTGGGCACAAAAGTGAGAGAATAATAGAGCCTTCCCTCGAAGAGCTCATACCTGTCGGGGAGAGGGCCTCTCACAGAACAGACACAGCACGGAAGCTGAGACACAACTGGAAGAAGGAGCTGGTAACACTGGCAAAGGCCCCACATCCTGAAAGGCATGCTTGGGAAAGAGTGTGGAAAGTTCAGTATAGCTTGAGCAGAGGGTGTACTTCCGTGCCATGGTAAGAGACAGAAGTCTGAAGTGCAGACACAGAACCAGATCAGTAAGGTGTTTTGATCTGTATCTTATGGGGAGAATGGAGCTTTTGAAGCAAGAGATTGAGATGATCAAATCCACGTTCTAGAGAGACGTTTCTAATAACAGCGGCATGGGAATAGGGCCGAAGTGGAAAGAAGTTGATAGCAGAAATATCAGACAAAGAACAAACTTTAAGCCAGGCTCCAAGGCAAGATGGAAGAATTAAATACTGTTGTAGCCCTTAAGTTGTTTTCTCAGTATGGTTGGTGCTCCCTTTTCAGACCCAGCTATGATACCCACCCCCATGCTACACCACCTTTAATACACTACTATTTTTGACCATTAGTAACCACTGACATAAACACTGGACAGAAAATTACCTAAGCTGAAAAGATGCATCAGCCTCCTAAGATGCCCTTTAAGGCATCATGAGCAGGTTTCTCCTTGCTCTTTCTTTCATTCACTAATTTAGTGCTCACTCGCTCGCTGAGGTCCCCCTATGCACTGGCCATTGTCACCCTTCATACCAAGGACATGCAGATACACAAGGCATTGCTCCTGTTCTCTGGATGTTCAAAGCCTGGCAGAGTATAAACTGTCATCTGTTCAACAACAGGATTTACTAAATGGGCAAGTTCTCCTTGAGAGTCTTCACTTTACATGAGGTTGTTTAAAAACGTGTTCTGAATATCGGTCACACTGCCAATCTTAACTCATTTTTACCTCAAATAATGAGTCTGCTACATGAACTATAGAGTTGAGCTGGGCGGGATGGGGGGGGGGGATTCCTGTCACAATAATTGGTATCATTTTATATTACATAGTAGATACTTATGAACATGCCCACTCACTAAAATTTATTCATAACCCTGACATCAATACTAGTAGTGCTTTTGTGGCCATTCATAGACATACACAGGGCAGCAAAAAATGTGAGTTGGCCATGATCATGGTCCCAGCTGAAGTCAAGTAACGAGAGCTCTGCCTTCTTGTTTCAGTTCAATTTTCATACTATAAACAAATGTCCTCGTTTTTCACATTTTTGGGCTTTTTGTTGGTGATTCCAATGTTTAAAATGGCCCCTAAGCATATGGCTGCAGTGCTGTCTAGTGTTCCTAAGTGCACGACAGCTGTGAGGTGCCTTACAGAGAAATGCAAGTATTACATAGGCCTTGTGGAGGCATGAATTATAGTATCAGTTCACTGTCCATGAATCAACAATATTAAATTTATTGTGACTTTAAACAAAAACAAGGTTATGTATTAATTGATTGAGAAAATGCCGTGGCAGAGGCTCAAGGATCTTAAGCCTGTGTATGCCCTAGGATATACTGAAACAATGGTTCAGTATTCGCTAAGTCAGTACTCATGGAGACTTGATAGAAATGATAGCAAGAATCGACTGTACAATATCAGGTAAAGAGAGCAAGGAATCAGCCACAAGACGCTGAGTTTTCTTTCCACCTCTATCTTCTGAGGATTCAGGAGGGCCGCAAAGTGAGGAAACAGGAGTCACATTCTGATCCTGCAACACTGCTGTAGATTCGGTACTTTCTGTGCCTCTGGAGCCACTCAGACACAGTTTTACAAAGTGCTTGCGGCTCTGCCCGTGGACAGGGGAGGAAAGGGAAGGGGTCAGCAGGCACGGGGTGCTGTGGGTCAATGTACACAGGTCCTTTTGGGTGCTGCTGTTTTCTCTGCAAGCCCTAGGCTTGAAGGCTTGTAACTTCTTGAGGGCCGTTTACTTCCTGCCTGACACTCGGTTAATGTCCCCCAACAACACAAGAAGTCCAATCTGGTGCCGGGGGTGTTTGTTCTGTGGCGAACCTCAGGGAAGACCTATTTAGACCATGCAGCCAAAAAGCCAACTTTTCTCAGCAAATAATCCACTCTTTAATTTCTAAAACTGTATAAACAATGACATGATTTAAATCCCACCAAACCATCCAAAACTTTTGGGAATGCCTCAGGAAACATGTTTCCCTTTGCAGAAGCTAACCTCCCCAAGCAGGAAACACCTTCCGACATCAGTGTGTTTATTGAGAGCCGGCTTCCTCGCTCCAGGAATTCCACGCATAGAACCAGAAGCATCAATGGAGAGTCCCATCCTGTCTTCTTTACCGTCTCCCAAAGTTGAGATTGTGTTTATTATTTGTTGAACAAAACAGTCATCCAATTACAGATTTATTGAAAAGCTCCCAAGCATGATGAGAGGCCAAGGCAAGGAGGAGGAATAGCTAATCAAGAAAAGCTGGATCCAAAATAAATATAGTACAAAATCTTAGAATAGCCCAGAAAGACAGCTGATGACCTTTCTTCTAAAATCTCTTAATATCACCGTGCCAAGTGGCCTATGCATATAAAGCCAAGCACATAATTACTGGCATGAAGGTAAAGGAATAAAGTAAAAACATACAAATAAGAAAAACTGATAATACAATAACTTGTGTTTTGAAATACGAACTGAAACACAGAAGACACATGCAGTTATTGCACTATACTTAGGAGTCAGTCCTCAGCAAGGGATTACCTCTCAGTTCAAGGACAGAGTAGTCACAGGAAGCTGCCAAGGCTATTTCAAGCTCTGAAAACTACCACAATTTCTAAGGAGGCAGCATATTATTGTTGTTGTTGTTGTTTTTCCTAAAGACTTCATCCTGCTACAATGGCTCTAAATTGCCACACCCTTCATTTAGGTGTCCTCTTGGTTGAACCAGCTCTGGGCTGTGATTTGAGAAGGAGAGGACAGCATTATGGTACACAAGGAACACGGAGCACGCCCTGGGGACCCAGCCTCACTTCTTTGATTATGATGCGTGAGCCTTGAGCAACTGCTAAATGATGATTTTAAGAACTACTGCCTGGCTGGCGTAGCTCAGTGGATTGAGCGCGGGCTGCGAACCAAAGTGTCGCAGGTTTGATTCCCAGTCAGGGTACATGCCTGGGTTGCAGGCCATGACTCCCAGCAACCGCACATTGATGTTTCTCTCTCTCTCTCCCTCCCTTCCCTCTCTAAAAATAAATAAATAAAATCTTAAAAAAAAAAAAGAACTACTGAAATCCCTTCTCCCACTTCTTCATTCCTAAAGCATTTAGACAGCCTTAGCTAATTGACATTCCGGCGCCAGAACCCTGGTTCCCCCAAAATATCATAATATTAAACCACAGATCGACTAAGTAAGAGTCAAAATTCCCTTAAACCTTCTCCCTCCTTAAAAAATTTCTGAGACTACATAACTAAGTACCACCAGAGATGCTAACGCCTCCTAATTAAACATATAAATCCATGCCAACTTGAGAGGCAAATACACCACCTGTTCAGTATAGAGCTGGTGTGTGCTCACACCCACACACAAACACCCCCCACGATTTGATTATTTATTTGCTACACGTGTCTTTCTCTCTGTCTGCAGTTACAAGTTTGCAAATCTGTAGAAAGAAGAAAAATAAACCAAAGTCGCTGGCTGCCAATTTCCTGAGAGGTGAGAAGAGAGACTGTTGGCTTCTGCAGGCGTCAGACTCCATCCAGACCTTCACGCACAAAAGAAATGTACGCTTGAAGGAACAGCCCGAAAAGCAAAACTACATCTCCTTTCCGTTGTGAAGGTGATCTTAGATATTTGGCTCTAGGAGAGGGAGAGATGGCCAAAGGGGAAAACATGAAAAAGAAAATCTTGTGTAAGTTTCACAATGAAAAGAAATTCACTAATGTATTGTGTCAAGTTATAATGAACCAGTGAAACCACCAACGTGACACAGAAGTCCAAGTAAGACAGTCACGCCCAGATGACAGTATTCAGTATTTTTAATTCAGTGTTTTTAGAATGTTTAGTATAAGCTGCCTAGAACAATGTTTGATGCACAAAAGACAGTCAAGAGTAGAAAACTTTAACACCCCCCTGGAATAACTGAACTGATGAAAGTTTCTAGAAGGGTAAGGAGGAAAGGGCACAAGCTGGAGCTTTTCTTTGACATTTTCTATGACATTTTCTCAGCAGCTATGAGTCGCCAACTTAGAAACCACTACACGACCAGCTGAAGGGATATGTAGGCACGCCTGAGCAATGACCAGCGCAATCCTGTGGCCTTCTGTGGCCTCACAAAGAGAAGCCATGTAAGATGTCCCACCTCACTCCTGTACCTGCGTCTGTTCAGCCACAGAAGCAGGAGAGCCAGACCGCTCCTGCCTCCATCACCTGTGATCTCAAGAACCATGAGCGCCATGGAGAAATGTGGGTGTTGCCCACACTCTGAGAGAAATGATGTTTTTTTTTCTCTTTGCATGTTGCCAGAACATCTGAATAACTGCAACTACAAATATTCCAAAGTTTTTAGTTTCCTCTAATTTTTTCCTATACATATCAGCTTCATGCCGATACTCCTGGGCATAATATAGAGGTCAGATTTTAAAACTTATTACTAAGTGATAACACTACTTAGTATTTACTCTTATTTATTAACTCAATTTAATCTAATATTTAATTTCAGTGCTAATTTTTTTAGAGATTTTTAACATTTATTTTTAGAGAGAAGGGAAGGGAGGGAAAAAGAGAGGGAAAGAAACATCAATGTGAGTGGGAAACATCGATCAGTTGCCTTTCATATGGGCCTGAGCAGGGGACTGAACACACAACCCAGGCATGGGCCCTGACCGGCCCTGATCGAACCAGTGACGTTTCGCTTTCTGGGACAATGCCCAACCAACTGACCCACACCGGTCAGGGCTCAATGCTAAATTTAAAATATGCTTTGTAATAAATATTTCCTTCAACATCTGGAATGATAAAACAGACTCAAATTTTATTTGGGACACTGCCAACTGTGTAACTGCAAGGTGGGAACTGAGAATTTAAATAGAGATAAGGCCAGATACAGCTTTCACAACCCAGCTGTGCCATACTCATATACTTATACATAATGTCTTGCATATTCATGTAGTTTATACATAAACATATACACCCTTTAATGAACACAGCAAGTGCATCAGAGATGGATAAAGTAAATGTCAGTGTGAAAATGAATTATAGGTACTCACATAGCCTTACATCGGTCACAACAGTCTGCTCATTTGTTTCTGTTTTTTTTCTGCTGTGGACATTAACTACTTTGTGAATTTAGGACATATCTTAATCAGAAGTACCAAAACCTGCTGTCACAAGAAATTCTGAGAGAAAAACCTGTGAAACAATCTAGCATTTAGAAAAACACAAATATATGCAAAACTCAGTATTCTATTTAGAGCACTCACAGAACTCCCCTTTGCACCCAAGTCCCAATCGAAGCTAACTTCCTGCGTTCACGTAGCAGGAAACTGATGCCCAGGATAAGCAATATACCTGAAGTTCCACAGCTAATTAGTAGAGAAGTCAGAGCTAGAATTTCAGAGTCTTGGGTCAAATGTTCTCTTTGACTCACGTCACTCGCACAGTTTACCTTTTAGATTGCCAGGTTATTCATTTATTAGTTCCTAATCTCTTCGAGAGCAAAATCAAGCTCAATCTACACCATACGCCCTAACAGCTAACTCAGAATTCGCTAACAGTTGGAAAGATGTTGCTGACCACAGCCAATTGGAATGTCCACCCTATGTAAGGGCTGTGGTCTGTAGGAAATCGCCCACGGAGCCTCTCACCGGAGTTCCCTGGGAAATAAGGACACTGGTTTGCAAAATGCTTGGTCATTTTCCTCTGTTCAAAATGACCCAACTTTCCCATGAATCTCGGCTCCACTGGCCTCTCCTTCAACTAACCGAGTAAAGCAGTTCCAAGAGCCCAGAGTGTCTTCACTGACTCATTCTGGGGAGGACACACCAGGGATACAAGGACAATTACTTCCTTCATCTTTGCTCTGAGTTTCAGCTGAAGGTGAGGCAGTAGGAAAATATTTTTGTTTGTGTTCAACATACTTATAAAAGAAACTAAGCTCATATATTTTAAGACCTGATTTGAAAACTCCTATAAAGCATCAGAGACAAACAAGTTATAACAAACAGTAGTAAGATCAGAAAAATAAGAATAATGGCTATTTTTAGTGCTATTGCCTTGCACCCAAAAGCCACTGCTGACAGAACTGCAGTAAATTGTCACTGCAAACCTATAAGGCGGGCGTGTTAAAATCCTCATTTTACAAATGAGGAAGCTGACCCAGAGGCATCACGGGAGAAGGTGGTGGTGAGCAGTAATCTGCATGCAGAACAGTCTCACAGCAAAGCCCACACGCTTGCATCCCGTATTTGTGTAAAAAACACATTTTTCCTAGGTTAGCAATTTTATTAAGTTCATTCTTGGCTTCAAGATTCATACTTTGGGTACTGATTTTACAAAGCTCCTTTCCAACAAAAGTTAAACTTTAGTAAGTTTGTTTAGAAAATGCTGTGAGAGCTCCTTCTGAGAGCCAGCCTGCCTGCTTGAATCTGTTTTTATTTCTCTGTTCATTTTCTTACACTCGTCAGGTCTCACAAGCTGATTCCTCCTCTGGGTTGTCACTTTGCCAGGCTCTTGCTCTGACTGGTGAAATATCCTCCTCATTTCTAGGGGAGCCCAGGCACCTCTTTCTTCTGAGCCTATTTTCTCTTCCTCTCTGTAATTCCTTTTTATGCCCGAAGCTCCTCTCTGCCAGGGCAGCAAGCCTTACCATATCACATACATATCAGAGAGGGCTTCCACCTGGCCGAATGCCCAGCATGACCTGTGAGAACATCCTCCTCTCTCCCCTACATGCTTAGGACACTGAAACAGACAAATCACCTGGCTACTACCTACAACCAATTTGTCTGCTTTCACAGATGTCTACTTTGGCATTGCTCCCCGGAGCTGCACAATCTAAATTTCCGACAGGTTCCTAAACAAACAAAATACAATCACCACCAAAACATATGCACAAAAAATTCAATGGAGCACTATTTCTAATACATCCAAACTGGAAAACTACCTAAATATCCATCAACTGTAAAAGCAATGGATAACTGAATCCCCATGATAGCAAGGAAAATGAAAAAAAAAACATATATGCAATATCCTAGATGAGTTCCACAAACATAATGAGGAAATTAAGCCAGACACAGAAGAATGTATACTGTGTTGTATGTACATAAACTTTAAAAATAGGCGGAACTAATCAATCAGTGAGGCATCAGAAATGAGGAAAGAGGTTACTCCTGGGAGTGTCAGGAGAGGAGGGCTCTGGGTGCTGGTGATTTTCTGCCAGGCCCAGTGCTGTGACACAGGTGTGTCTGTCCGCTTCATCACAGTCTTTCCATCAAGCCTTCCACTCATGATCTGTGCTCCTTCCTCCAGGTATGAGATACTTCAATAAACAGCTCACTGAAAGAGACCCTGGAGAACATCTGGTCTGTCCTTCTTGGCTGACAGAAGAGTATGTAACTGTTTCCCATGGAGGTTTAATGTCTCAAGGACACAGGACATCAAGGAAAAGCTGGTACTGAACGTTAGATCTCTTAACTCCCCATTCAAGTACCAAAGCTACCTCTCAAAAGTGGGAAGATATTTCTCTAATTTCCTTCCTTGTTGTGACTACAGCTAAGGTTTAGAAAGATTAGGATCACCTTCTTATTAAGAATACAGACCAGAAGTTTCCAGTCTCCTACCGACAGATGCACCAGAAAAAGCTTAAAATTACTTAGGATACAGCAAATCAGAAAGTCAGATGGAGCTGTGCTCACACCCTGAGTTCTGCCACTTACTAGCTGTGTGACCATCAATCCACATGCTTCCTACCTCTCTCTGCATCTCAGTATCCTCATCTAGATCCCTAGAATATTAAACTTACTTCACAAGGTTGGAAGGAGGAGAACATAAGGTCATGAGCTCAGGGCAGTGCCTGGCAATGTGGCAGGCCCTCAAAAAGTAGTCATTGAATGAAAATTGAACTGAATTAGTCTGGTGTTTGTCACTTAGTACAGGCCCAGTAAATAAGTAAGTATTAGTATTACTGAGTAAGAGAAACAGGGAGAAAAGGTGTAAACAAGCTTATATGAAAACACCTTATTTTTCTGTAGGGTCATTAATGGGTCCACCAGCGATTCTCACAGGCTTAGCCAGGGCACTGAGGTGGTCTGAGTAACGAGCGATAGAGGACTTGAAGGGAGGGCGGTGCTTTTCACATGCTACCAGGTCTGTATGTTCCTTCTCAGGGTCTAAACATGATTTGCTCACTGACTGCCACAACATGCCTAAATTCTACAGCCACCTATGCTAGTCATATTAATTTTAGAATGAGGATTTTAAAGAGGAGGGAGGGTCATAAATTCTCATAGACATAATAAGTAGACTGACTTTACTACTGGGAAAAAATTTATACACCGAGTATACAGTAAGGCAATTGCAGGCTGTAAAGATGTCAGAAATGAATAATGGTGAAGAGTGATGTCACTTACATTAAAAAGGCAGGTTCAATATTGATTTTTCTCTTCAGCTCTTCAACTCTTGCACGCACTTTTTAGCAAACTCATCCATAAAGTTCTTCAATACTGAAAAGAAATAAGTAGTGAAGATATAAATTATAACTAATTTCAAATCACAGCACACCAGAAAAAAATATAATCTGTAGATGATAAGTTGTTGTATACGCAAAGAATGTCAAACTAGATAACACATGTTAGTAAAGTTTAAAAATGTGTTAAGGACCAATAGATTTAACTGACTGAACTCCCTCCCATTTCCTCCTTGGGTTGGTTCCTCCTCCCCACCCAGCACTCCCTCCCTCTCAGTCTCCCTTCCTACCTCAGTTACTGGACAACCTCAAAAGTCCTTGAAGCCTAAGTTTCTGCTGAAACCACCATGATTCATTTTTATAGCCCAAAGTCCCTGATCCATGTTTGTTACTCTATGAATGTTTGTTAAGTAAATAAAGCACCATTTTACAATATTTAGTTAAGATTTTAAAAATGAAGAAATTTATTATTTTCTTGTCCAACAAGAACAATAGGTAGACAATATGTAGAAATGTAATACATTGTTTTATAGACTTGTGTTTTGGATTGATTCCCTTATCTCTTTTAAACATATACACTTAGAAAAAAAGTCCCAATAATATATATGTGGACGTGTAGATTCCCACCATCACAGTAATAAAATGTATTTTAGTAGTAAAAGAATTATTTGGAAAGTGTAAGTTCCTTCTGAGGTGCTCACTCTTCAAACACCTCAGAGATATCTCCATCTAAAAATGAGAAAGCAAAGTATTTCCAAGTTAAATACTAGAAATACTACCTCACATGCCCTTTTCAAATGTATGTATATAGTCGGGGCCAGTCCCAGACAAAGCCATGAAGAAGGAGTGCAGCAGCTTCCTTCTCCTAGCTGCACCTTGGAAGAAGCAGTGACTCCAGATGTTTAATTAAGCAGGAAAAAAATAGGATCGGCTCCAAAGTTCCAACAATTTGATGGATATCCTTCCTGAGGACATTTTCATTTAAAAAAAAAAAAAACTCCTCCAGAAAGTAGGTGCTTAACACCAAAATAAAATAAATTACTGACAGTGGAATTCCAGGCATGAATGGAGAATAGAGATTGTGTTGAAGGAATTTCTCAACTCAGGTTCACATCTGTCCATTCGGCCTCCCCTAAAGCTGGCTTCATATATGACCTACGTACAGGGGTGTGCAAAAGTTGGTTTACAGCTATAATGCAAGTAATATAATAATTAATAAATAATATAATAAACTCTGCTTTGTGTACTTATAACTATAAACTTACTCTTGCCCACCCCTGCATATATACCAATCTAAGTAAGTTTAAGCAATTTATGATGCATACATAGTTAAGCCTGATTTTAAGATTAGTTTGTGCTCCAAAAGTAAAGTTTTATGAATCGTCAGTTTTCAAGGTCAGTGTCTAGGAACCCTCTCCTATAGGTGCTTCTGAGAATGGAGGCAGGAGTGAATGGATGTGTGGTAGTGGGCGGAGTGACTTCACTTTAATTGGTCTCTTTGATAATTTGATCTAAAACTTGCTTAGGGAAGAGGATACCTGAGCTGCTTATACAAGGGTTGAAACTAAATGGTGATTACATACACTGAAGCTAGTGAGGAAAAATCCCAATGAGTTTATAACATAGCTGATCTAGAATAGTAATGCCACCAAAATCCAACCACCATCACTAACATCCTTTATGGGAAAATGTGAGTTCTCGGTTGGGTCCCAGAACACAGGTCAGCCTGCGTCCAAGCAGGTGAGGGCCAGACCTTCTCTTCCTTCCTACCCAGTGCCTTTGTCTCCTGCCCTGGGACAAACAGCAAAAGGTAAGACACCTTTACTTCCATGAAGATTGAACCAACAGCGAGGGGATGAGAATAGGGTGGGGAGAACCTGTGGATACTCCCAAGGTGGGCAACTGGGGGCTCCAGCAGGGAGCAAGGCCCAGCTGGTTTCTGTGGGTCAGTCACTTCCCCAGCCCCTGCCCCAAACCCCATGAGCCTCCTTGCCAGCAGTTACATGTGCAAGGTTTAGATATTTCACATATATTCAGGCCTCGTAGAAATGAGGGAAGAGAAAGTCAGTGGCATTGTTTAAAGAGAAGAAAAAATATAGACCTATGAGTTCTGTGAGACCCAATTCAGAACAACATGCGAAGAAAGTATGGCCTGAATTTGCTCCAGAGGAATTCATTTACTAAGAGGCACTGGCATGGTCATCCCTGCCTCAGCACAAAGCTCCGATTATTTGACCCAACCAGGACTGAATACATAAAAACGTTTATAAACATAAGCCACTGGATTTTTTGAGTTTCCATCATGAGCCTTGTTTAAGTCAGTCAAAGATGTCCTTTGTTACACAGTTCTGATCAAATGCAAGAGACTTTAGTCATTTCCTCAGAGACAGACGTAAGCTGTAAATATGAACCAACCAACACAGCCAGCCACTCACAAAAAGGCTCACTGACAAATTTAATATAAAAACAAGAACACATTATTAAACTGAAAAATAACGCATTAAATAAAATTCAAACCCATGCAAACAACATTCTTAGCAGAAAAACCCATAGCATAATGACAAAGATAATTACGAATAGCTTTTTCTTTGACTCACAATCTTTTCTTATACAGAGTTTTCAAAAACAAAAACAAAAACAAAAAAAACAGTCTGTATTTGTGTTCACTTAATAAAAGCAAATGCTTAACATCCTGCCCAAACCTCAGATTGAAAATTCCAAGAAAATCCTCCAAATCATTAAATAAATGACTTTTGTATATCCCTTTGCAATGGATAACACATTTACTACTATTGCTTATTTTTTAAATCCCTTTGATATTCTAAAGCATGAGCATCACTGCTGAGAATAACATGTTAGACTTAGTCATTAGGAAGTGAAGTTGCTATTTATAATAATAATGCCATATTTCATAATTTAAAACTAAACTAAAACCCAAAATTTCTATTCAGGTATGACATAAGCCTCTAAAGCAGGAGTCTAAAGTAGGAGTGTAAATAAGGCCTGCCACTGTTCTGTAAATAAAGTTTTATTAACACAGCCATGCCCATTCACTCATGTATTGTCTATAGCTGCTTTTTCAATGACAGAGTTCGATAGTCTCAACAGAGACTGTAAGACTCCAAAAGTATAAAAAAACACTTACTATCTGATCTGACCCTTTAAGAAAATGTTTGCTGACCTCTGGTCTAGGAAACAGCCACGTTAGTGAACTAAATCATGAAACAAGAAACACTAATCCTGGCTTAGTCATCTTGCTAAATAACTACCTCAGTCATTTAATCTTTGGCTACTTTAATTTTCTCACTTACAATACAATAATAAATAATATTTACTGGGAACTTATGTACCAGGCAGTAATCTAAGGGCTTTACTTTTACTAAATTAACAACAAAGTCATTCATTTAGTTGTGGCTCAAATCCTGTGAGGAAAGTAAATGACTATCCCCATCTTACAGATGAGAGCACTGAGGCAGAGGCGTTAAATAACTTGCCCAAAGTCACACTGACATTAAGTCAAAAAACCAGGATCAGAACCCAGGCAACCAGGGTCCAGAGCTGGTATTATCCATCTCTGTGCTAGATTGATAATAACTTTAATTTTATACATTATTAAGAGGTGTGCTGGTTAGAAATGTTAAAGAAAGTAACATACACCTCTGAAAGGATTAAGATAAGATGCCTAAAATAAGGCCTGACCGTGTTGCTCATTTGGCTGGGCATCTTCCCACAAAACGAAAGGTCACCATTTCAATTCCCAGTCAGGGCACATGCCTGGGTTGTAGGTTCAACCCAGCTGGGGCGAGTGCAATAGGCAACTGATTGATGTTTCTCTCCCTCTCTTTCTCCCTCCCTTTCCCTCTCTCTAAAAACAAAAAGAATCTTTAAAAAAAAAAGATTAAGATTATAACTGAACTTCCACAGCTTTTTAAGACGCTTCTGATTTCTAAGATTAGAGCTAACCTTGGAGTATAGGGAATAAAAAAGCCCACAATAATCTTTCTTTTTTCACCACAAGTAATCAAACAACCTCGCTGACCAATGCCTATCTTCCCCTTGGTGGGCAATGCCTCTCTGGGCAGTTCAGCCCTTCGGAAAACCTTTCAGATACAGCTCATAAGAGGGACCTTAAACCTTCCAAGTCTGTTCCCATCTAGTCTCATCCTCTGCCTAGTTTCCATGTGGGAAAAGGCTGAGCAAACATGAACAGGAGTTACGGAAAGACATTTAACAGCTTGGCAAGAAGAGCTCCATACAGATAGCAACGGTCACATGGTTCAGGAAGATGTCTCGCTGCTGAATCATCCCCACTTCCTGAAGTTCTTCAGGATGTTCAGAGGAGATGTGTCACCTAAATGTGACCCAGTGCTCTTTTGTACTAAAAGACAAGTTCATAGGATCCAAATAAAACAAGAGGAAAATACACTGCTAGATTAATCATCATCAACTTCACATTAGATAGAGAGGGTCCTAACCATCTTTTTAAAGCAGGCTACTCTAACTGGCACTACCCTCCTCCTCTTACCCCTTACCTACTTTTCTAGTCTTACCTCCTTCTGTTTTTGGTCTTTCATGTAACAAGGATGGCCTGTCCTGTTTTCTTTAGCACATCATATCGGCACCTGCTTCTAAGAACACACTTATTCTGTACTACTGTATCTTCCCTTTTACTACCAACGTCCCATGCAGTGAGGTGGCCACATCTCTGGGCTAAATGTTATGGGATACAATTTGTACTTCCTGGGAGGACTGAATTCGCACAATCCAGCAGGGAAACAGGTACACCAAAGACCACACTAAAGCTCGCATATTAAAAGTTCAAAGTACTAGAGAACTCTGGTTAGGGGATCTAAAAAGGCTTTAGAGAGAAGCCATCACTGAGTTGGACCTTAAAAAGCGGGGATACAGAGTATGCTTAAGTTTACAAAGTTATAGGGTAATCAGACAGAATAAAAGTTTGTATAAGAAACTGCAGAGCCCAGCAGAGCTGGCTTCAAAATTCTGGCTCCCTTTGACTACAAATAGGAATTGCAGGTACCATCAAACTATCGGGTTGATGCCTACCATGCTAGACACTGTATCTGTAGCCAGTTTCCAAGTCTTGTTCAAATAACGAAGTCTTTCCTGTTACATCTCTACGTAGTCTTCCCCTTCTCTCCTTGCCAACAGCATTTAGTAGTTCAGCCCATTCAGTCATTTGAGCATTTAATCACATATGGATGTTCAGTTTAAATGTTTGGCCTCCTCAATAAGACCTTGTTATCAGAGAACAGATTCTTCCAAACAGACCTCTGGCATTGTCAAATATTAGGTTCAAGGGCCCTGATAAGTAATGCTAGTTTAGCTAAGAAGCAAATCTAAATTAGGAGGTTGGGCTGTTTGGCTAGTTACACAATGCCCAGCCAGCCATAAACATCTGTATTCCATTCATGGCTTTGCTTCCTGCCTGTCCATTAACTCGTATGAATTGACTTAAAACTTCTTTCTTTGTGCAATGGTCAGAAAAAAAAACTAACGACTAGGGCTAGTGATAGAAGGAAAGATGAAGTTAAGCAGGTGCAAGAAAGTGATGGCTTTTAGCCAAAAAAATAAATAGGCATTAAAGAGTTGAATAAATTACATGGTACAGTATATCTGAAAATCTGAGGATGAACAAAGGGCTTGGAGTTCATCCTTTATGCTTTCAAAGGGGTTAGTGCACAGTTTTTTTGTGAGTGTTCCCACATTACCAAGCGCTGTCTTGTAAAATACCAGCTGAACTGAATACTGTGATCATTTCTAATGTCCCACAGTCCTTAGTGAACCTATTATTCATGCCACAATCAAAATGACTACGGTCAAATTTCCCTCACAATTCCAAAATTTTAGTTCTTGAAGTGTCTACTGGCATATTACATCAAACAAGGCACACACATTTTTCAGTCGGCATGTTACTTCACAATCATATTTGCAGTATTTAGTAAGGGCTTGTCTTTTTTTTTCATTCTAAAGTTTTCACGCATAGATTTCTTTGCCAGTACTGGCGCGCATATATATATATATATATATATATTTTTTTTTTTTTTTATTTCCCACAGGAAGATTCTAATTCAAATGTGCTAAGCAATATTAGAATTCAAAAATGACTGTCTTAAGTTTTGACTGAATTGAGTGAATTATTAAAGTCTGCCATGAAGTTATATATAAAAATAAACATATACACAGCTACATGTGGTGGAGGGCAATATTCTGGGGGTAATGGTGAGGAAATAAACGTGGCTCACCTTCCTAGCACACCAATTCTTTGTGGCATATACTTTAAACTTTAGTTTTTATGACAAATATCATGACCTATAGTGAAGATTTTACATAACAATGTACTAAAACATAAAAAAAAATTACAGACTATAATGTAAAAATTTCCTAACAATATATTTAAACAGTGGACTTCAATTTAATTTGGGGCAAGAACTTTAAATTGGATGTTCCTATTAATCGCACACATCTTGCAGCATAAGTGTAACTTAGTAGAAATCAGAGATTACTGACAATATAGTCAGTCATGTCCTCAGAGAGAACATTTCTGTAAATGTTCTGAACTCTGTCCTATCCCTGTTGGAAATGTAGGAGAAACAAGGGTACTACCCCTAAAATTCTAGTCTGTACAGCCAAGAAATCCTATAGAATCAGCACCTTCCACTTTTATCATTAACTAAGACATTATTACAAATATCATCCAAGAAATATGAAGTCAAACCACTTCAGTCCCACAAGCATTCTGAAAGAGCGTTCTGAACTGTTGCAAAATGTGTAAGAGTGATTATTTGAATAAAAACAGTGACTCCAGCACACTGGTACATTACACTTTACCACGCCAGGAGAACGCCGAGAACCCACACACCGTGGTGAGGTGACCCTGCTGCGGAGAGGGGGCCAGCCCATCATGAACTCAGTCACTGCTGACCCAGCAGAAATGGTGAGACCTCTTTCCCCTTAAATGGCCCCCCATGAAACAGATGCATGTTCATTGTCAGACAAGGACCATGATCTCCGCAAATGTGTGTTTTAGAAAGAAATGGATTGGTGAGCTCACCAACTTATTTCCTAAGAGTTAAGCTACTGAATTATAAAGAATTGAATACACACACACACACACACACACATGCATTATGGTCTTGTATTGTCCTGAATGTCCTGCTATAAATATATATTTATATACAGATAAATATTTTAATAATATAAATATATATATTTATAGGACATTCAGAACAATACAAGACCATCTCATAGAAGTGTCCAAAGCTTATATTCAAAGCTGAGAGTTTTCTACCTAAAATAGGCCTTACTCAGTGACCGCCTTTCAGAAATCCTGTCAACCAACATAAGACCTTGAAGTATTTTTTTATTTTATTTTAATTGTTCAAGTACAGTTTTCTGCCTTTTACCCCCATCCCAGCCCACCCCCCTCCCCACCTCCCTCCCATTTCTAGCCCCCCTTGTTATTGTCCATGTGTCCTTTATGCTTATTCCTGCAAACCCTTCCCCTTTTCCCCTGAAATTCCCTCCCCTCTCCCCTCTGGTCACTGTCAGCCTGTTCTCAATTTCAGTGTCTTTGATTATATTTTGCTTGTTTGTTTGTTTTGTCGATTAGGTTCCTGTTAAAGGTGAGATCATATGGTATTTTTCTTTTACCACCTGGCTTATTTCACTTAGCATAATGTTCTCCAGCTCCATCCATGCTGTTGCAAAGGGTAGGAGCTCCTTCTTTCTTTCTGCTGCATAGAATTCCATTGTGTAAATGTACCATAGTTTTTTGACCCATTCATTTACTGATGGGCACCTAGATTGCTTCCAGCACTTGGCTATTGTAAATTGTGCTGCTATGAACATTGGGGTGCATAGGTTCTTTTGGATTGGTGTTTCAGGGTTCTTAGGATACAATCCTAGCAGTTCAGTTGCTGGGTCAAAAGGCAGATCCATTTTTACTGTTCTGAGAAATTTCAGTTTTATACATTTACTTACACTAGAATAGAATATATTCATTTGGAAAAACTGCATTTAAAATACCTATTTGATTTTCAGCTTCCATAGTCAGAAAGACACACTGAGCTGTAAATTCTCTCAATCTCTAGAGAGAGTCCACCGCAACTCTGAAAAAGGATGGGCTGAAACATTTAATACTTTGCTACCCATGTACCCTAACCACTGATAAAAAGAAAAACAATACAAGGGACAAAATAAAGCTCACTTCCATTATGAAAGGATTTTTCCCAGTAAAAGGCAACTCCATTTGCTTTCAAACTTGTTCATCCAAGGTTAATTTCCTAGCTTTTCTTACCCTTTTCACCCCATCAAGAAATTATCTGTTTTCTTTCTCATTTTAACAGGGGCCAAATGAGTGGATGGTTCTCTCCAGGGTGTACTGGCAACTGGTAATGGTTATTAAAAGCCCTACTGGTGTAATAAATAGCCTTCAACTCAGCATTCCACATTTATTAAGCTAAAGTAAATAATGCACAAGTGAGCAAAGACTTTTGTATATAATTTTCATGACACTGTTATTTATGAGAAAAAATATGGAAACAATCTACATGTATCTAACAATAGCCATGCTAAATATTAAACTGACCGAAGCTGTAGAGGTAGTTACCATACAACCGTGGTACTTAAAACTATACAATTACGGTTTTAAATCCTTTCTTCTGCCTCTTCATCACTGACCCCACAGACGCCTACCACCAGTCACACCTTTAGAGAGAGATGCGGGTGGGGGAAATGAAGGAAGAGGCATATCCATGTTTTTTCAAAACCTTTCTGGCCCCAGGGGTCTGTGGTAAGTTTTCTGAACCCCACTCCCCAAAGGTATGCTATCAGCTCCAACAAGCTGACAGTGGTTGTCTCTGCGTGGCAAAATTTCAAAAAATGTGCTTTTTCTTTTTGCTTATCTATATTTCATAATTTTACAATAAAGACTATGTCATATTTCTGTCGAGGGGAGCGGGGCACCATGAAGACTACGAGTGTAGAATCTGAAATAGGTCAGCCTGGGTTGTGCCCTCTCGGGTGCAAAACTCTTTAGCTATATGAGGTTGGTCAACCTACTTAACCCACGTAAGCCTCAGGTTTCCACCTTCAACAAACAGGTGGAATAATGTTAGAGGCATCTTTTTATTAGAGACACTAACAGAAACTTCATATTGGATAAAAGAAATGATTCCTATGTACTGTATAAAATACAAGTTTGTTTAAGTGTTTATACTTTTAGGGAAGAAAATCTAAACCCCAGTCTCACAGGAGAAAATACTTATATAAATAAAAACATGGGGAAAATTTCACCCACAATGGTAACTGGAAATACACATTAAAGGTGGCTAAGGGACCAGTTACCACCCTTCGTGCCATTAGTGGTTGGAGAACATCCTGCTTCCTAAAGTGAAGCGGGCCTCTCAGCTGCTGCGCTGCCTCTCATCCTCTCCCATTTAGGAAGTTGTAAGAGATGTTTGGGGCGGGGGGGGGGGGGGGGGGGGGGGGGGGAATTGGACTGGCAGCCTTATATGTTCCACAGAAACGAGTGAATGGGGTGCATGAGCATAATCAACAGTTAGATCACACTGTGTGTAACAGCTTAGTGCATCAAGTCATCACCAGAAAAAAAACATTTTACCCATAAATCTTGATTTTAAATAGCCAACTAATAAAAAATATATAGAAGTGCTTCCTGAGATTAAGAACAAGACCCATAACCCAGAAAACAGAGAGGGGGGAAATAACAACAAAACTTCTGATGCTCCTCCTGCTACATTTGTTCAACTGCCTGACCAGCAGTAACCAATGATTCCTCTTTCCCTTCAGACCCTAACAACAGCCCTCCTTCATGATGTAAAAATGGGCTCTGGCTTTTTTTGTTTAAGATTTTATTCATTTATTTTTAGAGGGAGAGGAAGGGAGGGAGATAGAAAGGGAGAGAAACATCGATGTGAGAGAGAAACATCAACTGGCTGCCTCTCACATGCCCCCAACCAGGGACTTGGGGACGGAACCTGCAACCCAGGCACAGGCCCCCAGTGGGAATCAAACTGGTGACGTTTTCGTTTTGCGGTAAACACTCAACCAACTGAGCCATGCTGGTCAGGGCGGGCTTTGGGTTTTTGAGACAACTGCCGTTCAGTGCCTTCTCTTAAGAGGAAATAAAAGCTAGTTTAAAGGTAATTTTTTACTATTCTTCCAATGACTTAAAACTTTTTAACCTGGAATCTCTCCATAATGACAAAGGGATATAACCTTGAACTTGGTTCTGAGTGTCCTCACCACATGTACTTGGTCTGGATATTAAGCCAGGACAAAAGCTCATGGAAGCTAAACAACCCTCATGGACTTAAAAATAGGACCATAAGCTTAATTTACCAGAGCACTTCTTCTCCAAAACTTTTCCTTATGGAAAATTGGAAAGATATACAAACATAAGTAGATTAATACGATGAAGACCGTGCACCTATCACCACCTTGACAATCACTGTTCGTGGCCCAACTTGTTCCATCGGTGTATGCATTCTCCCATCCACACCACCATGGTGCCTTGAAGTCAGTCCCCAGAATTAACATCATTGTTCCATATTTCAGTGTATCTCTCTAAAAGGTAATTTAACTGTAAGACTATTATCATCCCAAATTAGTAATAATTCTTACTGTTAGGAATAGGTATTTCTATTTTAATACCATCATGTTTCCAGTCAATGAGCTCATTTCCAATTGTCTTTTAAAAGTCCTATTTTCAGCCCTGGCTGGCGTAGCTCAGTGGATTGAGCGCGGGCTGGGAACCAAAGTGTCCCAGGTTCGATTCCCAGCCAGGGTACATTCCTGGGTTGCAGGCCAGAACCCCTAGCAACCGCACATTGATGTCTCTCTCTCTCTGTCTCCCTCCCTTCCCTCTCTAAAAATAAATAAATAAAATCTTAAAAAAAAAAAGTCCTATTTTCAAAATCCATTTGCTGGTTCCCATTGGAGTCCACCATACGGACAGTTGATTGGTCTGTTAAGAACCTTTCCATCTACAGGTTCTGCCCCACATCTCTTTTCTTTCCCAATGCAAGTTGTTCTAAAAAACTGGGTTGTCTGTCCTGGAGAGTGTCACACAGACTGACTACATTCCTAAGTTTAATTTAATGTGCATCAGCTCACCTTCAAAATGCAGGCTAGTTAACTTTTCTCCTGCCCCTTGTGGGTGGACAGACATACGGACACAGATATCCCAGTGAGCACTGAACAAAAGCAACTCTGTGCTTCTCTATTCTGCAGACATTGAGTAACACAGAAAAGAAATAGGGACAAGTGTCAAGAATTCTATAAAACTGTCTTCAGGGCAAAACCAGAAGCTGAACCCTGGGCTTATAGAATGGTACCATTTAAATGAAAGGAACAAATGGCAGCTGGGGTTTTAGGGGGAGGAGGGATGGAGCAAAAAGGAAAGGGGACTGATGGACATGGACATGAACAAGGACATGAGGGTTGCAGGGGGCGGGGAGTACAGGGGGACTAAATGGTAATGGGAAAAAATTACAATAAAGATTAAATTAAAAAAATCAAAGGAATGAGAATAGGAAACAAACGTCCCAGACTGATCCTTTCCTTCCCTTCCCACTGCCTCTGACATTACAGAGAGGGGAGGGGAGGCCACAGCAAGCCCAGTGCAGGGCATCCTAGCTCCACCCTCCTCCAGCTGCAAGGGCTTCAACAAGCTTCCTTAACTTGTCTGTGCTTCAGGGTCCTCATCCATAAAATGGAGATGATACACTTCATACCTATTGTGTGAGAATTCAGAGATAATTCAGAAGAGGAGCTGGGCACACAACGAGCTTTCAAAAAATGTTGCCATTATTATTCTTTTTAACAATTGTTATCCCTAACTACAAGTGAAAAATCTCCTCCTCAAAACTATAGCTCAAAAAAAAAAACTATAGCTCAACTTTGGGGTGCCACTTCTTTTCTTCCTCTACTAAGTAACAACTCAATTGCATTTTACCCTGAAGATTCTGCCTTAACTTGAGTCCTTGCCAATTTCTGTCTATAATGGTACTTCGGAACAAAACTGCCGCTGCTGTGTGATAATACATCCTCCAAATTCTGCAAACAGCAGGCAGAATCAGCTGTCCTTGAACACTCAGGGAACTAATCTTCTTGACTGTTTACAAAGCATTCAAGTGAGGGGCAGAGAATTTTTTTCCCCTTGACTAAGAGCCTATGATGTTCCAGCCATGGCCCTTAGCACTAGAAACATCCTGAATTCTAATTTGCTCGGGAGGAATTCAGTGGTCTTATTAATAAAAGTTCTCACTTAAATACTATGTATTCAGTACTTACCACTGGGCTACATGCTACAGGGATAAAAAAATTAATAGTAAGGCACAACCTCTGGAAAAAAGTTTACAATCCATCAGAAGAGAGATATACTAAAGATCCATAACATAACATAATGTAACATGAGAGGTGCAATGGAATGCCAGAAAAAAAATCAGGAGGAAAATAACTAACAGTTAAGGTAGTTATTGGGGCTATTTAAAAGGGAGATAATAGGTAAAATGAAAGTTTCAACAAAGTATAGGATTTCAAAACAGCAAAAGAAGAGTTGGAAGACGCAAGGAGAAAGAACCTCAGAGGAAACAGAGCAAGGGGGCCAAGGAGTGGGGGTCTTCAGGGAACTGCAGTAGTTCTGGTTGGATGGAGTACAAAATGTGTGAAGAGACCGTGAGAGGGGTGGCGGCATCCTAAAAGTGTAGGTGAGGAATGGTAAGGAGGTTGGACTAGATTTGGTAATTGAGAGGTTTTGAGGTTCTCTGGGCCAGTGAGTGGTATGGTTGGAGTTCTGTTTTACATAAATTCATATGGACACACGGGGGTGAGGGGAGACCACCTGTATCCTAATTCTGAAGTCAAGCGCCTCTGAGTCAAGTCAAAGAGAAAGGAAGATACAAATACCAGCTGTAATTTGGCTGGAGAAAATAACACTTCGTGATTGAAATGATAGAAGAGGTAAAAAAGAATTCACAAATGGCTCCAAAGTTTTGAACCCAAATGTCTGGAAACAACAGTGGTATCATTAAACAATAATATGTCAGTTCAAACAGCTGGAGTGGGGAGAGAGGCGGAGATAGTGAATCCCATTTGAAGATGCCGAATCTAATGAGCCAGCAGGACACACACAGTGGGCCACCAGAACCAAAAGGAAAAGCAGGAGAGAGGGCCAGTGAGAAAAGCTTGGAGAAATGATATGTTTAGGATGTAGCAAGGTGAACAAAAACAGAGAAGTGGAGCTAAGAGAAGAACACCCAGGTCAGTACAAATCATAAGACAAAGAATGGAAGAGTCTCAAAAGTGTCAGGAGGGCAAAAGACATATTGCAGAGATTAAAGGAATAAATGAAGAAGTAAAAGCAATGAATGAAGACCTCTTGCTTAATAAACTCAATATAAAAGAATAAATAGAAGATGGGATATTAAGAACAAAGGCAAGAGCACTGAAGAAAGGAAAGAAAAGAAAGGAAAGGGGAAATCCTAGATGTTACTAATGTAGATAAAAGGTGGCAGAGAGGAGATAACGGACCGCCTGAGAAAGGAAGGAAAATGAGCAATCAAAGAAATGGAGGCAAATGCAAACACAGAAATACGTTTGAGTGGAAAATGAAACTGAAGCTTGAGACAAAATGAAAGGCTGCCAGCTTTGTTTTGTTGGCCTACATAGTTTCAGCAAATGTGATCTAAACCTGAAGAGACTGCGCCTAGAAAACTAGATATTTGGTTTTTCTAGAGAAAACAGAAAGGTGGACAACACGAGGCCCAAGTGTCCACAGGACAACAATCACTGCTGTCCCCACCTGAGACGTGGCTGGTAGCCTGCAGTTTGTCCCCATCCCCACCTATCGCCTCATGCATGTCAGTAATTTCGACAGCCTCTGTTGGCAGTTGAGTCTGTGGCTCCTGACCTAGATCTTTTCAATAAAAGGAGATGATGTCATCCTTAGAGAGGGCTATAGGCTGAGGCTTGAAATCCGAAAAAAGAGTGACCCAAGGGAACAGGTGAGGAAGTCAAGAAGAGACGGATAACCAAAGGATCGCTGTCCATTGGCTTGCTGAGGAAACCTATGATTGATTCATCATTTTTCCTGGCAGTGTCCTACAGCCCAGAGGCAGAGGTCATGGGACAGCCGTGGCATAAGACAGGAAGACTGAGCTTCCAGGGTGCTAGCAGGGCCCACACTAAGGAGACAGGCCAGCACCTGCCCTTGATTGAGAGTGTGACCTGGGAGGGGCTGGTGGCCTGGGAGAGTGGAAAAGAGAGATGATGGGAACAAAAAGCTGATCTGGAGGAGGGAGGATGGCGGGAGAGACCTCAAAGGCAAGATAAAAAGAATTTTCCTGGAACTTTTCTGGCAAGAACTTGAAAGTGACATCTACATAAAAATATTAGAGGACACACATCAAAGACTAAATGGAAAAAACTGGAAGACAACTTTGGTAGTGAAGTAAAAGCAAATATAATCAGTAAAAAAAGGGAAAAGTCAATCCTGCAAAAATTGACTGTTAGTGTTTCTTCATCTCCCTGTCTTCAACTCCCAGAAAAAAAAAAAAGAACAGATTTTCTTTTACAAAAAAAGTGAAAACATGACCAGACTTGGTAAATCATAATGAAATAAGTTTAGAGAATTATATTTTTGTGGAATGAGCCATGTGAATGTTAAAGAAGACTATTTTTAAACTACACACTTGAATTCCTTTCAAATATCCTTAAATACCATTGTGGAGATAAAGCACGCTCATTCTTTGTTCTTACATGCAGAGGGTTATATACATTATCTGAAGTTTTAAAGAAGAAAGGAAATCAAAAATTCAAAGTTAAAGTCTTCAATGCCTCACACAGCAAATGCACAGAAAAAGGAGAGAAACTCACTGTCCATAGCCAGCGTGCCCAGTGTCTAACCTTTTGGGGTCTGCATCTTCCCTAAGTCCTCTTATGTTTAACAAAAACACACACAAACACACGAACAACATATTAAATGCAGAGAATAACCCTATAAGGCTGCACCTTATACTCTATAAGGCAGCCTGGCAGGCAGCCCTGGGAAAGCAGAGCAATGGGTGGTGGTACCAAGAAGGAGCAGAGATTAGGGAGGGGGGCATGGGAATTATCTTTGGTGCTTCAGTTATTTGTTCTTACAATGGGAATGTATTTGTAAATTTTTAAAAAGTGAATTAAACTTTAATAAAATGAAGCTAAAGCAACCTTTCTAATACTCAAAGAAATATAAACCCAAATGAGACCCACTGTTCCATGTACTCAAAGCCTGGTAAGACACCGTATCTACAAAGTTGTTGAAAAAACAGGAAGTCTAATACAGTGTGTTGCTGCTGTGTTTCATGGTACAGGGTTTAAAACATACAGAAGAACCTGTTAAAGGTCCTAAAGAGCCTAAAAATTAAGGCTCCTTCCCTCTCCTGTGCCCCTTATACCCAGTTCCTCATCTTGGAATCAGCTACCCTTAAGAGTTTCCTGGGTATCCTTCAGAGAACCTACTAAATCATAGGAGGGACTGTACACTGATTCACTTTATTGAAAGACAGTTTACCAGCATCTGTCATCATTTTAAATACACAGAGCTTGTTACTTGGCAACTCCACTTACAAGACTCTACCAAAAGAGATCTGTGGCCCTGGACAGTGGCTCAGTTGGTTGCAGTGTTGTCCCATACACCAAAAGGCTGCAGTTCAACCCCGGTCAGGGCAGAAACCTAGGGCAACCGATTGAGTCTTCTCTCTCATATCAATGTTTCCTTCTCTCTTTCTCTTTCTCTTTTTCTTTCTCTTTCTCTCTCCAACCCTCTTTCCCCCTCTCTCCCCCTCTCTCCCTCCCTCCCCTTCCTTCTCCTCTAAAATCAATAAACATATCCTTGTGTAAGGATTTAAAAAGTCAATAAACATACAAGTATCCTCAGGTGAGGATTAAAAAAAAATCTATGAACCTAGATGCTCATGGCAACATTTTAGAGTTAATGAATAATTGGAAACCACCTAAATGTAAGTAAATATAGTATATCTGTCCACTGAAACACTACATAGTCATTATAAAACATGGAGAGCTGTATATACTGATACAAAAAGACGTTTCATTACACATTAGGGAGGAAAAAAGGAAGCTGTTAAAAAAATCATGACTGAGTTTTGTAAGCCAACAAAAATTTCTGAATATGTATATGTACGAATATTGTATATGTCTGGGATGATACTCAAACACTTTTTAATTTCTGTTAACTAGAGAGGATTAGAAATAGGAAAGGAGTGGGGGAAGAGGAGGAAAAGATTTCCATTTTTAATATGACACAATTTGAGTATTATAATGAGCACACATTGCTTTGGTAACTTAAGAGTCTAAAAATTAAGTTTAAAAAGAAAGCTAACAGCCCTGGCTGGTGTGGCTCAGTGGATTCAGCACTGGCGTGGGAACCCAAGGGTCGCCAGTTTGATTCCCAGTAGGGACACATGCCTGGGTTAAGGGCCAAGTCCCTAGTAGGGGACACTCGAGAAGCAACCACACATTGATGTTAAAAATCCCTCTCTTTCTCCCTCCCTTCCTCTCTCTCAAAATAAAAAATAAAGCTAACAGAAATCAGTATTACATGGATGAAAAAAGCCACCTGTAAAATATCTTGCATGTATGCTATTAAGAAGTGAAGCATGGCAGGTGCAGGACCACCATTTGAGAGCTGCCCCAAAGGCCCAGGTGTGAACTAATTCATGATTGTATCCAAGGCTGAGCGGGAATCATGCACGCGAGGGCTGCTGGTGAAGGACAGGAATATGGCCCAGCCATCCACAAAATGCAAGTTTCTTTCTCATCTTATGGACCCAAGAAGTAATTGAAACTACTGGCAATGCACAGAGGTGATGGACATGGAAAGGAGATCTGATAAAAATATTCCTGAATATAGGAATTCCAGAAGATCTTCAGGAATACTCCTCAGGTCCCCTTTCTAAATTTTGGCCAGAAGCCAAAACTTCTTTCTTTAAAACGTGGACATCAACTGTAGAAGATAAACTGCAATCCAAGAACATTTGCGATGAGGAAGTGCTATGATGGAAAAGTTGTGTTTTTTAAAAAATGGAGAGTTCGACTATTAGAACGCATTAATACCCCTCTATCCCCAGCACGGATCAAGGGGAAGCATGCATTCACCGATTGCACTGAAGTTTCCCAGTCTTTCCAGCAGATAAGCCTCTGGAAAGGAGACTTCTCCACGAGGCAGCGTTCATTCAGAAATGTGACTGCTGATGGTCAGTAAACCGTCCTTTACAGAAGCGATGCCCAAACATCCTTCCCATACAGGTCTCATTTTTCAAACTCTAACTTACTGTATTAGTTTTCTATTGCTGCCAAAACAACCCACCACAAGTTTAGCAGCCTAAAACAGCACCTGTGTGTTATCTCACAGTTTCTGTGCATCAGAAGTCTGGGCACAGCCTGGCTGGTTGTCCCCTCCAGGTTTCACCGGCAGAAATCACGGTGGCTGCAGGGCTGCGTTCCTTTCTAGAAACTGTTGGCAAAACTAGTAATTCCACATGGCTGTAGGACTGATGTTCCCGAGTCCTTGCTGTCTGTGAACCAGGGGTTGTTCTCAACGTATGGAGACTACTGGGCTGGTAGCCTCCTTCAGAGTCAGCAGTGGTAGGTCAAGTCTCTCTCACTCTTCAGCCTCTCTGCCTTCCCTTTCTGCCTCTCCTCTCAGCTGCCTCCCTCTTCTGCGCGATCTCTCTGATTGAGTCAGAGAAATGTACTTACTTTCATGGGACCCTCTGGACAATGGAGGCTACCTTCCCTATCTTATGGTCCCCTGATTCTAACCTTAACTCCACCTGCAAAGTTCCTTCACACCAGCACCTAGATTAGTATTGGATTGAACAACCAGAAGCCAGGACTCCTGGGAGGACATCTTTAGAATCATGCCTACCACATTCATTTGTATTCTAAGGTGGAAAAAAAAAAATACTGACCCCAAGATTCCAAAATGCCTGAATTTTTCAGAGTACAATAATGAAGTAGTATTGCTTTCACATGAATAATTCTGATTAAACCTACAAATGGCTCTACAAAATAAATACTATCACACCATCTATATAACCAACAAAACTATGGCTCAGAAATTAACTTGCCTGCGAACACAAGAGCTGGAAGTGAGAGAATCAGTCTAAAAAGCCCTTTTCCTTTGATATATCTGAAAACATGACACAATTTTGACTTTAGGAAAAGAATAGGTTAAGTACTAATGGGAACAGGAATGCTGATGTTTAAGGCGGAGGGAGAAGAAACCCAACAGGAGTAAGCAACTAACTGGTTCTGCAAATTAAAGGTAAAGAATAACAAATCAAAGCCATCTGAAAGACAATCTGAGGGTAACAAATCATTTAGGACCAATGAAACCTCGACAATTCAATTATAAAATAGCCATACAGCCCTGACTGGTGTGGCTCAGTGTGCTGGCCATCCTCCTGCAAAGCAAAAGGTCGCTGGTTTGATTCCCAGTCAGGGCACATGCTTGGGTTGCATGCCAGGTCCCTGGTAGGGGGCGGGCCAGAGACAACCGAGATCAAAGTTCCTCAGGCACATCAATGTTTCTCTCCCTTTTTCTCCCTCCTTTCCCTTCCCTCCAAAAATAAATAAATAAAATCTTAAAAAAAACCACAAAATAATATTCCATATAATGGAACATTTGGAATATTAGTCCTAATGCTAAGCAGGTTACAAAATACCATGTATAAAACAGGGCTTGATGTATGTGTACATATATATGTACATCTTCAGATATTTTCATTTATTTCTTTTATTAAACAAATGTTTATGGAGCATCTGTTATGTCCCAGACACTTACTTGCCTCATTGCTGGGGACATAGCGATAAACAAAACAAAGTCCCTGCCTAGAAACAGCAAATATATAAACAAACAAGTGAAAATATAAGAGACAGGGATAGTACCGTGGAGATAACAAGGCAAAGTAAGGAAAGAGAGAGCTCAGAGAGAAGGGCTGTCATTTTACACAAGCTGGTCGGGGAAGGTTGCACTGCTATGGTGACATCAGAGCACAGCCCTGAAGGACAGGAGGGACTGCCACTCAGTTCTCTGGGGGAAAGTGTCCCAAGCAGCAGGAACAGCAAGTGAAAATGCCCCGAGGCAAGAGTGTGCTTGGAGAACTAGAGGAACGGCCAGGAGGCAGTGCGGGAGGAGTGGAGTGAAGGAAGTGAGGAGGAGCAGAAGGAAGGGCTAAAGAAGGCAGGGGTGCGGGATGATGCAGGACTTTGGTGCCACTTTAAAGAGTTGGAACAGTGATTCATTCTGAGGAAGATAAGAAGCCCCCAGAGGTTTCTGTGTACAAGAAAAATGGACTGAAGGGGCCTCCCTTAATACCAATACCTCAAGATTGGTATTAAGGGTACAGACTCACAAGACAGCATCTTGAGATGAAATAGCCAAAGCACAGTATAATGAGTATTGACAACGATATAGTACTACAATCATCAAATTTGCTAAGAGACTAAAAATTATGTCAACCACTAAAAAGAAAGGATAATTATGTAATATAGTAGAGGTGCTAAATATCATCACTACCATGGTGATTATATTACAATGTGTAAATGTATCCAATTAACACATTGTACAACTTAAATTTACACGATGCTGTATGTCAAATATATTCAATAAAAACTGCATAGTTTACCCATAAATAAAGAATTAAAGTTCAAAACACCATTATCTAGTAATAACAACTTCTTCATAATGAGATTATTTGTGAAATTCTAATATTTCCCAATTTTACTTATTATTTAAAAGAAAGGGTCTGGTGCACAGGGTATCCAGCTGGTTTTCAAGGGCACAGAAGTGAACCTAACAGCGGTCCTAGGGAGAGGATGGTTAGGTTTACGGGCTCTGGATGTGGAAGGCTCAATTTGGTCGCTGGCTTTGTGCCCTTTCAGGTTGCCCAATGCACTTAGCTTAAAATGGAGGTAATAATGCCCACCTCATCTGGCTGCTTTGATGTAAGTAAAGCATTTGCACAATACTGAGTACACAGTAAGCGCCCAAAAAGTGGTATCTGTCAGTATCGCCTCCAGCTGATCAGGCCAGGCCTGTGTTAGGAAACAGCTAAACTGCACCAGTAATTTGTAGCATGAGTCAGATGCAAATCATGTGCTAACCTGGACTGTTCTTTTCATGTACCCTTGGAAAGTCTCCCTCAAAGGTAACGCCAGTCCAATCTACTTAACTACCATAACCCAAACTGACAGAATCCACGAGGTTCGGCAGCGAAGGACACCAAATCCAAACCAACAAAACAAATAGATTTATTTTGCATTCAATTCATTCCTGAATGAATTAAAATTGTTTGTGAACTCATCTCTGCTCAAGCAAATTGGAATTTTTTATTCCTCCAAAGTTTTTCAGTCAAGGTCTAAACCAGCCAATAATGTGAATTTAAAAATACAGGATTATTGACTGCTGTTTGAGAAGGGGAAAAGCTTTAGATTTTTTCAAATAAAAAAGCAATAATGTATTTTACGCAAGGACAAATTTCCTTGAGCAAATACTGAAAATACTCAAATGTGTGAAGCTTTGCACTTGTAATATTTACCTGTCAATACAAACTCTCTCCACAGATGAAGAATACTACATAGGTTTCATTTTATCATTAAGAACAGCCTCAGACGCTTGCCTTCAACATTCTAGTTTAGATGACAGTTATAGCATTGTTTTCAGAGAGGAAGGAATAAACAGCTTTACCATCTCCTAGTCGATGTGTCCCCTCTAGAATGTCAACATGGCCCAATTACACTTATTTTTCATGTAGAAAAATAGTAGGGTTCGTTCCACACTAGTGCTGTGTATGTGCATAGAAATTTCACCATTTAATTTTTGTGTCTGGAAGAAGAGGAGCTTATAATTATTCCATGAGGTATAACTATAATTAGGTTTTCAAATATCATAGGTACCACAGTGATCCAATTGTAAAATAACAGAGTTCTGGTACTGTGTCACTGGGTTGGCTTTTTTTCCCTCTTGAACCATCACATTCCTCAAACCTCAGGAAGCATGAGAAAATCTTATAAAAAAAAGTTTGTTTTAACAAAGAAACTAAGCTAATACAATCTGTTATTAGTATTTAGCACTATATGAAAATTTCAAACATACTTGATGCTTAAAATTGTTCTTAAGACTATGAGTTTTATCCAGGAAAATAAGTAACTGGTAAGCTTAAGTTAATTAAGTTTAACCTTATTATTTCCGGTGATGGCAGTAAGTCATTACCATAACACAGCTTCCTAATTAGGGCCCTACAGTGCGCTGGACACGTGCTCCTTTGTACTCCTGTTTTGCAGAAGGTGAAACACATACACAATGTACAGGTCTTACTCAGGTCCAAGCAGCATGTGCGTGTGTACGTGCCTGTGTGTGTGTGTGTGTGTGTGCTGCTTGTGTGAGGGGGTGGCAGGCAGCAGAGGAGTGTACCTATATTGAATCTCATTTCCCCAATCATCCTCAAAAAATAAGTAAGGCATTTCCTGACCTATCTAGGATAGTGTGTGTGATACGTAATGTATAGTAGTCTATATAACTGCATATGCCCACTTTTCTGTACTACTCCCATTCTGGGAAGAATGGAGATAAAATGAAAACAAGCACTCCCAGTTCTTAGTTGTATGATCTAATTCCGGGAAGTATCCCTGGTTATTTAAAATCACAGTTATCACTTCTATACACCAAAGAATCTCGTAAAAATCTGGAAGGTCTTTAGGAAAAAGAGAAAGGTATGAGAAACAGACTATGTGAACTCACTAATAAAGTACTTATAAAATATAAAATGCCTAATAATTTTTTTCTAAAATATTTCAAGAGTCAACTTCCACTCAAACATACCCCTGCATCACTGAAATCCAATGGGGTTTGGTAAGGTCACATTTAAGGAAAGAACTGACTCCAGGAAATAAAGGAATAGAGCTTCAAGTAAAATGAGATCCCTTCAAACAAATGAGAAATAGTGTTTCTCAGCTCCCAGGATTATCACAAAACAAACAAAATGAGAGACTCTATTTAGAATCTGTAAGAGAAGGAGAACATTTTGAGGACTAGGAAGTGGAAGGAGGCAGCTCACATTCCAGTAATTCCAGGTGAGTCCCCAGTAAAGTCTGCCTCATTCACTTCTCGCACAAAACCTGTGAGGGGCATTTAGCACTTACACAAACTGTAACGTGTCTACAGAGTGGGAAACTTACCATCTGAACTAACAGTAAAAATAACACAAGTGAAGAAACTGATATTCAAAAGACAGTAAGTAGTAAATCTCCCCATGTAAACATTACACCAAGTATTTCAGGTACTTGGTAAATACTTTCACATTTTAAACTTTTCAAATGATTTTTATGTTATTCCTAAAAACTTTAATTTGATACAAAAAAAAAGTTAGCCAGAGGAGAGAAAATTTTTCCTTCATTAATTTAAAAATAACTCAAGCTGTAAGAGATTTCTCGAGCAGACTCCCTCTTCTTTTTCCTGAAATTCAGAGGAAGCCAGTCATGGAGGATTATCAAATGAGAGGGGTCAACATAATTCCAGATTTTGAAATGAAATGAATGAAATCCAAGACACTTGAACACTTCTGTTAACCCTGTCTCATAGTTGCTTTTCTTGGGGCGGGGAGAGGTGCCGTTCAGGGGGGATCTAAAGGGAGTCTTTATTGAAATTTCAAGACATTTAATCCTTTCCTTCTCTCTCCAAATAAATGTTCTAGAGCAAATGTAAAATAATCACTCTTCTTAGAAATGCAGACCTACACAGGTCAATTTATTAGCTTCCAATAATCCAATAATTCCAAGAGGTAACCAGTTTGTAATCTGAAAACAGAGAGGTCAGATGATTTATTAGTAATGCTGTGAATCATTCCTCCAACTTGCTCTCTCCTGGTCAATGACAGATGTTAGGGCTGAGTCTACCTAAAGTAATCTACAAGAAGAAAACCCTAACACAGGACGAGACCAGACCACCAACAGCAAAGCACGGTGGAGGTTTCCTGTTCCTTCAGTAAATGCCAACAATCCTAATGTATTAGCAGATTTCCACTCAATGCTTGGGAGAAAGAAACAATAAACATGAGACTCCATTTTTTAATTCCTAACAACTGTAAATGCAACCTCTACCAAATCTTTTGCAAAATCTGGATCACCAACAATGCAAGCTAAACTCACCACAGCTGGCCTTTTATCCATTTTCTGGGCATTACCATGATAACTTCTCTTTGATGATATCCCAAACTTTTTCACTTTATGATAACAAATATTATCATTGGCAAAGAATGAAAACATTGTTAAAGATTAAGTCTCATCCAGTTTTTTGTCTTTCAATATACATGCGTTTCATTAAAATACAGAAATGAAGGTGAACGCTCTTTGTTGCTCCCAGGTGGCCATGAAGTGGCCCTATTAGCTGTCGGTCGGAAACCTGACAGGTAGGCATGCAGGGAATCAGAAACCTGCACCAGACCTTTAATTTCTCCAGCAGATCTTGGAACCAGCATGTCACCCACAACGGGATGACTCAAAACCAGCATGTTATTATGCCTAAAAACACTCCAAAAGCAATAGATGTATTCGGGAAGCAGTTTTATTCAATGAGCTAATTGCTAACTTCAAAATATTCTGTATTCATTACTCAAAGTTCAACTTAAATTTCACCATTTAAGTTCTAAACACTGAATGTAAGCTTAATGTTGACAAATAACTGGTTATTCCCCCCGCTCAGTGCACAGCCTCTTTCAACTATAAGGCTATGATTTAAGTGAGCTATTCATAGTTTTATGTAAAATGGTGCCCAACACACTTAAAAGAAGAAGTATATTTGCCAGTAGGATCAGGACAATTAACATTAAACAGGAACATTTTTCCCCCACCCGTATTTCTAAAAAGGATCTGAGTTCATGGAAGTACAGGCTTGCTAATAGGTGGAGGGCGCCAGGGCCGTGACTCCGCCTTGCAGAGCTATCTCACGCCCCGTCATTGTCACTCCTTAGAGAAAGGAGGAAGAGTTGGGTTCAAACATCTTTTTCCCTTCAATCCTGATTTATGATTTCCTCCAAAGAAAAGCACAATTCCTGCCAAGAAGAGAAAAACAAGGCTTAGCTTTCACATCAAGAAAAAAATAGTAGCAATCCTTTTTGCATATAATAATCACTGGTATTCAGCCCACTCAAGTAAAACACAAAACCAAAGAAAGGAATAAGGAATCCATAGTCCTGACAGGCTTGCAGTACAGAAGGAACAAGAAAAGCCATGTTTGGAGAAATTTCCAGAGCTTTTTCAGCTCTCATCAGAAACAAGCAGTTATTGTGTTTTCTGTGACCTGTCCTACAGGAAAGAGATGCCTTTCTTCCACCATTCTGTCTCTCTGAATAAATACATTTTGAAAAGAACCAAGAGGAGCTGGCGCTTTTACGGAATCATAGAATCTTATTGTTGAAATGACCTAAGCCAACACTAGATTCAAGTGCTCTCTCAAAGCCTGAATATTTTCTGATGCATTGCGATGAATTCTGCCACCTCCACTGAACGGCTAGACTCACTTTGTTACTGGAAGGGACTGTCCTACCCCAGTCTCAGCGCCAGCTGAGGACTGTCCTCAGGGACCAAACAATAGAAGCCTATTCCCTCTTCCTCTTGGCAACCACACAGAAGTTTTCTAATAGCAGTCCTGCCTCCCTTAACTTCAGAGAAAATCAAGCTCCGGTTCTTCAAACCACTCCTAATTGGACACAATTTCCTGACCTCTGGTCACACTATTTCCACACCCCTACACTGGAAACCTTCCGGATTGGCAGCATCAGATGTAGTGTATAGAGCCCACACGAGAATTTCTCACGCATGCCCTGGCCGGGTGGCTCGCCTGGTTAGAGCATCATCCCGATATGCCAAGGTTGTGGGTTTGATCCCCAGTCAGGCCACATACAAGAGTCAACCAATGAATGCATAAATAAGTGAATTCATAAATAGTTCATAATAACAAATCAATGTCTGCCTCTCTCTCCCCCCTCTCTCTAAAATCAATAAAATTTTAAAAAATTAGTAATTAAAACAAAGAATCTCCCACATAGAACACAAAGGGACTGTTATCTCCAGGAAATGGGACCTAAACTTAATGGGACACCAACTGGCCTTAAATCTGCTAAATGTGAGTTAGGTCAACTGTCCTTCACTTCCCACGGTCAGAGCATGACATTCGTGCTCAACTGCAGCCCCCGGGAAGTTTTTGTCAAACCAAGTCACTCCATTTTTAGTTGACTTTTTAAAACTGTAAATTCACAACATGACAAAGAGCCATGTTGATTAAAATATTACCAGCTCCATTTTCCCATGTCATCTCTTACGGATTATTTTCTGAATGTTGACTGTCATCAGTTATCCCCCCACCCCCCACCCCCCCCGGTTGTGTTTCAAGCACAGCCCCAGTCACTGATAAAAATGCTGAATGAGAACAGTGGTGAGTGCTTCTAAATGCCAGATCATTTCCTCCCGATGCACATCATTTTTTTACCAAAGAAAATACAAATTTTCTATAAAGCAGTCATTTTAAATTGAAAAAACAGCTTCACTAGGCTGAGAAATCTAGTAAATAGCAACATAAAAGGACTAACAGATTCAAAATGGCTCTGTCGGAATGAATGTGAGAGCTTCCTCTTCCAGCACTGGTGTCTCTGGTGTTATCTTGATTACTCCCAGGTATGTGCATCGTCTCCAGGAGTCTTAACAGAATGCCAGCCATAGGCTACAAGCTGCCAGTTTTAATTCATTTACCATAAGATACGCCTAGGCACTCAGTGCTAGCCAGATGGGTATTGTTAAGCAGCCCTTGGTATCAAGTTAAATTTGGTTGAGACACTGCCATTCCCAACGGACTCCTTTTTCTGCCATGCTCAATTTTGTGACAGAAGGTTTATCCGAGGCACTTAGCAGGAGCTGCTTGTAATATGATGCGTATATACTTGTGCAATGGCATACTACCCAGCCATAAGAAAAGATGAAATACTGCCATTTGTGGCAACATGGATGGACCCAGAGAACATCATGCGAAGCAAAATAAGTCAGACCGAAAAAGTCAAGAACCATATGATTTCACTCATATGTGGGATATAAAACTGAAAGCAGCAAACAAGACAGACAAAAACTCATAGACACAGACAACAGTATGATGGCTACCAGAAGGAAGGGGATGGTGGGGGGTAGAAGAGGGTAATGGGGGTCCGATATATGGTGACAAAAGGAGACTACTTGACTTTGGGTGGCGAACACGCGGTGCAATATACAGATGATGTATTACAGAATTGTACGCTTAAAACCTATGGGCTTTTATTAACCAATGTCATCTAAATAAATTTAATAGAGTTTTTAATAACTGTTGCTTGTAAACTGCCTCTTTAATCAGATATTTTAATAACATATAATTCAGAAAGTATTCTGGTTAATCAGTTCCAAAGACATGGAGGAGGGGAGAAAAGCAGGAACCATTTGATCACTGTCTGCTGCCAGCTCCATCTCCCTCGTCTAACAGAGGACACCAGACAATGTCCTCAAGGGCGCAGAGAATTACTAAAGGCATCAAAGGCGGGCTGGCGATGTAAATGATGTGCGTGGCACCCCCTGGAGCTGCGCATGCTGAATCCCCGAGTGTAAGGCTCAGTGATCAGTGAATTTTCTTAGGAACCTTTTCCTTACTATGCCAGATAAACTTTGTAGACAGGAATTGTTTCCTATCCAATTCATAAAATCAATCTCATTTTCCTATGAAACAATTTCCCCTAAAGAGCCACAGAACCTGACAGCTGCTCACTGAGAACTCATCAAGTACCAGGGACGTTTCCAACACATGTCATACAGAATATTCGTCCCATAACGTTGGGCATTCTTGGCTTCCTCGGGGTAATTCATTTATGTCAGTTATACATGACAGACAGGTTATCCAGCAGGGCAGCCAAAGTTCTCCAGCCTCTGAACAATTAAGAGAGCAGTGGGGGCAACCCATATGTGAGCCAGAAAGGGCTGCCGAAGAACGCAGCATCGCAGGGCACAGAACGGCATTCACACACAGGCCGACGAGCACAGTCCCCAGCCCAGCTGGCCTGAGTGATGACAGAGGCAGCATTGTTGAAGGCCCCGGGGAGAGATCAGACTTGTCAGTGACCAATTTGAAGAAATCTCACTCTCTTCAGACCACTGTAAGCCTGAGTTCATCATTATTTTCAATTACCTCCTACCCCCCGACACCGAGAAGTAACCAGGGCCATGCCGCAATATATTAAGTGCAGTGTTATCAAATATCTTTGAACCACAGGAAAGGAGAACCTTTTCCCCCTGTGAAACATGGACTTGGAATCCCCTGTTTAGACTCCCACGCGGGGTATAGTGGGCTGAATATGAATGCACTTTTTTCCCTCTCATCCTCGGCCCTGGCTGTCCGTGGTCCCAACCACAACGTTCCACTGCACAGCTGGGCCTCTCTCACACAACCCAAACAGCTGTTCGCTGCTCCAGACATCCCTTCCATAAACCTGCACACAGTGTCTGTGCTCCTGACCACAGTTCAGGAGGGCTCAGCCGAACGCTGGCTGTGTGTGGGGTTGACTGTCAGGGATTATTGCAGCAAGAGGGCCTCCGGACCCCGCCAAGAAACCTACTGCAGCTCAATTCTCTTCATTAACAATAAAGGTCTCCACTCACAAGATGTGGAAGAAAAATGTCTCATAACACTTTCCCTTTGAAATGCAATCTGCAGGTGATCCAAATATAAAATATAGCATCCATTTCAATTCACTGACAACAGAAGTCAGAGTCCAACAAACTCAATGGTTGGCACTGGGCAGGAACCCGCTGGTGAATTGGTCAGAACAAAAGCTGTGTTAGAATTGACCAGAAATGTTTTGAGTCAAAAGAATTTTAGAGCCTGCAAAGTCTGGCAATATCTACCCCATGCCCTTGTTTTAAAAATAAGGAAACCTGGGGTTAGAGAGAACCCTAGTGGGGCAAACAGATGCCTGGAATGCAGTTTGCTACTCAGCAATTAGGATGCTGAGTTTTGCAGCCTCCTTCAAAGTCTTTTTTTAATTGAATTTATTGGAGTTACATTGGTCAATAAAATTATATAGGTTGCAAGTGCACAATTCTATACTACACCGTATGCACACTGCATTGTGCACTCACCACCCGAAGTCTGGTCTTCTTCCATCACCATTTGTCCCATTTACCCTCTGCCACCTGCCCCTACCTGCCTTCCCTCTGGTAATCACCATCCTGTTGTCTGATTCCTTGAGTTTTGTTTTGATTTATTTTGGGGTGGTTCTTTTTTTGGCTTAATCCCTTCACCTATTTCACCCAACACTCCTGGCCTCCCTCCCCTCTGACAGCTGTCAGTCTGTTCTCCATCTCTATGAGTCTGTTTCTAGTTTATTTTGTTCATTAGAGTCCACATGTGAGTGAAATCATATGGTATTTGTCTTTCTCTGACTGGCTTATTTTACTTAGTATAATACTCTCCAGGCCCATCAATGCTATTGTGAAAGGTTAAGATTTCCTTCTTTTTTTATAGCCAAGTAGTATTCCACTTAATGTACCACAGCTTTCTTTTCTTAATGTCCACAGCTTTCTTTTCCAAGCATCTACTCATGGGCACTTGGGCTGCTTCCAAATCTTGGTTATTGTGAATAGTGCTGCAATGAATATAAGGGTGTGTGTATTCTTTCAAATCAGTGTTTTGGGTTTCTTTGGATATAATCTCAGAAGTGGAACTGCTAGGTCAAAGTCTTCTAATATTTCTGTCTAGTTATGACCCAGAGTCTATCAAAATGTATTTTTAAGTGACAGAAAACCTATCCATTTAAAAACATTCTGCTTTTTTTCCTAGATGACAGTTTGACACACAATCTTCACACTCTTTAGCACCACACTAACTTGAAATAAAAATCTTTAATCCTATAAAAATAGAAAAATGAAAAGCCAAGTGGTGGAGCTGCCACAGAGCCTGGCTCGCCAGCGTGTGAGCACAGACAGGGCTCTCCCAGAACCTAAGAAGGCAGGACAGAGCATCAAAGCTGAAGAGAAAATACGCATACTTGGCCGTGCATCCAACAAACTCCACAATGACATCAAACAGGTGTTTGGGGCTGTTTTCCCACCTTTTGTATTTCCAAGACCTTCCATGCAGCCATCCTAAGTCTCAAACAACTGTCTAATTTACGTGAATCCTTTTAAACCATGTCATTTGCTGTTTGGAAATGGAAAGGATGTAAATTATGAAGCCCATTTCTTCTAGTTAGTACCAGGTTAGAACCGAAGGTAACCACAATTATCTTTAGCATCATAGAGGCTGGGGATGGAGAGATGGACATTCCCCTCTCAGTTTAGGCGCCACCCCCCCTTGGGAACTCTTCCTGCCCCCAGGCCTGAGTGAGGATGCTCCCATGGGACAATGCGCACCCCTCCACCAGATCACACTCTTCTGGGACCTTAACCAGGGGTGTTGTGGTTACAATAAACTTGATTCTTAAGTACTATGGTATGGAATTGACTTTGAGTACCAGCTATGTGACCTTGAGAATTTTTCTGGGTTTCAATGTTCTCATTTGAAGGTGGGAGAGTACCTACAAGTCTCCTTATTGTAAAAACAAGAATATAACAGTACCCACCTCAGAGTGATGGCAAACATTAAAATGCTCTTATGAACCAGCATTCATTCACGTTACTGCTCTTTCAAGTCCTAACACATTAGCTGTCCTCTTATCTGTGCCTGTTTTCACTTCATCGGCCACATAGATAAGCCCTTGTGTGTTTTGAAGGAAAAAAAAAACAAACCCACAAGCTTGAAATCAGACAGGAATGCAGTAGCATACAGGCTCTGCTATCTATAATATTTCATTAAGTAAAAAGATCTTTTTTCCACACTTTCATATCGCTGAAATTAGAATATGCCTTATAATTAATGGCATCTTACTTTCGATTGGGTATTATCTCTGATCTTGAGCAAGTTATTTAATCTCTGTAAAACTGGGGATAGTAGCTTTCTCTGCTAGAGCGGCAGTAAAGCACAAATAACATAATCACGCAAACCCCTCACACACAATAGGCAGCGCTGATACAGTATTGCATTTTGCACCTTTATGGGTCCAGTGTCCTATGTATGGGAGATGCTTAGGAGGAAAGTTTAAAAATAGTGGCTGGACCCACTTTACACTAACATGTATGGATGTCTTTCCTGGAGCAGCCTACAGAAAAGATCAGAGGCTTTAAGTCAGGGGAGTCTGACCCTTGGCCTGCAGGCACCATGTGGCCCAGGATGGCTATGAATGTAGCTCAACACAACATCGTAAATTTACTTAAAACATCACTTAGTTTTATTACTTAGATATGTACATTTTCTATATTAATGATCACAGACTTGGGACCTGCTCAACAATTTAAAAAGATTATTGAAAGGGCCTCTGCATAGTTAGGGTTACTATGGGAGGACATTTTTGTCTACCTGTGATGGCAGAAATCACAAAAATTATGCACAGACCGTTTTTTTGCTGATCGGTCTTCGTTAGTGTCTGTGTATGTAATATGGGGCCCAAGACAATTCTTCTTCTTCCAGTGCAGGCCAGGGATGCTTTAAGCACAGGAACTCTCAGGGGAAGCAAAATGTGGACACTCAGAGCCCTTTGCAAGGACCTGCAGCTGCTTTAAACTGCCCAGCCGGAGCCTGGGATGACTGTTCCCCCGCCACATGGGGCCACTTATAGAGTCTAATGCCCTGTTGAGACTGCGCTCAGGCTCGACGTTTGTATGGTGGAGCCACAGAGCAGAATAGGAGGGTGGTTTTTACAAATCCAGCTGTAACTCCTGGCAGGTGACAACACCTAGTGTCGAGTACTTCATTATAGTCCACTACACCCTTCACGATAACCCCATGAAATATAACCAACCCCACATCAGCATTCCTGTTTTCTGAGGCCCAGCATTTAAGTCAGACCTTGATTAAGTGGCAGAAGTCTGCGTGGTTCCAAAGCCTGTGTCCTTCACCACCGGGTCCTTTCTCAGGGAGGTTATGCAACATCAGCCAGAGAAGCAAGCGCAGCTTTCCCGCACTTCAAGGTCTCACCTTCCAAACAGCCAGACAGCATCCTCCCCAGAAGTGCGTCAGATCCTCCTGCTCCAGGTGAAGGAGGCAAAGCGGGTGGGCGGACAGGGCAATTCTGTGTAGGCTGAGTTTCAAGCGGGTTTCCAAGCCTAGCAGGTACTCTGTCCTCAAACTCCGACCAGCCCTATCAAGGCAATGTTTCTGACCTTTTCCCTTTTCTTTTGTTCTTGATTTACTTCCCACAGCTCCAGGCACCCCCTGCAGATTACTTCTGGTTCTCCCTTTTCTTGAAAGGTTTCCTCCATCTTTTTCTTTTCTTTTTTAAAAAAAAATCCTGGTTCATAAGAAGTTTCTCTCCTAATAACAGTTACTTCTCTTTACACAGTACCGCACTTACCAGTAACTCTTCTTTATTCCCCCTTCACAGACATGAGTCACGGTGAAAAGTCGTTATTTGAAGAGGCCTCATCTGAACTCTCCAGAACGATGATAAACGCACATGTGCATGCATGTCAGAAAGATGGGGAAGCCAGAGGAAGATGTGCACAATGTCATGACTGTCCTTGCTCCCAGTTAGGATGTCTGCTCCTGGCCCCATCGGATCCCCTGAGACTCCAGCATCACCCCGAGAAAGATCACCCGAGTGAAGAGTTCACGACAAGGCGCACCTGTTCGACAGTCTCACCTTTAGCCCTTCCTCTGCAGCAGAGTCCCTGCGCTCCCTTAATTTCCTTCTCATCTGTGGAAACCTTGAGAGCTTTTTATTTTATACTGTCTCCCATTTCTAGACGATACAATACATGAGCTAGCAGATTATCTACTTCGAATGCAATCACCAAGCGTCCCATCTCTCCAAGAGGTTCAGAGACTTGTGTTTTTAACACAGGACTATCAGCATGGCAGCTGGAGTTTTTCAGTTTCTGCATAATGACAGTGACCTAGCTATCTCTCCACTGCACCCGTGATGGAAACAGGTTAGTAACCTGTTCTATGACTTGGCATTGCAGAGCTCCCAGGGAAGAAATGCAGATTGAAGCAAAGGCCACAGGGCTACATAGGAGGTAGGGGATGTGAAGACCTTTGGTCAGATCAGAACACACACTCTCTCTCACCTTTGCTGTGTCAGGCCCACATCATCGGACTTCCCTACCTCCAGCCCCCACAACGCACTCTACTGCCAAGACGATGGCTCAGCAGAAGGCACTGCCTCCTTCACTTACTAGAAAATAGAAAATGAAAGAGAACCATAGATATGACTTAATCTGCAGTTGGGAGAGACATTATGTATGTCTTTGGCCTGGTTCACTCATCCTACAAACTATGCCAGACGGTTTCAGACATTTGCTGAATACAACTGGCTTTTGTAAATGCCAGAACGCTGATTCATTTCTTCAAAGAATATTAACGTCTCCTTTGGCAATGTAATTCCTAAATCATTACCCTTACCCATGGCTGAAATACTATATCAGGTCATTGGAATTTCAACAGAAGCTATACCTTCCCATATTTGCCCTCCATCCCTAGGGTCCCCTGGAAAGTTCTGGGTTGGATGGTTTATATGTCCTCTGTGGTGATAACCCACCGATTCTATAAACGCAACATGAGTTAAATATCCCAGTAACAACTGCATTTATGTACACATATAATTAACAATCTAAACATGCAGTAGTAATTCATGCTTGGGAAACATTATTCAATTATGGGTCAGCCATTTCACAAATACAGAAAAAACCTGGCCCCACTACACCATAATCAGGTGGAAACACTATCCAAGCACCTCTTAACTTTTGAGAGGCTAGAGATCTGTTTGATTTACCATTAACTAAGGGGTGTGACCCCATCCTCCAGTTTTGCTAAGGGATCCAACTTCCTAACCCTGCAGATAAAGGGACTGACCACACACTGGGGTTTTGGTGCTACCTATTACTGTTTCTTTTTTAAGGGGTTAGGTTTTGGGGGACAGGACAGTAAACAATGGTGTGCTCCACAGAGACCCCATTTTTAGGCCAGCGCACCCATCCCCGCCACTCAAGGCTCGCAGGAAGGTCCCAACCAGCTGCAGGACACTGCTCCTCCCAAAGTGATACCCCTGATGTGGCTGCCGGCTGATTGGGGAATGCACAGGTCCCACCCCTGGCCTCAACTGGGAACAACCCAGAAAGCCGTCCCAGTTCCAGAGCTCCCCACAAAGGCAGCTTCTCCACTGCCCAACCCTGGTGCCCTCCTTCCTCACCCCTGCAACCCGTCAGCACCCACTCTTGGTCTCAGTGTGCTTCCAGGGAACCCAGTCAGAGGGGGGCAGCTTTCTAAAGAGAGAAATTTATGCCTTTACTTGTTTTGAGAAAGTTACAGAGACGTGTCCTATCAGAAGTCCCATGAAGGCAAATACAGCCTTTGAAAAAACTACTCGTGATTCAGTCTAAAAATTACAAATTTTTGATAATCACTTTCTGAACACCAGCCCAGTGCCATCAGCAGGGACAGGAGTTAAACGATGCCCAGGGGTTTCACAGGTTCACAGGTCAGAGAGGCGAGACGTCACCGGGCGAGGGATGTGTGCATCACAACAGCACGTGGCATGAAAAACTGACACCAACGCACAGGACACCAGTTCTGCAGTTTTCAACCTTAACCATTAAAGCAGTGATTTTCCACCAGTGTACCACGATAATTTTTAAAACATGCAATACCTGACTATTTAGTCAGGGGCACTGACCTCTTTTCCCTTGGATTGTCAAAAAAAATGGTAACAACTGACACAACCATAGCCATCTGATGTGAAGGAATCAAATTATGCCTAATTTTTTGTCCAGATTGGCAAAAATACATATTTTTGGTGTGCTGTAGCACTTTAGCCATTAGTTTATGAGTGCCACGAGATGAAAAGGATTGAAAATCGCTTCACTGCAGTATGCCCCTCCCCACCTAAGACACACATGCTTGATGACCTTGAATCCTAGCAAACTCCATGCCAGCGCTCACGGAAAAGAACAGCTCTGCGTACAAGTATGGAAATGAGTCCAGGATGCTTCATTCCCAGCATTTCAAACTTTTAATAAGAGGGAACCATTCCTGGAGCTGATGGATTATTGATGACTTTGTAGTCTTATTCACTGCGCCCCCGAGAAAGCAGATGGCAGACAGGCCTGAGCGGGAACCAAGAGCGTCTGCCACCGCGTTGCCCGGGAGGCAGCAGCACCTTCCAGAAAATTTCAAGTAACTGCCCAGTAGTCATCCCGGCTCGAGTCCAACTTAGGATCCAGGGCCTGAGTGAGGGATGTCACAGGAGGACACGTGCAAGGACCACAGGTGTGTGTGCACTGTCTGAAGCTTATTACCACAGGTTTTGTTTGGTCCAGGCTGTTAAAAATGTAGATAATGTATTCCATATGAAAAACTCAACTTCAAATCATACTACTGCTTAACATCTTACAGCTTTTTACACACGGTCTCCTTTGAGACTCTTGGCTCTCCCTGTGAGGACCGGGCTGGTGTTACTGTGCCAACAGTATGACCGGTGACGAGACTTGCCCAGGCTCACACACCTGATCAGTGCTGGGCTCAGAATGCCAAAGTCTTGGTTCAGGGTTCTTTCCTATAAAATTCTGCCAATTTGCAAATTTTCTATTTATTTCTCCAGGCTTGTGTGCAGAGCCCCAAAACTCTGTCTCCCTCCTTCTCCTTTTCTGGTCCCCCCTTCATGCTGCAGATCTCTATTTTAGAGGAATGAGGGCTATCAACGGCAGGTGGTCCTGAAAAGGGCCACAAACCACCATCAATAACCTCTCTCCCTCTCTCCCTCTCTCTCTTTCAAAACAACCCACACTCTGTAGAGACAGACCACAACTTCTGAAGTACAGCTGACAAGAAGCTAAGGGGATCAGGTTATATGACCACCCATATTCAATGTCTGTGACTAACCCAGTTCATGTCAGTCACATACACAAGTGGGGGAGAAAAAAGAAAAAGCTTTAACCAGCTCACCGATTGCTTAGACACAGCCATCACTCTAAAGAAAAAAAAGCCTTTCCACCCTGGTCAGTAGGTTTTGCTCCTGTTATTTGAAACACTTGTTGGATTTCACTCCAGCCAAGCTGGCGCTCCATCTCTGCAATGTAAAAATGCTTGGACTGAAGAAATCAGACTGGGGTTTTCGTGGTTTAAGGAATAGAAGTAAGCAGCTCTCTGCCTCAGGTGGATGTATTACAGTTTGTGGGAGTGCTAATGAGAGCTAATTACTCAATTTACTCCATTAGCCAACCAGCCAGCAACAAGGAATGCCCGGTAAAACTTGCTGGGTGCTCAGACTTAGTTTCAAAGGGCTGTTGCCAAAATGATCTGGCTCCAGTGATTAGCATAGGGCTGCTCAACTGGGCTGTTATCTCAGGATCACCGAGCACAGTCTCTAGTCCTTCGTCTCCAGGAAATCAGCAGTCGAGTCAGCACTGAGGTTATTCTCCCAGACTCTCTTTACCATTATCGCTACTGCCACCTCTGCCCCCAAATGTCCACTCTGGCAGCGAGTTAAAAAATTAAATGATAGGCCTGAAATTTCAGTAAAATAGGTGTCCACGGACCATTAAAACTGGCTGTGGCATTTTACAAGGCCCTACACTCAGTGCGCAGCAGTCACAAGATTTGGCCAACTGTTCGCTCACTTTGATCCTTGAACTTGAGACATAAGAGGGAACTCAGAACCATGTAAATTTCATTTACTCACTGAAACTGTACCCATGTTTTACACAAAGCATACAAGCATATATGGCTTGCATTATTATTTAGCAATGCAGCTAATTCATGAATTTATATAAATTAAATTTTAAAAGGTGTTGTCATCCTTATCTCCCTATTCCGACCAAGGGGGGTGGAAAAACCATAGGGCAACAGGATCTTAATTTCCCAGAACAGGAACTTCCTAGAAAGTTAGTTATGAGCCCAGTGGAGACCCATCCACGTTAAGCTTCCCCATATTCCAATACACCAAGGTGAGGTATTGTTGAAAATGCAACCCTGGCTTCAGGGACCAAAAAAGAAGGTCCAAGACATATTTTAAGGAAGATTCCCAAAGGGTGTTACCTTTAACTCCAGAGAAACAAGACTGCATTGGATTACAATTCTAAGAAAAGAACATTTATAATTATTACCTCAATTTATTAAAATGGAAAAGTCTGCATAATCACAGTTCTTTTTATGTGATTAACAAGATTTAGCCTAAAACCAATCAAATCTGACCCAACTTATATGAAGTATAAAATATGAAGATTTAACCCTGGCTGGGTGGCTCAATTGGTTGGAGCATCACCCTATACACCAAAAGGTTGCAGGATCTCTGGTGAGGAATTTAAAAATATATATATACACACATATATATAATATACACACATGTATACATATATATGTGTGTGTATATATAAAGATTTAGTCAACAACTCTTCTGCTAAGTTATTTAACAATGTTGTCTTTTCTCATGATTTTCTACAACCTTGTTTTTTTGTTTAAAGTCTACTCAGTTATCTGAATTATACATGGCCAAGTAACAACTCCATGAATGATGTCAAAAATCTCAACTACATGTAAAAGAATGACTGGGTTACTGCCCTTCCAAAGAGCCGTCTCTGGTTTGTACACGAACACACAGACAATATATGTTTTATTTTGGCTGTGAGAACAGTCCTAAGCTGGGGATTAATCATGAAATTCTCCAAGCAGAAGGGTTTTCAGAGAATCAGGTGATATCCTTAACAGGAAAAAAAAAACTAGTTAACAGGAAAACAGGTAGGTCAGATTTAAAAAAAAAATGTTTCTTGCACTAAATATCTATAATATTTACTAAAAGTTCACAAGACTGAGTAGGTTTACCAGTTATCCTAAAATTTTTTAAACTGAAAAGAATAGCAGCATTTTCAACTTCAAGGCTAGGAAACAATCATTACTGAGCTCCCACAACGAATGGGCCAGGTACTGTGCTAGGCAGCTTGAATGTATTATCTTAATTTAATCTTTCTAGTATCCCTACAACAGGGTGTCAAACTCATTTTCACGGGACTGGGGGAGGGGGGGCACATCAACATAATTACATCTCAGTCACCTCAAAGGGCCAAATGTAATTATGTGATTTTAGGACTGTAGAAATGTAATTACTCTTTAACAGTTAAGCAAGAGCTTGGTGCTGCCACCAGGTAGAAACAAGGTACCAGGTGGGATAAAACAAGGTGGAGGCTGGATTCGGCCCGTGGACCTTGTGTTTGCCACCTGTGCCCTACAGGGTACATATTGTCACCATCTCACTGGTGGGTAAAAGCGAGGTTAAGGCTGGGCAAGTATTATAATAAAGTTGCAATGTTATGACATGGCTATGCTGGGGCTCTAATCTGACTCCAAAACGTAAAACAGTTGCTGCTACCCTCTGGCCCAAGAGCACCACCAAGAAATCACAATGACAGAATTGTTTCATAAGTAGAGAGGATCCATGCTGGAGTCAGAAGCTCTAGATTTTAATTATGCCTCTATTGAGTGGTAGTTTCCTCCAAATTAATGGAGATTAAAATGGTACTTAACCTCATAAGGTTGAGGGGAGAAGCACATAAAAAGGCCCCAGTGACCAGACTATGCAAAACAGATAAACACTAGTTGTGATTGTTACCTCCCTATTCTTGGCTAATGCAGCTGGGGAGCTGCAGCAGCATTGGGGGCTCCTGTGAGTCCACCCACAGGGCAGGGGGTGCCTGCAGAGGGCTGAGGGGGACAGAGCCTGGAGCCCGAAAGAACAAAACTTAGGAAGTAAGGAGCAGAAAGGACTTTGCCAGTCTCTGCTGAGTTTACCTTCTCATGCACTAAACAGAAAAAAACTGTTGTGCCAGGCACACCTCGGTTCACCCCAGCTGCTGGTCCCCGGGCTCTGCCCCTTTGGGAATCTATAGAAGCCCCCTGCCTACAGGAAGCTCACTTCCACCCTGAGTGAAGGTAAATTCAAACACAATCAAAGGAGATATGGCCCACATCAATTTTCCTGTCTTTCATTCTCTCTCTCTCACACACACACATGCACACACGTACACGCATGTGAAGGTTTCCCATAGTTTACAATGGGTGGACATACCCCAGTAGAATAAGCACTTGAGGCCCATTTACCCTCATTAGGAGACTCTGCAGTGGGCATTTCAGAGTAGAACTTGAAATGCTGAAGACACAGTATAGTGACTTCCAGGAGAAAGTGTTCATTTCCATGTGGACACCCTTGGAAAACTCCATGTGGGAAAAATAACCAATAGACTTGACTACATAAAAATTTCAAACCTCTATATGATGAAGAACAAAATTAAAAGACAAAACAAGCCCTGGCTGGCATAGCTCAGTGGATTGAGCTTGGGCTGCGAACCAAACTATCGCAGGTTAGATTCCCAGCCAGGGCACATGCCTGGGTTGCAGGCCACGGCCCCCAGCAACTGCACATTGATGTTTCTCTTTCTCTTTCTTTCTCCCTCCCTTCCCTCTCTAAACATAAATATAAATAAATAAATCTAAAAAAAAAGACAAAACAAGTAATTAGAAAAAAAACTAGGTGAAAATATTTGCAGTAACTATGAGCAAGGGTTCATAAGTGAAATACATAAATGAGAGTTTATGACAAGAAAACTAGTACCCAACAGATAAAATGGGCAAAGTACATGAATAGTTTATTAAAAACAGGAAATAGAGCCAATAGCCATGTTCGATCTGATTAACAGCAAATTAAAAAAAAAGAAAAAGAAAATACTCCTAGAAATCGTCATATATTATTACAATGAAAGTATCGCTCTGCTAATGGCAGCCACAGTTAGTAGAAACTTTTGGCAACTACAGGAAAATCGATTGAGATATCCACACCCTTTGGCTCCACTTTGGATCCTCCACTGTAAAGACATGAACGATCTGAAATACAGAGAATGCTCACTGCACAAAAATGCCCACCGGGTACTGAAAACAGGCTGCATGCTCTGCACTGAGACTGCAGAAATCATGACACAAATGTAGGTGGACGGACTATTCGCAGTTCTGAGAAATAATATGTAAGATATTATAATAGTGTGAGGAAAGGCAAATAAAATGTGTTAAGTAAAAAAAAGTGGAACGCAAAAAAGCATACCCTCAGAATATTTCAAATACGGAAAAATATCTAAACGAAAAGAAACACACCAACAGTAGTTGTACCTTTGTGTGGTCGGGTTACTGATGCCTTTTTTTGTTTGTTTTTATAGTCTTTCCTCTACTACTCAAATCTTCTAGGGGGTACACATATTACTTTAATAATTACACAAATGTAAACAGCAATCTCAACTGCAAATCTACAATGAACAATGGAGGGAAATCCAACAGCTCTCCATGCCACGCCCACAAACACCACGGCTCTGTGCAATGGGCGAGCGTGGCAGCAAAGGAAAGGCGCCTCTGTCTCAGATCTAGGGCTAGAAAAACATCAGGTGTCTTGATGTGAAAACAAAACCTTTTCATGCCCCACTTATCCAAACATATTTTGGGAATCCACAAACCAAAACATTCTCCATCAGAAGAAGATTTAAACAAGCACATACCAAAATTATCTCCACAGAACAAACTAGTTAAGCAAGCAGGAAGTTTACCAGAAACACCCTAAAAATTAATGATTGTTTTTACAGCTCTGATAAATCCATGCCAGCTCATGTTAGTACACAGTGTAACACAAACAACTTCCAGTGAGTCTGTCGCCACTAAACAGGAGAGCACGAAATCCTTAGCATGAGGCTTTTCCTTGGCAGGTATCACAAGTGCCGCTGAAATTAAGCCTTTCAGAGCCCATTCTCTCAAAAGCTCATTTTGCAATCTTCGAGATGGTTTTCTGAGAGTGACAGTTAACGAGGCCAAACTCACTGCATTCATTAACTGGTTCCATCTTCACAACCCTACAGGGCAGGGCTTCTCTGCTTGGGCACAGCCGACATGGGAGGCGGGGCAATTCTTTGCTGGCGGGGGGGGGGGGGGGGGGGGGGGGGGGGGGGGGGCCGGTATTACAACATGTTCAGCAGCATCCAAGACCCAGCTCCCTGCATGTCAGTCCTCCCTCCACCTCTAGTTGTGACACACACAAACATATTTCCTGACATTGCCAAATGACTCCTCCAGGGCAAAATCCACCCTGTTGAAAACCGCGCTACAAAGTATGTACTCTTATTGGCCCCATTTTACAAATAAGGAAACTCAGACACAGCTATAGATCCATTTAACTCTGAAGCCCAAGACCAAAAACTCTATACTGCAAAAAAAATGTGCAGAGTAGGAGGCATATCTTAGGGTATAACTGATACACCCCCACCTTTTCTGCTTGAGTGTCCTCTGCACCCGCATGAGCCTCATCCTGGCCTCAATACATGCTGGTCAAGTGAACCATCACTCTCATCGCATGAACATCACTGAGTCCCTCTGTTGGATGAGAAGGCCTAGCAGCAAAGGCAATCGTGGCTTTCAACAAGTATATATGGAATCTATTTGAAGAAATAAGATATAACCAGAGATAATCCATTTGGAATGTCAATTTTGGAAAAAACTCTTAACTGAGACAGTGCAAGTGAAGTTCCTTTCACAAAATACAATGTCAAAAAGCAACTAAACACCAAACGTGTGGCAATTAAGAGGCACAGACATTGGAAGAATCAGCATCTCAGGATCACTGGGCTGGAAGGAACCTTAGAAAGCAACCTGAACACAGCATTCACTTGGTACTTGAGTATGTAAAAACCTAAAAATTGAATCACCTGCTCCCAGCAGAAGTCATGGGCTGAGCCCTGGCTGAGGCTCTTAACAAAGGTTTCCTGAACAGCTGTAAGTGGGCCTAGAGAAAACAGGAGGGCTTAAGCAAGGAGAAGAACAATAGGAAAAGCAGGAAGATTGAGAGGACTTACAGAACTTGGGGGGCAGGGCTGAACTCACAGAACTGGAGGGTGCAGAGCCTGGTGTGAGTCCACGGGATGGGGGAAGACAAACTTAGAGAAAGAGGTCAAGATCAAAAGAGGTCACAAAGTGACCTTAAGGTGACCAGTAGTGACCCTGGCCAGGTGAGACCTAAGAAAAATTTCTGCTAAAAAATAAAGCAACCGCTGGCTGGCGTAGCTCAGTGGATTGAGCTCGGGCTGCAAACCAAAGCGTCGCAGGTTTGATTCCCAGTCAGGGTACATACATGGGTTGCAGGCCATGACCCCCAGCAACCCCATATTGATATTTCTCTCTCTTTCTCTTTCTCCCTCCCTTCCCTCTCTACAAATAAATAAAATCTTTAAAAAAAAATAAAGCAACCAAGAGCTGTTCAAAGCATGCATCAATTTATGTGATGAAGGTGGAGAACTTAATTTCTCAGATAAAAGATCAGCATTCCTAACTGCTTCACAGCATTCCCTCAGATACTTGCTTTAAATTTACATAAGTGAAAGTGATGATTTTCCCAGAACAAAGAATCTATCCTAAAAGCAAACCCAAATTACCTTTCTTCCCAAGTCCACGGGTATTCCTGTTCTATAGGGCACCAGTCCAGCAAAACAAGCGCCCAGAGCAGCCAGATCTTCTCTTTGTAAAATCTGAGTTTCAATAGGTAAAATCTCCCAAATATTAAGTATTGGCTTAAATTTCTTAAAATACATACTGTGTAGGTCAAACCATGTTGGTCTCCATGCAGCCTCCACCCAGGGCCATCAGTATGAGACCTCCACTACTGCAAGCCACAGCCCACAGGAGATCACAGAGAGCGGGCACAGTAGCCTCACACCAAAGCTTTGTTCAAAATAGTTGCACGGCCATGCGGAGTAGAGTAAGAGGAAAAAATTAACTGCAAGGGTGTATATCAGAGATGACAGGGATGTGAACCAAGGCAATGGTAGAGGCAACAGGGGGTTATTAGAAATATACTTGAAAGGCAAAAATGACAGTGCTGATGGCCAGGAGAGGGTCCCTAGGATACCAGACACAAAGCTGCAAACTTTGATAATGAAGGTGAGTCTTTAAGACCAGAGCAAACTCAGGCTTAAAAGTGACCTCTTGGACTTCCCAGAACAGGGCCACCCTCCTGGGTTTGGGACCTTTGTAGTCACGCAGAACCCTACGCTCAGAAAGGCTCCATAGGTGGTTTAATTCTCTGCTGTCATCATCCTGAGATTCTTGATAACTGTAACTTTGAACTTGTGTTTGTGAATAAGGCCTGATGGTACAATGGAGTGTGACTGTGAGCAGAGGAGATCCCACTCAATGTGTGTGGCCACACCGTTCCTTGCCACCCCATTCCTCCATAGCGTTTGCAGGGCCCCATGAGCACAGAATTTCTGTGGATTCGTGACACGTGGGAGTTTGGCAAGACTAGTTGAAAGTGTTACAAAAATTGAGTAAGCAGCTCCAAGAAGCCATGCTTTCCATTCGAACCAATGTCTTTCTGAGAAACACAAACGATCAAGGATTCCTATCACATCCTCTCTTACTCCCATTACCTCCCTGAATTAGCCACCCACTATGCTGAAAATGACGGCATAGATGGAGACGGAAAGATAGAGAGACCCAGAGTTCTTTTGCCTTCCAGTCCTTGTTTACGCCAGTCCTTCCTTCTGTAAATCAAAGACTGATAAAATGTACAGGTCAAGAAGGAAAATAAAAGGAGTGAGTGAGGTTTGTGCAGTGTTTCTACTGTTTTAGTAAGAACAATATCCACATACATATGCAAATTACAAAATAGGAATTGTGTGATTTCACTAATTCTGCAAACACATTTAAAGCTCTTATATTTGCATTGAAAACTGGCACTGCACAATATAAAAATGAACAGTAAAATTCATGCTAACAATTTTAATTTTTTCTTCACATGCAGTGGCATTCGATAGCAAATAAACTCATGATGAGTCAAGAAGGAGACTGCAGACAAAGAGGAAAAGCTTTTTATGTTAGTACCTTTAACAGCACTGTTTTCCTGCTTTTTAAACAAGGAGCCACACATTTTCATTTTACACCAGGCTCTGCAATTACGTAGCTGGTCCCACGGAGGATCGTTTAACTCAAGAATATGATGCCTGTCTAAATACACTACACACACTCAGTTAAGTTTTTACTGATGTCTTTCAAAGCAACCCCCAGGAGACCCATCTGTGGGCTGATGGGAATGGCGCTGATTTTTAGTACCACGCTGGTAATTACTGAATTGCTTCGGTCCTTTTCTCCCATCCCCCTAATGTCATTACAACAGCAAATCTGCTGAAACATCGGAACCCAAGGTCTCCAACTGCCCATCTCTCTTGGAATAATTACTGAAACTGAAGACCAAAGAAAGCCTTAGCAGGAACAGCATTGAACGCAGAGGCCTCTCTGCTGACAACTCTGTTCCTTGAAGTGTTCCTGGTGCTTTAGCGGGTTCGGTTTTCACCAGACCCAGGGTGTGGTTCCGGAACCAGGCCGCTTCTCACCACTCAGAAGCACTTGGGTCTCCTGTGGCCAGTTGTTCTGCAAACCATTATGTCTGGTTGTCTAAAAATTCCTCCTTTAAATACAGTCAAGTTTTCCCTTGTCTCATTTCATTCTCCTTTTCTTGTGCCATGACTTTCCACTTCAGCACACTGATTTCCCGCCTGGAGACACATCCTGGCAAACGTGTCAGTTTGTGTTCTTTAGATGAGACACTTCTGTCATTCTTTCACATTTTTCCTCTGCACCAGGAGCCCCGAGAGCCAGCCTCTCAGGAGCCTGAGTTACTTGTCTATAAATTTTGTTTCACTGTCTCCCATTAGACTGAAAAAATGCAGACTGCCTGAGGTGAAATTACTCAACTTATCTCTCCCAATCACATTTTTTTCCTATTTCCCCCATCCTTTCTTCCATGCCACCTGAAGAAGGTGCTTGTGGATTTCAAGGCTGATCTGCCACTCTCCACCTGATTTTGAATCTATCCCTGTACTTCTCACCCAGACTTTGTACCCATTCCTCTGCCTCTTTCACATCACCCTCTCTCTACCTGCACCTTCCTCGAAACCAGGCTATCCCAGCACATCTCTCCTTGTTCAGTTTCTTGATGGGCTGGGCTAACAGGGCCGCCTGCAATCCATCGCCTCCCGTGTATTTCTCATATGTTTGCACTCTGGGTTTTATCTCTGCTGTGCTAGTGAAACTGCTCTCGAAGCTCCTGAAGGATGTGACAGCTGGACTGGGGCCGTTTCTGTGTCGGCCTTGTGATGGGTCGGCAGCACTGAATGGCAGGGACCATCCACTTCGGTTGGGCGCACTTCTCCCCTTTGCCACTATCATCCTCTGTTTCTCTGGCGCTCCTGCTCTAACTCCCCTAATAACTTCTCTTTGGGCTGACCATGTCTAAATGTCAAGGGTTCCCTGAAGGCCACATACAGTAAGACCTCACCATCATCAACAGGTTCTTGGAAACTGCGAGTTTAGGCACATGATGTGCGAGGAAAGCAGTCGTACCATAGGCTCATTGATATAAGTAAAAGTTAAATTCCTGTGGCTTCTTTCTGGTCACAAAAACATCACTCAACTGAATAAAAGCACACAACATTTCTAAAATAAACGCTGGAATAAGTGTGAGCTACACATACATTTTTAAAAGATTGGTAAAAATTAAGATGATGGTTTTCCAATCCACTTATTCTAGTTCAGGGCCGCTGCTGACTGGAGCCTCTGGCAGCAGCTTGGGGCGCAAGGCAGGCACCCCACGCTGCACAGGACACCCTTCCATCACAGGGTGCACTCACACCCACACTCACCGAGGCTAGGACATCCTTCGGATGAGGGAGGAAACCAGAAAACTGGAGAAAACCCACACAGACATGGGGAAAATGTGCAAACTCCACACAGACAGTGGCCCCAGACGGGAATCAAATATTTTCCTTCATCAAAGTTATAACGAAATGACGTTATTCGAGGACCTGCTATATGTCCTTCTCTTTTTAGTGTACATCCTCTTCTTTGGCAAGTTCATCTACTCTCATTCTTTATGTAACAGCTCTGGGAAGATGATCCATCAAGCTAGGGTTCTGCCTGAACTCCAAATCTAAATTTCTAAATTCTTGCGTAACATCTTCATGTTAAGGATAAGATTAACTAGCAGTTCTTAATGCCAAGGACAAAACTAAGCCAGAGGCAGTAATACAGAGGGGCTGAGGAAACTGACTCTAAAGACTGTGCCTGCATTTGAACCCTGAGTCCAACACACACAACGTGTGACCCGGGAAATTCAACTAGCCTGTCTGTACCTCAGATTCCTCGTCTGTAATATAGAAATAATAGCAGTACCTTTGCTTTTAGCTGATGTAGAAATTAAATCTAAGTTCAGATAAGGAAGGTGCTTAGAACAGTGCTTGGTACATACCAAATTCTATGTAAGCATTAGCTATTATTGTTGTTGTTGTTATTCTTCTAAAAACCTCACAAAACAGGCACTATTGTTTTACCTATCTGCACACTGAGAAAACAAAGGTAGGATATTGTAGGTCATGATGAAATCTCAAGTTCCGGGCATTCAAATCTTAATTTGTCATGTTTCCCATTAAAATTCAGCTTTGCTTGTATGCTTTTCTTGATTAAGGATGTTCCGTCTCTCCCCACTCCCCCTGCCTCATATACCCCAGCTAACACCCAATATACTATTTTTCCAAAGTCATCTTTATAAAATAATAGTTCTCATATCCCTCCCCACCTTGTACCAAAAAAGATCTTATTTTAAAGCATAATCTTGTCACTCTTAAAAACCCTCTAAGATGCGACTCCATTATATCTTACCTCTCTTAATGACATTGATCTTTCTATCTCATCTTAAAACAATGTTGATCTTTCTACCTTATCTACCTCTAAAAACTTCCTCTAAATCTTACTACATTCTACATTCTGCTCTAAACCCAAGTGTGCTCCTCTCTCCTCACTGTCTCCTCAAAATCTCCTACTCATCCTTCAAGGCCCATTCAAATCCCATCTCCTCCAGTGGGACCCCACTAAACCCAATTCCTTGCTCAACTGTCTAGTCTAGTTCACAGCATGGTCTTCCCTACCTATTTCCAAAGGCCCAACAAACTGACTTTTTAAACTTTAATATTTTTATATTTTAAGAGTAATGCATGAAGTATTATGAAATACACATTAATATGCTGTTTAAAAAATGCCCTGGCTGGTGTGGCTCAGTGGATTGAGTGTTGGCCTATGAACCAAAAAGGTCACCGGCTCCATTCCCAGTCAGGGCACATTCCTGAGTTGCAGGTCAGGTCCCCAGTTAAGGGTGAGCAAGGGGCAGCCAATTGATGTATCTCACACATCAATGTTTCACTCACTCTCCCTCCCTTCCCTTCTCTCTAAAAATAAATAAACTATTTTTTTAAGCCCCCTTCATCTTCCCTACCACCCTAATCCCATCCCCCCACAAATCACTGCATTTAGCAATTTTTCATATGTCGACAAATATGTTACATATGTTACATAGATAACAAATATGCTATATATATGTGCTTGGTGGCTTTTTTCTTTAAATATTTATCACAAACATCTGTGTGTCAGTATATTTTTTCAACTTCTTACCAGCTAAATAGTATTTTAAACCTGTTTTCTATTACAATTATGTATAAGGAGGGTCATCTCCTCCTCCCCCAACTCCTGCATATGACTGTTCTTAAGCACAAAAAGCATCTTTTATTTGTCTTTACATATCCAAGAGGACCTCATACCAAGGCCAAGAATTGCCTAACAAGTGTTTAATGAAATAGTAACAATATCTGTCATCAATCCAGTGCTCATTCTGTGCCAGGAAAACAGCTGTTAGTGCTTCACATATAAGCATATTTATTCCTCATAACCACCCAATTAGTCCCATCTCACAGAAGACAACATCACACAGCTAGTAAGGCCAAGGGGTTCTAATCTACATGTGTCTGACTCTGGAGACCACTCCCTTCACTCCTGTGCTATAGTTAACAAGTTTTTCATAGGGACATCCTTTGCTTTTTCAACCTAGGTTGGAGAACAGAAGAGCTCCAGGTATTCTGGTTTAGGCAAGTAGGATTGAGGATAAGAGATGAGTGTTAAAATAAATGGCAAGTACATGGAGGCAAGTGGCTGCAGCTATAAATCTAATTTACCAGTCAGCCATTCCATCCATGGTTACTGAGAACCTACTTGAAGTTGAGTTACTTGCCTCCCCCTCTACAATTACTTGGCTTCCAGCTATACTCTCCTTCAGTAATAACTGCCTCCATTTGCTGAAAATCCATGTGCCAAATGTGCCATTATTTTTCTTAGTAATTTCTCATTATTTCTGATAGTAACAAAAATTCTATGAGACAAATATCAGTACCACCATTTCACAGATGGGAGAACTGAGACCCAGAGAAGTTAAATTACTTGCCAATATTTGACTGTAATAAATAGCTAAGCCAGGATTCAAGCAGAGAGTCCATAGGGCAAAGTCCAGCCCCTTTTTTGTCATACAGAATGCTGCCATTTAATTCTTAGAGAAAAGATGAGCTATGACTTTTTCAAAATTTAAACTCAGTTAAGATCACATTTGGCTGCAAGTAACAAATCTAACTTCTGTGGTTTAAGCAAAGTTTCTTTTTCTCACAGGAAGTTAAGAGATGGGCAAGAGAGGGCTGGTAGAACAGTTCCAGAATGCCATCAGCTTCCCAGCCTGCTTACCTCTCCAGTTATGTGTTTTTGGTCCCAAGATGGCTTCTCCACTTAGAAAATAGCATCCATGTTGCAGGGAGAAAGAAGAACAAAGAGCAAAAGGCCTAACAAGGGAGCACATAAAAGTCCATCCACTTGCATGAGCTTTATAAGAGAGCCCCGCCCAGCTCACATCTCATTGGCCAGGGCTATGTCCCTTAGACACCCCCAACTGCAAGGGGTTCTGGGAAAGCAAGCTTTTTTTTAACTGGCCATGGTGGGCAATTAAATAAGAGGGGTTCAGCTGTGGGGAAGAAGTGGGTGGAATGGCTATTGGTTGGGCATCTAGCTGTGTCTGCCCCACAGAGCGATGTAGAGCACAAGTCTTCCTAGAGAATCAAGGTATCCTGAGAACAGAAGAGCAATAAAAGAACCTTAAATCTGTGTTTAAAAGCTTTCCCAGTTGTGCAAGGTCACACACCCATGGAAGCAGAGGCTGGAAGAATGTGAAAGTTTTACAAAAGCCTCCAAGCAGCTGATTCGGAGGAAAAACACTGAGTCCCAGGTGACTTCACACAGATCATCCTGGCAGACTCACAGGTTCGGAGTGTTTCCTCCGAGTCACCACTGTTCCCCTCCCTCCCTCCCACTGCTCACTTTGTGGGGTGCATCTCCATGAGAGCCTGCGAGCTCATCTAGCATTCCTGAGAAAAGGGAGAACACATTCAAATTCCGGTTCAAACAAAACAAGATTCCCTGCTACACTTTGTTATGAGAAGCAACATCTTTAGGAAAAGATAAGGAGTGCAAGGACTTGACTCGTGCAGTTGCAGCCACGCTGTGGAGCTCTATGAAGAAAGTGGGCCACAGAGGCTTAGCCTTGTTTTCGTTTTCTCCCCAGTAAAGTAGTTCAGTAAAAACTTTCCTCATGAAAACCTCATGCAACGCTGGTGGCTGGGTGACATCTGTATGAAATACTACAGATGAAGAGAAGGACGACAAAAAGACCTCTGTGAGCTAGGTCTAGGCAAAGAAAGTGAGGTAACATAGGGATATTTAGTGATGTGCATAGTGCTGGGCTGGCCAAAAAGTCCGTTTAGTTTTTCCATAAAATAAAAGACACATTTTTCATTTTCACCAATAACTTCATTGATTCAGATATTTTAAGTATGTCAGCTAACTCCCACTATTGGCTTCTAGTGGTTAGAAGCCAGGGGTGCTGCTAAACATCTTCCAATGCATAAGTCAGCCCCACAGCAAAGAATTACATAGCCAAAATATCAACAGTACCAAGAGACTTCACTAACCACTTTTGACATGTTCAACCAGTCACAGCACCTTCCCCAGACACTGTATAAATCTTTTTTTGCACTTCAGTTGCATTTTTATCTTTCTTGACATACTAAAGCATAATACACCAAAAATGTTGCATATTTTCTTCCATCTTCAATATTAAAAAGGCTACACAAAAATTCACTGGTTTTACTGTTTTTTTTAAATGCATGCTGATAGGACAGCTGTCACAATACAATCTAACAAAATTGTTTCAAGTGAAATTAAAGACAACTACTAGAGGTATCATATGGAAAAAATTAAATGAACTGTTTTGGCCAACCCAACATTACATTCACATCATGGGAAGAGTTAATACACTTCCCAACAAGCCTACCTACTTCTTGCTTGAAGAATTTGATCACTTACTTACAATGGACTGGCCACCTGAAAACAGCATCTGTAGTGTCTCCTTCACCAGGTAAAATTAAGTTTTCCTTGTTAACAAAGACACACACACCAGGAATCAGCACAGCTGCTCCCCTGAACATGCATCTGGTTTTATAGCAAATGTTTGTATTCCCCAAACTAGAGGTGAAAATATATAGCTTTACTGTGGGGTTCACAGGGAGTCTACTGCAGGCCCAAACATCACAGTGCTTGATCTTCGTCCTCCACAATTCGTATTTGAGACAGGAGCCTTTGCCAGAATGACTGTTATTCAGTGCAGTTAGAGTTCAGACAATTCCTTCAAGTCATGAATATTTTTAGGTGCACCACCATACAGAAACCACTAAATGATCTTTCTATTCTGAACTCATTCCACTCGCCAACCAAAACAGGGGTGTGTGTGTGGGGGCCAGTCAAAATGTGAGTCACACCAAGTTCCTGGGACACATATGACCCAAGTTCAGTCACAAACGGTGACAACCCATCCACCTGGACCACCGACTCCAAACTCACATTTCAGAAATAGAAGCTCTTCAGCGGGTCCAGACTGGTACACGTTCCCCCCAAAACTGCCTAGCAAGTGTGCAAACTTAAAACTCCTGGAAGGGCTCAGTTTTTAAATCTAACATCCAGTCATTTGCTGTTCTAGATCCTTCAACTTGGAAAAAAATATTGAAGTAAATGAAACTCTCACCACTTGGCTTTTTGAAACATTATCAGCTAGTGCCAAACTGGCATCGATAATGACTGTGTTTTAAATGAAGAGTGTACAAGAAATAGAAGAGTCTGTCTTCTGTAGAGTGGGTTAATTCAGTTTAGCTTTTTTAATCCATTAGCTCCATTTCACGAAGCCTCAGTCTTTGTGGTGGCGACATCTGTGACAAAAGTTGTAGGCTTTTCAACCAGGGAAAAGGTTCTGACGTGCACTGCAATGAATTTCAGAACAAATGACATAATACACCACCGGTGCAAGGAACTGCACAAGCCCAGAGCAGTTTTTGCATACTGTCAACTTTCGGACAGTTTGATGACTGATTTAATCACGACATTATCAACATTTCAGCTAAAGAGCAGACACTCTGTTCCCTTTGTCCCCAAACAATACCCAGTGTCACTAACCTTAACAGCTTTGAAGCTCTTACTTAAACACAGCTGTTTGGCCATGGTTAAATCAATAATCATAATCATGGCTCCCTGAACGATTTCACAATTGGCTGCTCAACTGTGATAATTTTCTTCTCAATTTCAGAACTAATATGGCTTTCTAGGCAAGTCTCTGGGAATAAAAAAGCCATCATTATGCAATATCTCTTGCCTACGTTTTCACCATGAAGATACATTTCTTTAATAAAGAATCAAGGCACAGGCCCAAAGGTAAAGGCATGGTCATTCATTAATTCACTCAATCACTCATTGTTTTGAAAAGATAATTAACATCAGGTCAGAAACATGTAATATCTTTGAAAGGAAGGAGTGATGAATGAGGTCTTTAGTTAACACTTTGAAAAATATGCTATCTGAATTTGGTACTTATGAAAATGGGAGCTAAAAAAATCAAAAAGTTAATTTTAATGTAACAAATTGCCAACATAATTAACTTAAATCAACTATAAAATGCAAATATTTCATGAATATGAAAGGCAGGGTTTTTAAAAATATTTTATCTATTCATTTTTAGAGAGAGGGGAAGGGAGGGAGAAAGAGAGGGAGAGAAATATCATTTTGTTGGTACTTCTCACGCACCCCCTACTGGGGACCTGGCCCACAACCCAGGCATGTGCCCTGACTGGGGATCAAACTGGTGACCTGACCTTTTGATTCATAGGCCAGTACTCAATCCACTGAGCCACACCAGCCAGGGCTGAAAGGTAGGTTTTAAAAAGAAGCCAGCTAGTCAGTAACCGAGGGGGAAAAAATGACCTTGTTCTGATTTATCTCATGCTGGTACTGAGTGACAAAGAGACTACAGACACAGCACTCTCCCTCACTGAACTTGTTTCCAAAAATTGTCCATGATGCCCTTGAAATTAGGCACTATTGATCTGGAACTACAGTGTGCCCTAAATTTCAAGTCGACCTTTGGCCACAAAGGCCATTATCCATTTTTTTTTTTCAAGGAGATACCAGAACTAGTGACAGTTGCTGGTCAAAGATAATAACCTACCTTTCTCAGTAATGAACGTCTTTCAAGTTTTGTCCTTTTAAAGTACAGTGTTTTACTATACTACATCTTCATAAACAAGGATCAAGAAAGAGGAATACTGGTTCAAAGTAAGTATGTAAAATGACTATTACTCAAAAAACTGTTAATAAACTTAAAACTCTAGCATGTTCAAGTCCTTAAGCCAAGACAAGTTTCTTGGAGAAAAAGCGTATCTCTGAATTTGGCACATCGGGATAACACCCTAAACACACTCTTCACTTGACTGGTTTTTGCAGCTCCAGCTGTGGGCATTACAAACTCCAATTTGAGCAGCACTGTATCAGCCAGGGCTCCAGTGAGCTCACGTCGGCCCACAGGAATTCCACATCACCTCCTTCTCTTTCCTACTGGGAAATACACTGTGTTTTACTTGCTTCCTATAGAACATAAATAGAAAAGACTTGTCCACCAGTATTTCAGAGCCATTAGGAAATTTCTGTTCTGAGTCTAACACGCAAACTAAAATTAAAATGCTCTGGCCTTTCCAGTAAAGCACCCCTTCCCTTTGCAAAATCCTGCTCTTTCTCTACCCTGTGCTAATAAATTTTTTCAGAAACTGAGAATAATATAGACCCAGGTGGTTTTATAAACAATGGCAAACAAAACACTTATATCTAGCTCTGAAATTTAATTGTCATCTGGCTAGAAAGATAGAGAACCCCATCTATATAGCCCTGTTATCTCCACACTTCTTGACTGAGTTTATTAGATGTAATGTGGTGGCTTCTTCCCTCATCCCCTGGAAATGCCCTTTCATCCAGACACTGGGGATACAGCCTTTGACTCACAAGGAAGCCCACGCCTGTTTCCTCCCAGACCTGGCAACATGAGGGATTCTCACTGTGAGGAACAGTGGTGAATGAAAAGGGAAACTTGACTCAGGAGCCACAGCCCGTATATTTTTTTCCTTCTCCAAAAAAAAAAAAAAAAAAAAGAAAGAAAGAAAAAGAGCCTTAAGCACTGATAATTGAAAGTTCTGAATCAGTTTGTAGAGTTAAGTTTTTTTCCCAGAAAAATCAATCACAACCAGTTAGTAACCTGATTACACAAATCTCCAGAATAAAAGAAAATGTTTGAAACAGGAAATAAACAAAAATCAGAATTCTATACTTCCAATTCTCAAACTCTCTCTTCTTCCCGGCAGGCAGCTGCTTTCCTTAATTACCAAACTTGGACACTAAATCAAATCCTCATTTTATTGCTCCCTGCATTTCTTATTGAAAGGAAGGATTTGTTTTGGTCCCACATGGTGAAAAATGCGTGTTCCTATAATTAACAGTTTGTATGCCACGCCTTCTGCCACATTTCCCTGTTAAAACTCCCTTCTCTAAAAATGATCTCTGAGAAGACAACTGCCAGACCACATCCTTTTCTCAGCCACAGAACACAAATCTGAAGATTCTCAGCCACCTTCCTAACTAACCCTTCCTGATCACAAAGTTGGAAACGAAAGGGATTCTAGGTTAAAATGTGAGAGTGAAAAAGAGTTGGAGTTTTAAAAGTGTGGCCTCAAGAGACTATTTTTCCGGCAAGCTCCTAATGAATACATCCCAAGTGAATTTCTCACATCCTGACTGGGCTACATAAAAAGATTTTTTTATGTTGCTATATAAGAATAACGATTATATTCTTTCATTTAAATCACTATGCAATAGGCCACACGGGAACTAAACAAATATATACAAAATTTCTGTTCTCCCTCAAAGAGCACCATTTTTTAGTCAATATTTCATAAACTTTTTGTGACATTTTTTAATAACACTCTCCCCCCACTCACCTCCACCCCCTCACTTCTCTGATTGGGGTTCTCAAGTATTAGTGGGAGACCAGGGTATATTTGGGGGGGTCTTAGGATACAGACAAGACATTACATATCCAATTGTGGAGGTATTTTCACACATAGGCTACTTGGGTGCCCCAGGAGTTAAACCCTACCACCACCACCCCGCAAAAGCGCTCATTCCCATTGGAAAACAGGAGTGAGTAGGAAAAGGAAATCGACCCGGGGAGAAGGAGGCGCAGCTGCTACACCCAGCTGCAACCACACAACGGTGCCACTCCTCTCGGGTCTGAGAGGAGTCAAACGCCCTTACCTGGGGGTGGAGACGGCCGGCACTAGTTCCAAAAGTTCTAGTTCGCCTTCCCCCGGAGTTCAAAGCTCCAGCACTCTGGCCCCGCCGCAGGCTAGCAAACCCGAATCCCGTCCCGTCCCGCTCTCGGCGTCCCCACCCTCCGGGCCCTACACCACGTCTGGAATCCGGGCAGACACCGAGCTGGGAGCTGACATCACTCCCCGTTCCAGGTACCTCCCCCTCCCACCGCCGCGCTCTCTCCTCCCCGCCTGCGGGAATTAGCCAAAGAGAGATCGCAAGGGGGCGGGGCCGGCCGCGCCCCAGCGCTTGCTGATTGGGCTCGGGGACCGTCACTCAGAGGAGTCAACTAATTTTATACATTCCTTGCTGAGCCAGACTAGGGCTGGAAGTGGGTGTTGATGGAAAAAAAATGCTGCTTTTCCTGCTATCTCTAAGGAAAGGAGATGTATGGGGAAGAACCCTTTGGTCGTGTTTTAAACTTTTCTTGGCGTATTTCCTACATCCCAGAACAGACATGAAACTAAGCCACCCAAGCCCCGTTTTTAAGGAAAAACAATTGCGTCTATGTCACGGGCAAGTACGAGTCTGACTGTGCGTGGAGCAGAAAATGGCTAGCTTTAAGTCAGGCGAATAAAGGAAAACGCCAGCTCGCTCTGCTATCCTTTTATCTTGGGACTCCTGGGTGTTCCCGTAAACCGGAAATTTAGAACTTCAAAGACACTTCGGAAAAATTTGGAAAGGGAATGCTAGAAAAGGCGACCCAGCTCTGAATTGTTAACTTGCAGCGTTGTCCGACCATGTGGCTGCTTTTGCTGTTAGCGCTGAAAATGAATCACACCACACGAGTTTCCAAGCAAATAAAATTGAACCTCTGAAATAAGAAAAATTACTATTAACCTTTTTCAGAACCTTTAACGCTGCTGTTTTCATGCACAACTGAAGAGGAGGGGTACTCACAACTGGGCTGAACAAGCCACATGAGAATAATTACTGTTGAATGGAACCAATTGCAGAGACTGAGCTATCAATTAAGAATCAACTAACATTTACCCTGGACAGATATCATGCTGTATAATCCCCTTGGCTAACAGAACAGAAAGATTCTCAGGAGATGGTTTATTTGATTTGCCTGTCTGCTCCAAGGCAGAACTGAATGGTGCAAAGTGGCTCTGTTTATGTGAGACAGAGGTAGCATACTATCCATCATCCCCTGGAAGTACAATGAATTAATTACTTTCTGTTGGTTTTTGTTATTTGTTTTTGACAGATGACAACATCCTACATTTCACTGCCGTGCCAAGAATTGTAGAGAGATGCAGAGCCCAACATTGTGCCTCATTTAATCCTCAGAACCATCTGGTAAAGTGTCGTTAGTCCCATTTTAACGTAGAAACCAAAGGCTCAGCAATGTTACCTAAGTAAATTTCTCCAGAACACCCAGACCTGGAGTTGAAACCAATGTCCATTTGACTCCAAAGCCATTTTTGCTCTTTACTTTGAAGAAATGATGGCCTGCAATCTGCACTCATTTGAACACTATACTGCTTAAAAAAAAAAGCCACAGACCCAGGCCAGCGCTCTCAGACCTCGTTGTGTCACACCACTGTCAGACCCACACTGTCCCAAGCTCCCATCGTACACTTCTGCCTCCATTTTCCCCCAACTCTGTATGCCCCAACTAGATGAGTTTTCGAAAACACTGGTTTTGCCCTTGACATCTTCCCCTCTAAATCAGGGTCCCATTTCTCTGCAATTCTGGGCTAGCCATTTAAAAGTCTCCCTAACTTGGAATCTGTTTACCTCTCCCACGTTATCTCCCACTTCAGTTCTGGGGATCACTTTGCTTGATTCTCATCTCCTGGCCAAACTAGAAACCCCACTCTTCTGTGTGTAGGAGTTGGTTGTTGTTGTTTGAAAAGAACTTTTAACTCTCAGCAACTTTCAAATACAGTATTATTAATTATAGTCACCATGCTGTACTTTATACCCACATGACTATTTTGTAACTGGAAGTTTATACCTTCTGACCCCCTTCTGAGTGTTAAGTCCTACCCTTCTCTCAAAGCCTAATTAAAGTCCTCATCCTCACCATGCACTACAGGGAACAGAAAAAGGGCTTGGAGTCCATTGCCCAGTTCTGCTACTTACTTGCTGTGTAACTTGGGCAACTCACTGAAACCTCCATCAGTTACCTTTTTTTTTTTTTAAGAGAGAGAGGGGAAGGGAAGGAGAATGAAAGGGAGAGAAACATCAATATGTGGTTGCCTCTTGCCCACCCCCTCCTGGGGACCTGGCCCACAACCCAGGCATGTGCCCTGACTGGGAACTGAACCGGCGAACTCTTGATTCACAGGCCAGCACTCAACCACTGAGCCACACCTTATGACATGGAGCTGATAGATAATACTTCAAATTATTTATTGTAAGTTTTATTGAGATTGTACAAATGTGCAAACCTATAGTTATATATGCCTAGCTATATACAATTTCTATCTTCCCAAACTCTGAAAAGCAAGATCCATGCTTAATACCTCTTCCTATTCCTTACACCCAATTCAAAGAAAAAAAACTCAGTAAAAATACAGGACAGAAATGGATCATTATATCACCTCTAATACCCTTCCATTCCTTAAATAAACCAAACGCCAGATACCCCAAATAATCTTAGAGCCAGAAAATGCAATTATCTCTCTCTCTCCTTCTCTCTCTGCTTTGGCCAGAGAGAGCCCTTCCCTTTTCCCACCCTCCCACATTTATGCAACAACCCTTCACCCCCTCAGATATTTTATGCACCAACCACTTAACTTGCCTCTTAGCCACTCATCCTTCCCTCCCCACAGCCAGGGACACACTTGTCTGTCATGCCTGTTGACTGCCTTGTTCTCCCAAATGTCTTCTAACAGAGGCTGGATGGCTACCAGTCATTCTTCCAGCCCCAGTCATAGGATGGCTACCCACAGGCTCAAACTGTGCAACCAGCAGCAGAAGATCAGGAAGGGAATGTCCCACCCCCACAGGGATGGCAGGATAGAATAACAGGAAGTTGCCTCCCATCCCCTCCACAGCTGGAGTGATAACAGCTGCCTTCAGAGTCCGGACAAACAAAAGACTCAAGAGGAAAGCTGAAAACTGGCCCAGGCTGGAGCAGTAGTGTTCAAACCAGGGTTCGGAAGCCTGTAAGAGAGGAATCAATGGGCCAGATTTCAGGCTCCTTCTCCCTACCTTCTCCCTTCCCCCTTAATCTTTGACTGGAAGCTGTTTTTCCTTTATATATATCCCAATCTCTATCTCTCTCTCCATGTATATATAAACACATACATATAGCATTGATTACTCACAATCTACTCTCTTTCAGTTCTGCCCTCTGGAGTGACAGATTGCAGATTGACTCTTTCATCCACCCCCACCCCCAAGCCGGTACATGGGTGAGGACACTTTCCATATTTTGTTTAGATGTGGAGACCAGGAGAGGCTCACCCAGCTCATCAAGGTCCAGTCATTTGCCTGCTTCCAGCTGCAGTTCTCCAAAGTACAGTCCTGATTACTCTAGACTTCATTCAAAACACTTGAATGTCTCCCCTTTTCCAAGGAACAAAGCTCCACACAGGCTCTTACATTCTGGCCCCAACTGACCTTTCTGAACATATTATCACTCTGCTTCATACATACGCACTGTGCAAACTGAATGAGTCTGCAACTATATTCCCACTTTTGCCCATTTCTACTAAAATCCATCTCACAGGGTTATTGCAAGGGCCTGACTAGATGTCATGCAAGATGACAGAGCATGTTGCTTGACACATAGCAAGTCATTGGTAAACACATTTCCCTTGTTCTAATGACATAAAACAATTATAGTATTATTTTTACGTATGGCTTATGTCCCACACTGACTGTAAGTTTCTTACAGTCCTTGAGGGCAGGAAGCCAATTTGTGTCATCCCCTTTATGGGATTTAGAACCATGTGGTGTCCTGTGGACAGTCAGTCAAAATTTACTGAATGAATGAATACCATCTTTTGCTTAAAACTTCTAACCTGCTCTGGGCCAGGTCTTTAGAAATTCAGAAAGAACTTGACCAAAGTGGTCTTAAAGTGAGGCAGGATAATAAGGAGCTAGGAAAATTCTTTGGCAAGTGGAATGGGGAAACAGATAGCTGAAGAAATGGGCCAAACAATTTACAGGCAGATACAGAAGGTCACCAGGGATGAAAGCCCTGGGTATCTAGCAATGGGCAAAACTGGTGCTAGGCCCTACTCCCAGGGTGGCCTTTCCTCCCCTGGCATAAGGCTGCTTATGCAGTTTACACCCCGTGCCCTTCCCTTCCTAAAAATAACATCTAGGCCTCAGTTGTACTTCAGCTCCAGGCCCAGAAAAGCAGCAAAACCAGGTGGGCAACACCAGCACCAGCTGCAGTAACTAATGACCCCCTTGGCACTGACCAATCAGTGGAGACCCCAACCCTGAAAAGGTACACTTGAAAGAGCTGATGAATATTCTATTGAGACACTGCCCTAAGACCTCCCCTAAATTCCCAGCCTATAAAACCCTCCAGACCGAGGACCCAGCCTGAGCTCTCCCTCCCCTTCCCGGTAGTATGCCTGTGCCTTTCCCTTCCCCCTCTTTTTCCCCTATAGGCATGCATCTCCTAAACTCTAAGGGTCCTCACAAGTACTTACAGCTGGGGAATAATGAGCAACAGTGGCTGTTAACCCCCTGAACCTATCCCCAAGGACCCCCTTCCTCTGACTCTCCAGTGAGCCGACAGCAGCCCCTCCTTGGCTCACTTCTTTCCTACCACATTTGTAGAGAAACAAAGCAGCCCAGCCTAGTCTCTCTATTATTGCTTCTCCTGTCCTAGGCCCTTCCTTGTTTCACTGTCCCCAGCTTCAATACACACACTCTCAAAATCACCTGGACCCCTGTCGTGAAATATTTCCCGCATGAAGTCAAGAACCTGCACACTACGGGCTGGCCCAAGGCAGAGCTGCTCCAGGCCCAGCCACTTGCCCGGAATAAGGAGATCTGGGTGCCTCAGATTTTCCTCATCCTAGTCACATCGCCAAACACAGCGGAGGATGAACACATGGTATAAATCATGAACCCAAATTCAAATGAAACAAGCTTAGCTTTAGAATTCCTCCTAAAAGGAAATTGCTGCTTATTCTGTCTGATTCTAAGTATGGCATTGCTGATAACTGAGACACTCTTTTGATATCCTTTTGCTGGATACTAAGTCACTACTCAGCTATCAGCACTGGTATTTACGAATCCAACCCTCCTCCTTTGGCCCATGGACACAGGTTAGAAATCTCCCCAATATCTCACTCCAAAGTTTTATTTTAATCACTCTTTCCTTGTAACCAAGATTGTGCTGGTTATTCTCCGATTACCAGCCAGATAAATCCAAAAATTTAGTTACAGCCAGTCAACTTCCCCAATTTATTATTCTATTTAAGATGGAAAAATTAATTAAAAATAGAAATTATGTCTTTTTCATCGTCTTTGATTAATGTTCAGATAGTGACTAAACAAATTAAATTCCCTTAAACAATTAACCTCATTTACAAACATAGTTAATTGAATTTCCTAAAGAGCGTGTCTGATTCCCATACTCTGAAAGAGGCCAACAAGGAGGGGAGTCGGCCTTTTCAATACATAGCAACGATTCCTGCTTTCCATTCCATGCAGATGATCTGCATAGCATCCTTCCCAAGCAGGCCAAACCCTTCCCCAGGCTGTCAGGCCTTTTCAGAACTGACTGGTCACTGCCATTCCTTCCTACCAATGTGCACGGTGTACTGACAGACCTCTTTAAAGGTCCTGGAAACATGCTCAGTCAGCAAGGAAGAATCACTCGTGACCAGTACCTCCCACCTTGTCTTTCACCTGCCACGATACTAAGAAAAACTCCTTTTTCCAATATTGGGTTGGCCAAAAGTCCATATGGGTTGTCCATAAAGTAGAAGAGACATTTTTCATTTTCACCAATAATGTTATTGATTTGGATAGTTTGAGGATGTTGGCTATCTCCCGCATGGTATAACATTGATTATACTCAATTAATGTCTCAATTTGATCGATACCAACTTCAACTGGTCTACCCGACTGTGAAGCATCATCCAGCAAGAAATCTCCAGCACAAAACTTCGCAAACCACTTTTGACACACCTGATCAGTCGCAGCACCTTTTTCCGTACATTGCACATATCTTTCCTTTTGCATTTGAGTTGCATTTTTATCTTTCTTGAAATAATAAAGCATATTATACTGGAAATGTTGCACATTTTCTTCTAGCTTCAATATTAAAACAGCTACACAAAAATTCACCAATTTTGACAAACTTTTTAAAATACATGCTGACATGATAGCTGTCACAATACAATCTAACAAAACTGTTTCGAATAACGTTGAAGACAACTAAGTGCTATTAGAGCCATCTTACAGAAAAACACGAACGAAATTTTTGGCCAACCCCATGACATATCATGGCTCATTATTAATGAAAATTTACCAGTTTTACACGTGGTGCATCCCATTCTCTGGGCCAGCGCCATGTATGATTCCCAGGCCTTTAACTGATCCATTAATTTCTAGTCCACTCACCTTTTCAGCTGGACAATCATTAATTTACTGTGGCTTTATTTAGTTTCTCCTAATCCTTAACCAGAATTCTTTTGCTTAACTAGAATTTACATTTAAAAATGGCACGTTGAACTTCAATGCAGAAACTTCTAAGAGGACTAAACAAACGAGTGTTAGCTGTAAACAGATGTAAGATAAGCACGGGACAACTGGTTTAAATAGATACTTTCATTAAAGGAACTTTCCTGGCAAGTTGAAACAAGTTGCTGATTAACAAATCTTCATGCTAGAGCATCTTACCTCCCAAATCCTACAAAAAAAAGTTCTCAACTGCTTTGCCTTGCTCCTCCCAATCCTATCTCCAGAAAAGCCTTTCCTCTGAAGGATGCTGACTGTATAGCATTTGAATTGCCAGATAATTAGTACTGTGGTTTGTTAAACTGGCCAGGGAATTAAGGAAGCAAAGACAAAGTTATAACCATCCCTTTAGCATGTCTTTTAAATGCTTTAAACCTCTTTCCTCTATGTCACCTTAGGTAATTTCCATTTGATTCTGGATTGCTGGCATTCTGAAGTAGACATAATGTGGACAAGATGCCATTTCTGTAAAAGATCACCACACATTCCATAATAAAGGGAAGTACAAGAAATAGCACCTCTTGTCCTGGCCAGGTGGCTTATTTGGTTGGAGCCTCATCCCATGCACCAAAAAGAGTTAGGGTTTGATCACTGGTCAGGGCACATACATAGGTTGCCGGTATGATCCCCAGTCAGACATGTAGGGGAAGCAACTGTTCGATGTTTCTCTCACATTGATGTCTCTCTCATCCTCTCTTTAAAAAACATAAATAAACAATAAAAATAAAATAAAATCTTCTTTGGTAAAATTAAATAAGGCACTGCATGTACTCTGAGTTAAAAGACTTAGGATCACTTGATATTCTTGAGCTTCAGTATCTCCATGCATCAAAGGAAGGGCAATGATGCTAAAGAAAGAGTGAAGTGCAATGGAGTCATGAAATGCTAGACGCTGTACCCTGCCCCCACGGGCTCCTCCTGACAGAGTCCAAGACTGTTCTCTACACACAAGATTCTCAGCTAATATTCTGAGACCCTTGCTCTTTTGAACAGTACTTGGTTGGACCATGGATTCCCACCTGCATCAATGGATAGTACAGTCAAGTACAAATTTGCCAACAGCCTGAAACAAATTAACAGAGGAACTTCAGCAGAGCTTTATACCGAATAGTCACAAAGTGGTCCTATCACATCTTCTCTGGAGACAGCGCAAGTAAGATACATAGAAAACCAGGAAATAGAGTAGCAAAGAGACAGTATAAATAAAAGCAATAAACAGAAGAATGAATAAATAGAAGCATGAACTACAGAAAATGGGATAAGGAGAAAGTAGCTCTGATAAAATATAAAGCAGAAAAGGATAGATGCTGAGAGTCACACATAGAAAAGGTGGTAATTGGAACCATGAGGCAGTAGGCACCGTGAGGGTAGTGGAGGGTGGTGGAAAGTGTAACAACAGTAATAAAAATGATGGTAATAATAATAGGAAACACCAATTTCTGTGTGTCTAGTACTATTTTAAGTGTTGTAAATATATTCAACGCTGTGAGTCTGTTTCCACTTCACAGATGAGGAAACTAAGCCACAGAGAGCTTAAATAACTTGCCCAGGGTCACACGCTAGGAAGCAGCATGATTAAACCCAGCTTGGCACTAGAGTCTGTGTGGACAGAGAAGCTGAGTCACAAGACTACTAGAGTTAATGTTGAATTCTTAACCTTATTCCAGTTCTCATGAGGCTTAACGGTTCGGTGGTTTCCTGCATTTCCTTCATTCCCCAGGTCACTTCACACTAACTCTCCATCACCTGGAGTAACCTAAACACTTGCAGGGGTGTCCAACCTGCGGCCTGCAGCATGGCTGTGAATGTGGCCCAACACAAAATTGGAAATTTACTTAAAACATTATGAGATACTTTTGTGATTACGTGTCGCAATGTATTTAATGTGTGGCCCAAGACAACTCTTCTTCTTCCAGTGTGGCCCAGAGATGCCAAAAGGCTGGACACCCCTGCATGCTTCTTAAAAGAGCCTAACATTATGACTTCAAGTGAAATAACAAATGGGACAGAGTGAAGTGTTGTTTTTATTCTGAAGTGAGGTGAAAATTCTGAAAATATGTGCTAATGATCAAGACTGAGTTTGGCCCTGGCCGGTGGTGCTCAGTTGGTTGGAGCACCATCCCATGGACCGAAAGGTCACAGGTTCAATTTCCAGCCAGGATACATACCCAGATTGCAGATTCCATCCTTAGCTGGGGAGCACACGAGAAGGCAACCAATTGATGTTTCTCTCTCTCTCTCCCTCTCTCACTCTCAGCAATGAAAAAATGTCGTTGGGTGTGGATAAAAAAGAAAAAGATTGAGTTTGTTTCTAAGTCATGTTCCTTTGTGACATTACCTTGACCCAGCCTCTGTCTGTCTTGGTGGTATATGGTGTCACACACTGTGGGAATTTTAGAATGTATTAGTTTTCAACGTGTAATTATCATTCCTTATTAATTAAATATAATTATATTAATTACATGACCCTGTTCTACCTCGTTTTTTCCCTAAGCAACTAGAAGGAAGAGGCTATGATTACAGGGGCACTAAACAGAGACCAAAAGAAAAGGAACCTGAATATTGTTTTATCTTTCTACCACCTCTCACAACAGCAGCCAGACCACTAGGCTCTTGAAGGAGTTTAGATTTTTTTTATTGTAATGAGAACAAAGGGAATATCTTACTACCATTTTCTTGTTTCACTAAAAAACAAAAACCTTCCCTCGATCAGCCTCACCTTGCTCTAATTGCATACATTTGCCAGAGAGACCACTGGTATGTGAACAGGTGCCACTCTCTTGTAGGACTCGTTGGAAAGGTCTGAGCTTTGCTACCGAAAGGGCAATCGATGGAAATTGTAAATCAGCGATTCCATCGTCACGCGAAGAAGGAAAAGAGCTGGAGCCCAGAGGCAACCCTGCCTTAGGAGAGGCTGAATGAGAAAAAATCGAAATCTGCTAAAAAAACTAGTAGAAGATTTAGAACTTTGTCCTGTAATAAAAATTATTTCCATATATTATTGCTTGGATAGTATTGGGCATTTTATTCTAATCTTTTTAACCCACTGGATTCTAAATTCTTTTAGAAGATAATAAAAATGGCAAAGAAAATAATCACCCTCTTCCAAAGCGCCATGCAGAATCCCCAGACTTTACCTCCTAATGAGGATTACTCTTATAAGGATCAGCCTTATTTGTCCTGTTCTATTTTAGACATCAGGGTTGTGTTCAGTTGCCTTCTAAAGCTTTTTATTTATAGAATAAAAGAGTCATATGTGTGGAAATAATAACACTTTTGTCGGAAAGTCAAGCAGCAATGTGGAAGCTCTGGGGTTCAAATGCACTTTCAGTGGTGCACACCTCCCTGGGATCAAGCAAGGGGCAGAGGAGGGGGAAGAAAGTCCATGCACCACAGCTGAGCCCCTGAAACTGAAAATATCAAATGATCAGTCTGCACGGTTCATCCCAGTGGGGTGTCTCAGCTCTGGGATGTTTCCTTCCGACCTACCCACCCTGTCTACACACTCTCCCTGCCCCCTGACTAGCAGGCTTATTGACTGTAAATTGAGAAAAAGAAAAACGATTTTTTCTTGCGATTCTGGGACTCAGCCTGGGCAAGACATTTAATGTTAAAAGTTGAACACCTTTCTCAGTCACCATTTCATGTTCTCTGAGAACCTAGTCCTAGAATCTGACTTAATTTTCCCACCAAACATAAAGGTAAGTGCAATTGTTGTCACCACTTTCCAAGGGAAAAAACCTGAAGTCTGGGAGCAAAACTGGGTTCATGGGTGGGAGAGGCGAGCAATTGCACAGGGCCCGTGTTTGGAGGGCCCAGGCTTGTTTTAATCCTCTGCTGCCACTATCTTGAAATTCTTAACAATTTTTAAAAAAATTGTACTGATTTTTTAGAGAGAGGGAAAGAGAGAGGAGAAACATCGGTTTGTTGTTCCACTTATTTATGCATTCATTGATTGCTTCTTGTATGTTTCCTGACAGGGGATCGAACTTGCCACCTTGGTGTATTGGAATGACGCTCTAACCAACTGAGCCACCTGGCCAGGGCTTAATAATATTTTTTTTAACAAGGGGTCTCACATTTTTATTTTGCACTGGGTCCCAGAAATTATGCAGTTTGTCCTTCCTAGCAGGGCTGACTAACTCTACCAAGGCCTCATGGCCGTTTGCTCAGGCCGCCACAACCAAGTACCACAGACTGGGTGCCTTGAACAACAGAAATTTGTTTTCTCACAATTCTGGAGGCTAGATTCCCAAAATCAATGTGTCGGCAGGACTGGTTTCTTCTGAAGCCTCTCTCCTTGGCTTGTAGATGGCTGCCTTCGGTCTTCACATGGTCTTCCGGATTAGGGCTCACCCTAATGAGCTCATTTTAATTCACCTCCTTAGAGACCCTACTTCCAAATGCAGTCACATTCTGAGACCAGGGATCAGGACTCCCACATACAGATTTAGTGGGGGGAGACATAATTCAGCCCATAGCACTCCCATGAATAGCCAGGAAGTAGAAGAGCCACTAGATTCATCTCATTTCACTATTTGTCTTCAGAGATTCCCTGGTAAATTCGTAACAGTGTTACAGAACAAACAAGGGGGGCCTGGGACGATATACTATTACTGGAAGAAGCCCCCGGGTCCGTTATGTCCTCCACCAGAGGAAAGACGTCTCTCAATGCCAGAGATTTGTGAAAAGGAAAGGAAATGTTTATTTAATGCTGTACAAACTTAAAGTAGTGACCTAATGTCTTTATCAAAAATCCTAAAGTCCCTTAAAACACCCACAAACAGACACAGTCCTTCCTTCCCCCTTTGCCCAGTCCAGAGTACTGTATCTCCTAAAGTTGCAGGAGTCCCCACTCTGCCAGAGCCACGTGGTTCTCTCCCTCAGGGCCAAGGGAGTCTTCACTTTGCTAAAGCTGTGTGGTTCTCTCCTCAATGGCCGTGATCTTCTCTGCCCTTCCACAGCTGCATAGTTCTCCCACAAGGGCTGCCACCTTTTGGTTTAAATCCCTGTGCCAGTCTCCGTCTGCGGCCCCATTTCCGACTCTTTCCACACTCGGCTTCACATGCCAGAACTCATATCCTTCCAGTTTTACTGGACTGCCATCTTGAGTCTGGGCAGGCATGGCCCCATGTCCTGGAGCCAATCTTCTCCAAGTTCCCTCCCACCCAGGCGCTGTAACTTGGGGAACCTGCCACCAGTCACGTCTAGGTGGGGTAGTTACTTCCATTCCCCTCGCTCAGAGCCTGGCCACAGTTATTTAACATATCTAAGAGACAAGCCAAAGGCTATAGATATGTTAAATGACCACACCAGAGGTTAGCTACAAGGCTGTTGCTATGCGAAACAGCTCTCAAAGGCCCTGCTCCATTTGTCCCTTCCCCCAACCCACACCCTGGAGAGGGGCGGGGTGAGGACATCCTAAAATCTCCTAGACATCTTGAGTTCTGGACCCCATTTCAAATGCCTATTTGGGGTCTCCCCTCTTGGCTGCACCCTGTAACAACAGCAACTCGTCTTATCACCAGTACAAGAAGCAGAGGCATTCAAAGTTCAGGACTCACTATCGTGAAACAAAATGGCAATCCAGGAAATATATTAGTATCATGATAGCACTGGGTCCAAATCTCAGCTCTCCCAACACTGAATCTACTGCTGGACTTGTACTGCCTTGTACAGCCTACACACACGGGCACTGCTGCCAGAAAAGACTGTCCCTCTCTACAATTATAGGTTCTTGGCTTGTCTGCCTTTGGTAATTTCCAAAATAGCACAGTCGACTCTGTTTCTATCCAGGGGGAAAACACCATTGCTCTTCTACTCACAAGTTTCACAAAGGCACCTCTGTGGAATGCATCCAACATACCCGTGGTGGAGCCTCTTATCTCATTCTTTTGCTGGCTCCACGCTGTGAGAGGGGAGCAGGGAGAAGTTTGCAGGAGATAACTGGGGAGTAAGGTAACTCATTTAAATGATAAAACAGGAAACCCATTTCCAGCCTGGCCAGGGATCGTGTTTTAATGTGAACAGATCTGGAATCTGGACTGAGGGCCTGGGGGTATTATAACAAGAAGCAGCAAGGAGGGGGTGGGGGCACCAGATTTCTTCTTTCAAAGAAAAGAACTCTTTGGTGACAGCTGGGCAGGGAAAGCATGAGTGGCGCTTTGGCTCAAAGACACAGTGGAGAAGGAAGGGAGGCAGGTCAGGGAGAGAGCATTCTGGCCTGGCTCCTGTCTCTAATACTAGCACTGGGCAGGTTGCTTTGCCCCTCCAGACCTTAGTTTATCCTCTGCAACTTGATGCTTCGAAGCCCCACTCTAGCTGTCAAAGTGGGTCTCATTGCCAGGGTGTCGTAATGCCGTTTGCACAGACGAGAAAGCCTGCCATACAATTTTCCAGTAAATTCACTTTCCAGTTATGGCAACATGATCTTTTATGATTGGTTATTTTGTAGAATACATTTCCTTCGTGATTAAAAAAATCACACATTAATGGGGGAATTAGACAACACCCTGACCAGGTGATTAACATTAACGTCCCCAACGAGGGGCAGATAAACTTTGTCTTCTCTGGGTATGACGCTCTGCGAAGAACACAGCACCACTTAGGCAACATTCTGTCCCAAATGCATAATCTGCATCTGACCATGAGGACACAGCAAACAAGCCCAGACTGAGGACAGTCTGTAAAACATACGACCTACTCTTATAAAAATGTCGGCGGCATGAGAAATGCAGTTGGAGGGAGTTTTCCAGATGAAAGGAGATTAAAGAGTCAAATATGACAAGTAAAACATGATCTTGGACTAGATCTTATATGGAGAAAGTATTTCTATACAGGATTGTATTGGTACAATTGACAAAATTAGATATGGGCTGTAAATTAATGTATTGATGTTAAATATCCTAAGTTTTACCACCACACTCTTGTGCTATAAGTAACAATGATTGTTCTTAGGGTACATACATTCTGACACTATGGAGTAAGAGGAATGATATATACAGACTTTAAATCATTAGGAGAAAGAGAAATTAATAGGACAAATGGTAGTGAAATGTAAAATATTGGTAAACTGGGGTAAAGGATATATGTGAGTGCCTTATTACAGTCTTCTAAATTTTCTGTGTTTGAAATTATTTTAAAATACAGTGCTTCTTTTTTTTAAAAAGTAACACTTATTTTTTGCATAACATTTTCTAAAGAAGAAAAATCACTTGCCATCCTTCCACCCAGAGATCATGGTTAACCTTTCGTGCACACAACCACACCTCGGAGACGTGGCGAGTTCAGGTCCCCATCACATAGCCAGCCTCTCAGTGAAGTGAGATGTAATCTTTTTGCTGGTGGAGAGTCTTGCCTTCAATCTGTGAAAAACACACCTGTGAAGTATAATAAAGTGAAGCAAAATAAAACAAGGTACCCAACTTCTTCAGAAAAAGACAGCTCATTGGTGACAGCTGGGTGCTGGTTGTGCTTTGACTCGCAAGCACAGGGGCGTGGGAAGGGTGGCAGGGCACGGCTGGTGGATGATTTGTTGGGGCTTATGATCTAGGCTGATCGATGGTTCCCAAGAGGAAATCCACTGTGACCTTCAGGAAAAGATCACCCCCAGCCGCCATTCTTTTCTGTCGCATGTTGGGTCACGTGAAGGTGTTTGGAGGAAAAACAGCCATCTTCGGATCATGAAGGGAAAGCCAAGAAGAGCATGTAAGTGAAGGTTAAGGTGATTCAGGACACTGACATCATTGAGCTGTTCAGTTAACCGACACTAGCACCACCCTGGCTGCAGAACATTCAGCACGTGAGGTAATAAATGTCCTTATTCTCCAAGCCAATATTATTTTGATATACTGTTACGAACAAAAGCATCCCAACTGTTCAACCTCTACTTCAAAACATGATAATGCAACCATTCGCTTTGGTTGTTTGTCAATCACATGTAGCAAAAGCTCTTCCAAATTGGAAAAAAAAAATCATGAGACCAAATCTGGTTTGGAACATGTAGTTAGTTAGTTCACCAGCCAGAAGCTAAAAGAACAGGCGTTTCCAGATTGGGATAGGCAACGTGGGCTTCATGCCCAGGAAGTGGGATAGGGAGAGCTAACCTTACTCTCTGGTGCAGAAAGGCCCCGAGTACTAGAAAAAGTAATGTTAGAATTGACGTTAGGGTACATACATTCCAACACTATGGAGTAACGACACTATGACTTAGAATTGCTCTGGCTTTCAGTGAGGATTCAATCTGGTGAGTAGACAAAGTGGAGAAAGCAGAAAAGATTGTAGCCCCTACAGTAGCTTGGTACCTGTGCCTCTCCTACAGGCTGGGCGAAGAGTGGGCCATTGGCCATTCCAATCCTGTGTCAATGACCTGTGCATCAACATGGCTCCTGGGAGTAGTGACCAGTGGCAGAGCTGATGCCAGAGAAGGACATGTGGCAGGTGGTATCTGAAGGCTTTAGCACCAGTGGACGCTGCACTTGACATTTAATAAATGATAGTTTGCTGATTCATTAATAAATACTTATTGAGCACTTGCTATCTTCTAAGTGATGTACAAGATGCTAAATACAAGGGGGAGGTCCTCCCGAAAGCAGAATTATCTTCTGGAGGGTGGGCCCCTTGTAGTACAGGCTTCCCCCACTAGGCAAGTGTTCTAGGAACCCATCTGTATCAGTGGACCAGCTTGCGTTGTGAGAGGCTACGTTTGGCTTTGGTGAATTTTTTTTTTAAGACTCTTTCAACAGGTTTGCCCATTTCATGATGGGTGATTTACCAGTGCACCTGCCCACACTGTGCTGAGTGTTCAGCAGTTTTTGATCAAAAATGGCTTGACTCCCATGGCCCACCCTCCCTATTCACCTGATATCACCCAGAGAGATTTGTTTTTGTTTCCCTGGATGAAAAAAATGTCCTCAGAGGAAACCATTTTGCCAGTGTGCAAGAGGCAAAACAAAAAAATGGCAGAAGCACAAAAAGGCATCAAAATCAACAAGTTCAAAAACTGTTTTGAGCAGTAGAAAAAACGTCTCAACAGGTGTACTGCATCCAATGGAGAGTGCATTGAAGGTGACTAAAGTTTAAACATGTAAGAATAAATACACAATTTTTATAAGTAAATTCTGGACTTTGGGGTCCCCCCTCATACAAAGGGCTTAATATGGCATTTTTCTTGCTCTCACAGATGTTTCAGTCCAATTTGGGGAGGCTGTGTGTCTCACAGATACTGCAGCCAGACAGGTCTAGATCCAAGTTCTGATTCTACCATTTACAGTGGGACCATGAACAAGCTACGTATCCTCACTGTGCCTCAATTCTTCATGTATGAAAATGGGGATAACGACAATAACTGGCTTATAAAGTAATTGTGAGGATTAAATAATGAAGTATGTATGAAGTGCTTAACATAGTGCATGGAATATCGTACTCATTAATAAACAACATGGGTTGCTCTGGCTGGAGGGGTCAGGTGATTGGACTGTCGTCCCATACACCAAAAGGTTGCGGGTTTGAACCCTGGTCAGGGCACATACCCGGGTTGCAGGTTCTAAACACAGTCAGGGTGCATATGGGAGGCAACCGATATTTCTCTCTCTCCCTCTCTTCTTCTCTCTCTAAAATCAATGGACATGTCCTCAGGTGAGGATTAAAAGAAAGAAAAAGAAAAAAATAAATGTGAGAGTTGTCATGGATTGGTATTTTTATATTGTGTTATTATATTATTAGTGAATAACAATAATTATTACCATTATTAATGTTATTATTTACATTTGTGCTCTTTTGTGCTAAAGAGGGTGGAATTTTTCTGAGCATGATCTTCACTAAAGCTAAGTGGAACCTTATCTGCAGAGCCCCTGGAGGAGGCTGGGTCGGATCCATGTGTTCGTGGTCTTAGAGTCAAAAAGCGTCCGTCACTCCCTTTTCCTCGACACCTTTCACATAAGCTAATGAAAGCCTGAGCGTCAGAGGGTGTGAAGGTCTCGGAAAGCCCAGGATAACTCTTCCCTCAAAGCAGCCAAACTCTCACCTGGTGAGAGTACTTCAGTCTGAGAGGTAAGAATGCACTTTTCCAAATGAGAAGAAAACAACACTCACTTTTCGAAGGGATTAGTGTCATTAAAAAAATCCCCCGAAGCCAGGGGTGTTTCAGTCACTTGATCTAGTAGAAAAGATTCTTTTTTTCCCCCTTTTGTGCCTTTCTGATCAAATCTTGAGAGAGAAAATGTGAAAATAAGAAGCAAATTAAGCCTGTATCCACACATAGGAGCATTAACTGTGCAGTGTGGGCAGAATATCACATTTGGTATTGTTTTGAAAAGGCCTGGACTTCATCAAGTACAATCAGTAGGACATTTGGCCACGTATGAGACTGCTTATTAGTCAAGTGCTCTTCATTAGGTGAACTCAAAATGTCGCAATAGTTACTACTGCTTGGTATTATTTTGGAAAGCAAAATGACCACACACACACATCAGCATTTGGTAAAGCAGTAATTTAACCACCAAAAGAACTCCGTTAATTCACACATACATAGCTTCATCCTTCTCCTAGGCCCAAATTTCACTCAAATACATTTAATTATGTCCTTGATACAAATCCGTGAAAGCCTTTATTTGCTGCCATTTAAATTCAAGATGTCAGCTACCCATAAATAAAACTTAAGATTTCTCTGGGTCCACTTAAAGAAAACAAAAACATCACTTGATTTTTTTTTTAAAAATCATATATACATATGACTTTCAAAAAGTAAACTAAATTTCGAAAAGTAATGATCTCATTCATCCCTCCCTCTGCTACTACTCAGTTCCCCTTCTCAGATCTGAATCTAAGAGTCTTGCACAGTAAGGGGGTATGTGCAATAGAACTATAGATTGGGTAAATTCAGTGGCTCACTGATGTCACTGAGCACCCAGGCTGTTTTTATCTCTCTGTGGTATCTATCAGCCTTGTCCTAACGGTTGCAAGCCCAAACTGGACTGTGCGTTCCCTCCGTGGTTGCAAGGTGCCCTAAGGAATTTCAAGCATGAAATCTGTAAACAGAGACATCCAAAAGTAAAAAAGAGATCCTTTCTCCCTACTGTCTCTTTTCAACAGAAAGAAAACTTTTGCCCAGAAAAACCTACCTTCCCTCAGTAGATATATCTCCAAGTTTCATTGGTCAGAATTGAATGACATTTTACATCTAAACCAATCACTGACAAGGGGATCAGGGCTACTTGGCCCCTATGGTTGGTTTAGACCAATTAAGATCTGATCCAGAGTCACACAGGCCAAGTGCAGACACCTGAACCGTAATGAGGGGACGTGAGGAATGGTGGCTGGATAAACACTGCACTTTGCCTTATTTGTTAAGCAAAATCACTTGGAAATTGGTCTATATTAGTAAAAATCAGTTTCAAATTGCGGAAAAATAGCAAAAAAGCAATTATCCCAAGCAGTCAAGTTCAAACAAAAACCAGGTGTCACTTGGTTAGTATGTAACTATTCTGTGACATTGAATATTAATGTCTCCTAAAATCCGTGAAGAAAAAGAGACTCAAAAACTGAAATTATAATAAAGACTAAAATGGTTTCACATTTCATGAACTATGCCAACATTTGAAACTAATCTCTTAGGTTACTAACAGGCTTTCTAATGACATAGGGGAAATCCTCCCTCACACATGTCCCCCCTTACATGCACCACCCCCCACTGCAAGCTAAAAGTCCTGTGGATAGATTCTATTGTACTACTTCTGCTTGGCCAAGGCCTGGGGCTCTTAATTTAAAGATACTGTCTCATTCAGTCCCCGATCCAAGGTGTGCAGCCTTAGGCTCCATTCCACCAGCCAGTAATTTAATTTTGCTTCCTTGGGACCCAGTAAGTCCTGTGCATTGTTCCCACCAACCTGCTCTCACCTCTGTAGCCTTGGGTGGTTCTAAATAAATGAATTTATTCATAAGTGGAAACACACTTGCCTTACATGGAACATGTTTTTCTCTTCTGTTAATCCTTTTTGAGGTGCAGATATCTCACAGATCCAGTCCTTTCCCTCCTCGGTGACTACCTACCCCTTTTAAATTTGACTCCCTCACCTAGGATACAGCTTCTTCCCCTTCAGCTGTTAGCATTCAGAACAAAATAATGACTCTCAAGAAATGTTTTCTACTTTCAAATGGAAACATTTTCTGATTTTACATATGTATATGTAAAATAATATGGTGTCTATATAGTCCTAGTGTAGTCTTTCCTCTTCGGGAGTTCACATTTCAGAGACGGATAAACAATACATGTAACAAATGAGTAAATTATATGTTATATTAGAAGTTATGGCAAAATATAGAATGAAGGGAGCAATTAGGAAGATTGGGATGGGGACAGGAGGATTGCAATTTTGAATATGATGTTTATAAGGGTGTCACTAAAACAGCAACATTTAAAAAATTGAGATATAATTCACATACCATAAAATGTATTCTTTTAAAGTGCATAATTCAGTGATTTTTAGTATATTCACAAAGTTGCACAACCATCACCACCATCGAATTGCAGAATACTGTATTTTATCCTGTCTATGGATTTGGCCATTCTGGACATTTCTTGTAAATGGGCTCATATAATATGTGGCCATTTGTGTCTGGCTTCTTTCACTTAGCATAATATTTTCAAGGGTCAATTACATTGTAGATGCATCAGTACTTCATTTCTTTGTGGTTGAGTAACACTCCATTGTATGGATGTTACCTGAAAGAGACCAGGACAGAGCAGATCTGTCTCTGGCCCACCCGTAGTGTGTGGGTTCTTGACCTCATGTAGGAGAGATTTCACATCAGGGGTCCAGGTGATTTTGAGAGTGTGTGTATTGAAGCTGGGGACAGTGAAACAAGGAAAGGCCTAGGACAGGAGAAGTAATAATAGAGAGACTAGGCTGGGCTGCTTTGTTTCTCTACAAATGTGGTAGGAAAGAAGTGAGCCAAGGAGGGGCTGCTGTCGGCTCACTGGAGAGTCAGAGGAAGGGGGTCCTTGGGGATAGGATTGGGGGTTAGCCCAGGGCAAGCTGCCACTGCTCATTGCCCTCCTGGCTGCAAGTCTTGGAAGTCTTGTGAGGACCCTTGTGGGGGAAGAAGAGGGGGCAGGGAAAAGCACAGGAATGCTCCCAGGAGGGAGAGGTAGAACGCAGGCTGGGTCCTTTGGTCTGGAGGGTTTTACAGGCTGGGATCTTAGGGGAGGTCTTAGGGAAAGATTTCAATTGAATATTCATCAGCTCTTCCAGGTATGCCTTTTCAGGGTTGTGGTCTCCACTGATTGGTCAGCGCTAGGGCAGGGGGTCATTAGTCACTGCAGCTGGTGCTGACATTGCCCACCTGGTTTTGCTGCTTTTCTGGACCTGAAGCTGTAATACAACTGAGGCCTAGATGTTATTTCTAGGGAGGAAAGGTCAAGAGGTTTAAACCACATGGCCAGTGATACGCCAGGGGAGGAAAGGCCACCCGGGGGGTGAGGTCCAGCACCAGGTGTGCCTGATGCTTTCCACCCTGGTGACCTGTAACTGGCTATAAATTGTTTGGTCAGTTTGTTTAGCTGTCTCAGTTTCCTCATTCTACTGGCCGAGAAGTTTTCCTAGCTTCTCACATCCTATCTAATGGATATACCCTATTTTGTGTATTCATTCATCAGTTGATAGACATTGAATTATTTCTGCCTTTAGCTGTTATGCTACTATGAACATTTGCATTCAGGTGTTTGTGTGGACATGCATTTGCAGTTCTCTGGGGCACATACTTAGGAGTGGAATTGCTGAGTCATGTGGCTATATCATTTTACATCACCAACAGCATTATGTCAAGGTTCCAATTTCTTCACATCCTCACCAACACTTGTTATTATCTGGCTTATTATAGCCAAGAAGGTGACATTTAACCTAAGATTTGAAGGCACTGTGGGAGTGAGCCATGTGGATATTCAGGGGGAGAGCCTGCCAGGCAGAAGGGCCAGCCAGGGCAAAGCCCTTGAGGTGAGAGTGTGCCTGATGTGCTCCAGGAACCGTAAGGTGGACAGCAAAACGGAGTGATAGGACCAAAGTAAGTGAGAGAGCTAATGGAGGGCCAAACACAGGTAGTTCAAGACCATTATAAGGACTTTGGCTTTTACTCTAAAACAAATAAGTTGCCGTTGATGGTTTAGAGCAGGGAGATGATGTGATTTGACAATAAAACAAACAGTATCACTCTGATTGCTGAATTATAGGAGTATGTGGGCAAGGATGTAATGAGGGGGAATCAAAGAGAGAACTCATAGATTTTTGCAATAATAGTGGCTCGTAGGGCAGTTGGTATCAGGGAGTGGTGAGAAGTCCTTGAATTCTGCATATCTTTCCAGGTAGAACCAACAGGATTTTCTGCCAGACTGTGAGTGGAACATGAGAAAGGAAGGAGTCAAAATGTGTGGTTCACTGATTTTTGCTTTAAGACATAATATATCAAGAAATATATTCAAATTCATTTCTTCCCTAGTAGGCCAGAACCAAAATTCTTAGTTAGGTGATTTCAAATGTTTAAAAAATATATTGCCCAAGGTAATTGATAATTATAATAATAATCATAATACCCAATCTATTAACCCAACTATCTCATGAGACAGGTAATATTTTCCTCAATTTACTCATGTGTAAACAACTGACAGCTTCTCTTCCCCCCCTTCCAAGTTAGGAACAACCAGAAAAATCAAATATGCCCGCTAACCATTATACAGGACTCGCTGCTTCTACTTAGCCCACCTGTATCTTCCCTATGCCACAGCCTCCGAACAGGGCATACCTGAAGCCTTGCTCTTTTTCTGCTATAAAGCTTTCCCACTTCTCTGCCTGCCTTGAGTCTGTGTTAAATTGCAAATGATGGTGGCTGACTCCCTTGCCACGGCGAGCTCAAAATGAAGAGCCTTTGCTTATTCTCATTTGCTTAGTCTTCATTTATTTCCACAGGTGTCTTAGGTCAAGTTTCCCAGGAAATAGACCATTTCAAATGGTCTATTTCACTTCCCATTTCAAAAAATGAAGACTTGAGTGTAGGTTTACAGGGACAGACTCTCAAGATCATTGCCTGTGAAGGGGATGATGGGAACAAGACTGGGCAGAGGGAAAAGTTGACTCATGACACAGTTGCACTAGTGGCTTTAACTGATCCCATGAGTAGCTCTGAGTCTGGGATGGCCCTTCAGAAATGTACCCTGACCTGGATCAGTCTTTGAATGCAAGTTACCATTGAGAAAGGAGGGGAACCGTAAGTGGAGCAGGTCTCTTTAACAAAAGGCAAGCCTAAGGGCGGATCCTAGCTGTGAACTCTCAGCAGCCAACACTCTGACAGCCGGGGGAGGAGAGCTTGGATCCCCTGTGGGGAGGGGGATTAGTCAACCACACTAGACATGCAGTTGGCAGCAGATTAGCTCACCTTTGAATCTAAGTTTAAAGCTCTTTTCACTACATCATAGCTGTCTTCACCCCCCCCCCAAAATGACAAATGGAGATTTTGTGACCACTTATTTTTCCCCTCCTCGTCCAAAACCAAGACCATATTTACAAAGTGATTCTGACATTTTTAGTAAGTGATTTTGAAAATATCCATTGACTCAATTGAATATGGCATTTAAAAGATCTGAAATGAGACCCCACCGACCAAAGCAGTTAGCTGAATTACCACATGTAGACAGTTACACCAGCATAATGTTACAGTGCCTCACGAAATGTTTCCTCTCTGAGTAGAGTGGCACGTTGTTCCAGCTCTCCAGCTTGAGATGCTGACAAACTGAAAATAAATTGATGTGAAAATAGTATCATTCCCACTTTAAGAATATCCATTCCCCAGGGAAAATTACTCTGTATCAGTCAAAATCCTAATAAAACATATCTTGAAAGTTAATAAAATATTAATGTATTCTTTCAAAGACTCAGGTTTCCTACCTTACTTCATAGTGTTTATGTGAGTATTGCAATACTTTTACCTTTATTTGAGCTACTGAAACTCAATGCCTCTTTTTGGTTTTTAAGCAGTAGATACTCTATGCAGAAATAGAAATTTACCTAAAGATGATAAAAAATGTACACCAAGTTCTGTCTACAGATTGATCTGAATAGTCCCTTTATCTGTAAACAAGTCTAGCTGTGGCTTTTTAAATAAATCTGTCAGCATACCATCTCATCATCACAAGACCTTTTGAATTCTTACTCATTGTCCCTAGAGCTCTGGCTCTTTCCTGTTCTGTGTGTCCTGGAAACCCCCTCAGCCACCCCCAGCCCTTCTCCTCCCCTCCAGAGTTTGTCACCTCTCTGTGGGATCTCAGCCAAATCGCCATCTCTTTTGCCCGTAGCATAGCATGGCAGTTCTTAAACTTTGAGGCCTAAGAATTGTTAGGAGAAACAATTAAAATAGAAGACAGGAGAGATTCATCCTTGATCTTAAGAATCAGAATTTCTGATCAAATGTAAAATCATAGTTAAATGTCTCTTTGTGGAATTCTGTTAAACATCCCAGCTTGAGAACCACTGACAAGCAAATTTCACATTTCTAGCAACTGATGTAGTTTCCTGGATGTAGAAGATCAGGCAAAAAGTGGCATTCTCCATTGATGCTTTTCTAAAGTTGTGTATATAGTAGCAGTCCGTGCACGTTGATTTTCCCAGCAGTAATACTTTTGTATGATAAGACCTATCAGAATGGAAACCTTAGAAATACAAAGTAAGGCCACTGATCTGGGAAAAATTGCTGTGGAAGAATTGGAAAAACCTGGTGATTTCTGGAACGTCAAAAAGACAGCAAAGGAGTTAAAGGGTTACTTCAAGGGAGTGAGAAGATGGCAGTGGAAAAATGGCAATGATGAATTATTGAACAAATACTAGATGTAGCACTGAAAGAAGTGTGGGGAGCTCACAAAGATAAGAACATATAAATTAATTTTATTTCTTGAGGACCTACTATGTGCACTGCATTGTCCTAAAGTGTACCAAGACATGGTTCCAAAATTCAGATTTGTATTGGATTCAGCTAGAGAGATTATTAAAAATAAAATTTGTGGACCCCCACTAGCTCTATTACATTTAAGTAACTGGGGTTGGGATTGAAAATCTCTAATGCATAAAGCTCCCCAAGTAATCCTGATGCATGCAATGAAAGGGCTAGTGTCTGGGAATCACTGTACCAGAGACCACAAAAGTGAGTGGGGCACAGTGTTTGTTATTAAGCAATATACAGACCAGCATATTGAGCAACATGCTGTGCCAATTTTCTTGACCGCCTTATATTCATGGCTTCTGTTTAATTTGTGATGTGTCTTTCTTCTGAAATGCCTTTTCTTCCTCTCTGCCATGAAAATGTTATCCATTCTTCAAGATCCATTCAAATGTCGGGAACTGGAACTGTGTTCCACAGTCTCTGCCACCGCTCTTCCCACCCCACATCCAGGACACAACCACATACAAAATCTACCCTTAGAATATCTATTTCACTCATCGCCACCTTTTTATCCCCATTCCCGCCTTTCACACTCCATCTGCCGTCTTACCACAGTTTATTCTTAATGGTTCTGTTGATCTTGCACGATTCAAGTATAATTATTTTTCGTATCAAAAATAAAGTTTACTATTTCCTCATTACCTACAAAGTTAGGGATGAAAATGCTCCAGTCTGGCATTCAAAACCACTGCATCGATTAGACTCCCTTTGATTACGAGCAGCAGAACTGACTCTGGCTAATGTGAGCAGAAAAAGATACAGGCTAGTTTTCAAAATTGAAGTTCCAGTCATTTCCCTTTTTTTGTATGATTCTCAAAATGCTCATTCTTAGAGATCGTCTGATTCAACATATTTCCAACTCTTATTATTAGGGTAAGAGGGGATATTGACTGAAAACTACCTATAATTATGCTCAGGGTGGAAAGATAGTTATTTCAAAGCAAAATTAATGTGCCATTACCAAAAACATAAGTGAATATTAGGGAGAAAAACTAAGAAATGTTCACTATGCCCAAAATATGGCCCCAATCCAATTTAAGTAAAATTGGGAACAATGGAGAGGAATTCTGGGCTTTCTTTTCTGAGACATCAGAGGTCAAATGGGTGTAATAACCAAGAACACTCATACACTATAGTCTCTGTGAGCTCAGAGTTGGGGGAGAAGAGAGGCTAGCGGTTTGAAGTAAATGTTGGAATCAGTGTGTGGAATGATTCAAGAAGTCATTGTGCGTTTAAGGGTCCACATAAGCTGTTTTCCTTTTTTTCTGTCGGCGATCAACCAATTTCCACATGACTACAATGTCCTTTGCCAAACACCTTATTAGCATTTTATTTGTAAAAAAGTTAACCACCATAACACATGAACAGCCAGAATTTTATTAGGGAATAAGTCCATAGGGTAACAGCAACTGCAGCATCTTTAGGAGGGTAACAAGTCTTCCACTTCCAAATTTAGGAAAGGTGTGATAATCTCCCGCAGTTCCCACATTTTGCGGCGCCCCAGCATTGTGGGGAGCACCCTTTCAAAGATAAATGTGGCATCAAACAACAGTATGTAACATGAAAGTCCCGTGAAGGTGAGGACATAAAACATGACGAAAATCCTCAGTGCACGCTTCCTACAAGGAAAGAAAACATCTGTGTTAAGAACATTCTGAAAACACGCGCGCGCGCACACACACACACACACACACACACACAGAAGTGATTCCAGACTTCTCTGCCCAGGTAGCTTTTCAAGTTAAGTAACTGAACTTCTCTTGACCTCAGCTGACATCTGCTAAAAGAACTTGGTGTTGATGGACACTGACACTCATCTTAGAATGGGCATTGGATTTCTAAGATTCTATAGACATGAAACAACGAAACCCTCAATACTGTGAGGCTCTTTCCTCTGAAATGCTCTTCTCACAGATGAGAGCCATTGCTGCCTCGCCTATGAAGTATCTGATGCCTATTGGGCAGAAAATAAAGACACGGGGCAGTTAGATTATCCTCGGGCTACAAAATCAGATGCGACAAGTGAAGTTCCACCCTCCCTATCCCCCATTTTGTCCTGACGTCAGACTTGCCCTTCTTAAGCAATGTAAGTTTTTCCCAGTCTTTGAGGACTCCTCCTTCTGGGCTGTGCCTATTATGTATTTTACTTATTTGCTTTTAAGTCCTTGCATTATTATTTTCTAATTATAAATGCAATACCTGATGAGAGTAGAAGATCTGGAAAATCCAGAAAAACACCAGGAAGAAAAGGAATGTCACAGATGATCCAGTTACCTGGAGATACTTACCATCTAGAACACATTTCAGAAGAGAAAACCTAGAGTGCAGGTCAAGCTAAGAATGAATATAGTTTGTGCCCCAACTCAGTGCGTTCTATAAAACCTCAGCCCTGTTTTTTGGCATTATTGCCACTGGCCATCTCTTGGAAGGTATACAAATAATTGCTTCTACTTCACACATTTATTAAAGAGCCAATGTTCTTAAAATACTGTGAGGAAGAGGCTGTGAGGGCCCTTGACACGAAGCAGAGAAGTGCTGGCCTCCAGCAGCACTGAATGTAGGTCTGTTCTTTCTCATAAAAATAGAAACAGCGTACTACCAAAGCATATCTAGAAAATAAATGTTTTATTCTTAAATCCTAAAACTAGTCATTTTAGAAATACTAAAACTGGAACATTTATAAAGAAACACATTTAACATTCATTTTTAAGAGGAAAATATTTTTTTCTAAATTACAGATAATTTAGAAAACTAGTAAACTATAATCCCATCACTCCTATAAATATTTTCCTTTTTCTTTTCCTTCCTTTCTTCCTTTTATTCATTCATTCTTTTCTTTTTTTTAATTTTGCTTAGTTGTTTTTGTTGTTGTTGTTAGAGTGTATCCTTCAGTTTTTTTCTTTGCTACAGTAAACTCTCTAGGCCTCCTTGACCAGGGACTGAACTCACAACCTAGGTATGTGCCCTGACCGGGAATCAAACCACCTTTCATTTTCTTTGTGGGATGACATCCAACCAACCAAGTCATACCTGTCAGGACTCAAGCATTTTTCTTAGCAAAACATCATACCTGCTAAATAAAAATAAGTTTTTTTATAATATTACATGTACAGAACCAAAACTTAGTCTCATCAATAATTTTATTGATTTCAAATTTATCTTCTGTAGAGAATAAAAATATTCTTTTGACATTTGAATACTACATCTATCTATCCATCTACTTGTCAAGCCTTGACATGCATAAAATCTTGAACCTTGTCCAAAACATTCGTGTTACTGTGGTGAATACACAGGGGAGAACTATAAGGGAGCTGAGGGTTTGGGGATAAAACAATATCAGGAAGAAGCCACTCTCTGAAGCTAAAAACAGCAAAACTGATACATCATGATTGACCAAGCCTGCAAAATACACCTCCTCAAAAAGATAACATAAATATACTCAGTGCAACTAGTAGGGTTCTAGTTTTCTGCAAGAGATTGGTCTAAGTCTTGGGAAATCTTAGCTACAATGTAATGATGTGATGAACAATGACCAGTGCAGCTGGGTAATAATCTGCCATATAACACAATTCAGTGATCATTGAAAGGTATTCACTTCCTTATCTATTTGTTTTTGAAGTGTAACTCAGATGTTATTAAGTATATGACTCAGTGGCTTCTAGTTTGTTCATCAGCTTGTCCAATCACCACCACTATCTAAATGCAGGAAGTTTCCATCACCACAGAAAGAAAACCTGCGCCCTGGAAGAGTCCTCCCTGTTTCCCATTACCCCCAGGCCTGCCAACCACTCATCTCTTTTCCATGTGGATTTTCCTGTTTTGAACATTTTATGTGAATGGAATCACATAGTGTGTGGCCTTTTGTGTCTGACTTCTTTCACTTAGCATGTTTTCAGCAGTGATCTGTGTTATAGCATATATCAGTAGTTTATTCTGTTTTGTGGCTGAAAATACTCTGTTGTACTGACATACCACATTTTGTTTACCTATTCATCAATTGATGGACATTTATATTGTTTCTACTTGTTAACTACTATGAATAATGCTGCTGTGAACATTCATTAAACAGGTGTTCTGTGGGCATACATTTTTAATTTTGGGTGCGTCCCTAGGAGTAGGTCACGTGGTAGCTCTATATTTAACGTTTTCGGGAACTGCCAAGCTGTTTCCAAAGTGGCTGCACCATTTTACAGTCCCACTAGTCATATCTGAGGGTTTTAAATTCTCCACATGCTTGTTATTGTCTGTCTTTTTATAGTTATCTTAGTGGTGTAAAGTGGTATCTTGTGATTTTGATTTGCGTTCCCCTAATGGCCAATGATGTTGAACATCTTTTATGTGCTGGCCATTTGTATATCTTCTTTGAGAAAACAGCAATCTATTCAACTCCTTTGTTCATTAAAAAAATTAGGTTGTTTGTCTTTTTTGTTGTTAAGTTGTAGTAGTTCTTTATATATTTTGGATACTGGAATCCTTAATTTACAGGGTTCTGAAAAAGTTGATTCTGACAATTTTTTTCCAGCTCTCTCATTGACTTTACGGAATAGAAAATTTTCTGGGGTTTTTACTCCAGCATTTTCATTGACATCACTCCTCACTTATTAATTTTTATTGAACATGATGAACCCCTTTTATATTTCAAGTCCCCATATGATCAAGATTTCTGCCTTCAAGTAGCCCATGGAGTATCAGGAGACAGACTTAAAACAATTGAATTGCAATCATGTGCCGTGGGCTGTGTCAGGGTTACACTCGAGGTCTAGTGAGCGCACAGAGGAGGGAGCTGGAGATTCCCTCTGGTTCAGTGGGTGGGGCTAACAAATCCAAATGGACTCAGATATACATGATTGTGTGGCATCTCCAGAAAGGAATTCAGAGAGTCAGAATTTGCTAGTGTGCATGTCTGCAGTACTGTACAAGGGAGACGCATCTTGCTCAGCAAACAAAGGTTTTTCAAAGCTGGTTAGCAGGTGTGTGTCTTTGTGGAGGTGGCTGCATCACAGTTTGCAGACTCTGTCCTGTAAGATTTATGTATATTTAATGATCTACAGCAATAAGAAAGAAATACATGTCTGTATCTGTACATCTAATGCAATGGATCTATATCTAAAATAAGAAGAATACTATGACTTTTAAAGAACACAAAAAAATTATAAAAGAAGGTGAAATAAATGTTTAGTTAACATGGAGAAATTTAATCTTACTATAGTTCATACATATGAGAACCTCTGTCCAGACCCCAAAAGCTTCTTCCTCTGACTTACCACATTGTAACTCGAGGAGGAGAGTTCTGCACTGAAGTGGGTGGGGAAGCCTGGAGAGGCAGGGGCCCCATAGCTTCCAGACACATTTCTTCAGGACTCGGAGAGTCTGTGTTCCCTTCTTGCCTTTGGTATGTCCCCAGCTTTGTATTCAGCACAGTCATGTCCTTGCAAAAGTTCTGGAAAAAAGAACATACTCATCTATTATTAATAGGAAGAGACACAATGACAGAGTAAGTTAGCATCATGGTATAACATTAAACAAAACCCACATGCTAATCTTTGCTAGATTGTTCATGTAGGAAGATAATTTTCCTCATACTGAATTTGTCTGTTAAATTGGTTCATCTAAGTAGAACATATTTGTTGAGCAACTCCTATCAGGCCCTGTTCTAGGATCTAGTAGCCAACAGAATAAACAAGGAATGTGTACTCTATTGCATGTGCATTTCTTAAGGAACTGGAGGAGAAATTACATGTGTGTTTACAACACCTAAACACATATATACATTAGATACTATGAATTAAGATACATGCTAGGCCTGAACATGTAGGTCAGTTGATTAGAGGGTCATCTCCATATGCCAAGGTTGTGGATTCAACCCCTGGTCAGGCACATACGAGAATCAACCAATGAATGCATGAATAAGTGGAACAACGAATCAAAATTTCCCTCTCTTTTTTTCTCTCTCTCCCCCGTCTCCCTCCTTGCTCTCTTTTTCTAAAAATCAATCAATAAAAATGTTTTTTAAAAATGATACATGCTAAAGAGAAAATAAACAAGGTGATGAGGTAGAGTAGCTGAGGTTTGGTGGTGGACATCTACTCTAGAAAGGGGGATGATTAGGCACCTCTGAGCAGGTGACAGATTAATTCATTTAGTCACTTTTTCACTCACCCATTCATTCACAGAAACTGAGTCATTTTTCTGACTAGGGATGATTAGGGAAGGTGTGGGAGAGATGGCATTTGAGCTGAGCCTTGAAGAGTGGGTAATATGTACACGTGAATGACCAGCTCCAGGCGGAGGAGACGTGGGAGCAGCCCAGGGGTGTGGGGGCTCGGGAGTCCGCCAGACCTGTGAGACGTCCTGTGGCCCAGAGCAGAAGGCCAGGAGGGGCAGAAGACAGCAATAAGTTGGAAAGAAATCAGTATGTTGCACATTCTTAACTTCTTGGGAAAGATTTACCTCTGTGTTTATGTGTATATTTAAATCATGTAATTTTATCATTATTTGAGCTTGTGTAACTGTGAATCTTACCTTTATTCTCGCAACAAGTTTCTCCTTTAATGCATGAGCTTCATTACAAGCATCAGCCTGAAAAGATACCCACAATTTGGCGTAAAATAGAAATTCTGTTTCTCTGGTTTATACAATAAAATCTCATTCATTTGCATACCACATAGTTGTAAAGTGGCTTTAATCACACTTACTTTTAGTGAGTGAAATCTTTGCTCTTAGAGCAAACTCATAGTGTGACCATGATAAATTGCAAAAAGGATAATCAAAAGATTAATGAAATTCTTTTCAATGCTTTAAAAGTATAAATTTATACAACTACTTATTATAAATCACCTTTTTCTCTTTTTATTACTCTTTCCTTGCTCCTTAAAAACCATCTACCAGGTCACTAATTAGAGAAACATAGTGTGTTTCTGAAAAATATATAATTATATATCTTTTAAAGATTTTAAAATTTACAATACATAAACCTAAGTTCTTATTATGTTAGTCTGAATATTCGGGCCTCGTGGTTTAGCAAAGAGCCCTCCATCCACACTGCTTCCTCATTCCTTCCACTCTCCCACAGACTGCCAGGCAGAGATGACAGATGGCTTTGGCTGGTTTCTACCAGGAAGATCAAGAACCAGGATCTTCCTTCACCTTCTAAGACGTGAATGCCAATTGCATGTATGTCAGTAATAAAATGTTTTAAGGGTTTTCAATGAATGAAAACCTTTAAAGTTATGCTACCCACAGTAGATTGGCAGCATAACTGGAAAACAGAGTTATGGCGGGCAGAACGGTGTTCCGGGGTTCAGGAAAGGGGGTTCTAGATAGAGGTGCCTTTCTTGAAATTTATTTTTAAAGAAGCATTTGCCAAGGCAGTGAAGTAGGGGTTCCTGAGGCATAGTTAGCAATGGCAAACATGAATTATAAAGCCCCAAATATCCAACAAAATGATTTAATAAATCTAAAAATCAAATCCTGCATTACAGTGAAAAGGTAAAATAACATCTAGTTACACAGAATGTTTTTAAAGAAGAAATGCTAAGTGAAAAAAGACAAGTTGCAAAATAATATATGTAACATAATCCCATTAAAATATAATATGTAAATATATGTATAGAAAGATTTGAAAGAATATGAATATATTAAAATGTTCACTGTGCTTATCCTTGCATAAATAGGATTATTTTTCATTTTTAATATGAAAAAGTTTAAGATAATTATATGTATTACTTTTGTTAAAATAAAGAAATACATGTATTTACATGTTTAAAATATATATTGAATATTTTATATATTATACATACATATGTTTATGTATTTTTTAAAAGATTGTATTTACTTATTTTTAAAGAGAGGGGAGGAGAGGGAGAGAGGGAAAGAAATATCAATGTGTGTTTGCCTCTCACATGCTTTCCACTGGGGACCTGGCCTGCAACCCAGGCATGTGCCCTGACTAGGAATTGAACTGTGACCCTTTGGTTCACAGGCCAGCAGTCAATCCACTGAGTCTCACCAGCCAGAGCTATACACATGTTTATATTTTTAATGGGAGAGCAAGAACAGGACTCGTTCTTTTCATCTGGAAATTTGGGCAACTCACTTCACATTTCTAAATTATGCTTTTCTCTTCTGACAATGACAGTATAGATTAAAAGACAGCAAGTTCCCTTTTAGGTCTAAAATTCTATCTTTCATCAAATTTTAGATTCCATTCACTAAAATTCTCTAAATCTGAGATTTCCTTGAAGTACTGTTTTTCTTCTTTCATTATAAAGCCATTTTATCATTACCTGGACAAAGTTGTTATCCATGTCTCCTAATTGCTTTTTAATTTCCATGATCTTCTCCTTTAAAACAAAGGGTATAAAACAAAAGTTGTAAAGAATAATGTATGGAATTAAAACAAAGCAAATGACAATTTTTAGAACAAAGCTAATTTATGATCAAAAAGTTTGAGATTTAATAGAAGCTTTTTTTTTCACTCTTCTGAGTGCTAATCTCTAAAAATCAATGTTAAATTAAATCAATAGGATATTATTGGCCATATGTGTGTAAGAGGCCATTGAGCTAGGCATTGTGCTGGTTGTATACCACTAACAAGAGTATATGCCCTCAAACAGTTATAGAGTGTAGTGTACACCCCTCATTCATTACCAATCTCTGAATTACGAGATTTAATTATTTAAAAAAGAGCTGTGATGTGATCATCATAGTTTACTGGTGTCCTGGTTTGTTTATATAGAAACTGTTTTTACACAGTACTTATCAAAGGTAACCGAGGTTGGGAGTCAGTCTCAGGATGGAAGTCCAGTTGTCCATATGGAGATTTCAGAAAGCTTCGTGGACTTGGGGGCACAGCAGCAGGCAGTACCCAGAAGCTACCTCCAAGGACTCTTCTTAGCTTAAAGCTCTTTTATATTTGTTTCTGGTATGTGTATGTGTGCGTGTGTTCAAATGCTTTTACCAAATTTCCCTCTTGCTCCATTTATGGCTTGCTGAGTCATTCCACTTCTTCAGGAGAAATGAATGAGCCAATCCATGTGATATCTTAAAACTTCATTAACTTATGTCTCCTTTCATTTTCCTAAACTTCGTTTGCTGTCTTCATACCTGTTTCTAACAATGTTCACTTTTCCCTTCACTAGAGTAAACCTACAGCCATTATTGACCTTGTATCAGTAACAGTTATATTTAAGTTTCTTATTGATTAAATTACTGCCTGTGTTTTTATGCAGACTTTTCCATTAGCCACTAAATCTATTGAGGTCAGAACTTGTGCCAATTTTTTTTACAGCCATATTTATTGAGGTTATAATTTATATACAGTAAAACTTACCTTAAAAAGTATATAATTCTATGAATTTTGAAAAATGTATACTGTCATATAATCACCACCAAAACAAGGTAGAGAATATCTCCATCATGCCTCAAATTTCCTGTGCCCTCTGTCAATTTCCTCCTCCCTTTATCCACTTGACTCTTGAAACCACTAATCTACTTTCTGTTCCTATTGTTTGCCTTTTTCAGAATGTTACATAAATGGAATCATGAAGTGTGTAATCTTCTAAGGCTGGCTTCTTTCCCTTAGCACAATGCATTTGAGATTCATTCATGGTGTTGGATGACTAAGAAGGCCATTCCTTGTTATTGCTGTGCAGTATTCCATTATACAACCTGTGTTACAATTTATCCACATATCAGCTTTTAATTTTTAAGTTTGTGTCTATTTTTTTAAGTGTATACACAGCTGTGGAACTCCAGAGAGAATCTCCATACATATTTGTGATGTTTTTTTCCTTTCATATTATCCCAAGACTTTATTGGTTTGTTTTTTAATCTCACTTTCATTTATTTTTGTGCTTTTCTATCTTTGCCCTCTCTGTTTTGATATCCACCCCTCCCTGGCCCTAACTCCTGCTGAAATCCTGATTCCTGTAGTACAGATGACTTTTGGAGGAAATTTTCTAAGGCAGAATATCTCTTGACCTTTGTCCTCTTCCTTATATTCATGGTTTGCAATTTGCAAAGGATAGTGGGAAAAAATGAGACTTGACTTTTCAACTAGCACAAAATGAGGCTGCTTCTTTAAAATATTTAACTGTGACTTTAAAAAGTCACAGTTAAAGGCCATTTTTTCCTTGTTAATAAATCTGTGCTGATCTGTAGATGGCTTTTAATATGTGAGGGATCTAAATAGCATTACTTTTCTACAATAAAAAGATATTTCTCTATGCTCACTTCAGCAGCACCTATGCTGAAATTGGAACAATACAGAGAAGATTATTAGCATGGTGCCTGAGCAAGGATGATAAGCAAAAAAGATATTTCTCCTTTACTTCTTTCAAAATCCATTTAATTTAAATTCTTTGGCTTAAGCTAAAGCAGAGGCTGGAAATTTCCATTAAAAAGTGGAAGCTAGATACAGACTTTTTCCTTTTTTAGAGGAAAAAGTATCGATCAAGGATCCAACATCTAATTCTTTCCCAGAGTCGATCACTATGCTTTAACATCTTATGACTCTTATTGAAGGGAAAATTAAACCTGTCTCAGAAAAGAGTTTCTAAGAGATGTAAGAAGACTAAACAAGAGAGAACTTTGGCAATAGTGAAAACTAACGCAAGAACTCTTCATGAAAAAAGCAAAGATAGATACAAAAGTATCTCTTACATTCTTCACTAATATTTATTGCCTGACAGTCTTCTCTGTACCGTTAGGTGCTGGGATACAAAGATGAAGAGTGTTCCCTTAAGTAACTCATCATTATCGTAAGATGGCGTCAAGATATAAACCTATCAAATTTGTCTGAGTGATTTTCTAGATAGAATTTAAAAGTCTAGCCTTTTTATGTCACCAGACAACAGAAATGGTGGCATGTAGGCGAAAGGTGCTCAGAACTGGCCACCAGGTCGCCTTCCTCCCTATGACAGAAATTGGTTTTAATCCTTGTTATGAGCTGTTAAACAGCACAAGGGGTGTCGGAGGCCCCACAACCTCCCAGACTGTCTCTTCCAAGCCTCCAGCTCACCTCGATGTTTGCCCCCTGATCAGGGTCAAGGTCCTGGTGTGACTCCAGATTTCCAATTTGGCCCTCCAAGGACATTACCTCATTTAATAATCTGCAAAGAGACCAAGAGAGGGGCTAAGTCTGTAGATTAAAAAATAATCACCTAACGTATATATTATTTTATCTTTTCAGAAAGATCTATTTTAATCTTTAAGACAATGAAATCCTATTCCTATATCAGAAGACTCTTGGGTAGCGATTTTGTTAGGATGGGAAGCCATAAGTACAATTCAAAAAAGTGAAAAAAAAATCTCTACATAAATTATTTTTTATTTTTTTTAAATTTTTTCTTTCTTTTATTGTTGTTTAAGTACATTTGTCTCTATTTCCCCCCCCAATACTCCCCCCATCCCAGCCATCCCCACTTCCCACCCTTGATCCTACCCGCCCTTGGTTTTGACCATGTGTCCTTTATACATGTTCCTGAAAAACCTTCCCCCTTTCCCCCCACTACCCCCTCCCACATCCCCTCTGGTTACTGTCAGTTTGTTCTTAATTTCAATAATTTAGATAATAGTAAAGAAGTGTGTGACCTAACTAGCCATAGGAGCAGAAAATTTAAATGACTGAGATGGAAGCTTAGTTAAATTTCCAGAAAAGAAACAGAAAATATCTGGGACCTAGGAGTAGGCAAAGAGACCTTAGACTTGACACTGATAGCACTACCCATAAAAGGGAATATTGATAGACTGGACCTCATGAAAATGTGAAACTTCTGGTTGGCCATTGACTGTTAAAGGGGTTTTCGTGTCACATGTCTGGCAAAGGTCTTATATCTTGTATATATGAAAACCTTTCAAAATTCAACGTTCAAAACTCTCCAATCAGAAAATGAACAAAAGACATGCACAGAAATTTTTTGAAGAAAATATATAGATGGCAAATAAACATATGACAGGATGTTCAACATCATTAGCCATTAGAGGCTTGCAAATTAAAACCACAAGATACCACTATGTGCGTAACTTATCCTAGAGTTAAGGTGAAAAACAGTTATAACACCAAATGCTATAGTGAGGTTGAGGACGTGGAGAAATTGGATCACTCTTACATTGGTGGTAGGAATATAAAATGATACAGCCACTCTGGAAAATAATTTGGAAGTTCCTGTCAAAACTAAACTAAAAACAGACTTACCGAACATATGACCCAGTGCTTTCACTCTTGGACGCTGAGAAATTAAGACTTATTTTCACACAGGAAGTTGTACATGAATGTTCAAAGTAGCCTTTTCATAATAGCCCCAAACTCAAAATTGTATTAGTTGTCCTTTGGTGGGTGAATGGTTAACCAAACTATACGTATCCATCCTATGGACTCCCACTCAGTAAAGGAAGGGACTATTGGTACACGCAGCGACTTGGGTGAACCTCAAGGAGATTATGCCAAGTGAAAAAACCAGTCTCAAAAGGATACATGTTGCATGATTTGATTTATGTAGTATTCATGGAATAACATAATTATAGACAGCAGATTCGTTGTTGTCAGGGGTTAGAGATGGGTGAGAAGGAATGAACGCTTGTGTCTATAAAGAGGCAGCACAAAGAAGTTAAAAATCTTACCACAGTGTCGGGGAGGAGGGATTGAGCCAAAAAGAACAAGGACTCACTAACATGGACAACAGTGTGGGGATTGCTGGGGGGAGGGGGCTACAAGGGGACTATAAGGGATTTTAGCCAATACAATAAAAAAGGAGTGAAAGGCATGCAGAGTGGAAAAGAAGATAAAAAACTGTTTCTATTTGCAGATGATACAGTTATCTGTGTGGAAAACCCAAACAACCTATGCAAACTACTAGAGCTTACAAATAAATTTAGTGAGGTCACAAGCACAAGGTCAGCATACAAAAATCAACTTAATTTTTATATAAAGGCAATTAATAATTAGGATTTGAAATTTTTAAGTATCATTTATAATAGCACAAAAAACATGAAGCATAAAGGCATAAATCTAACAAAATCTAAAATATTTGTACACTGGACACTATACAACACTGATAGAAGGAATCAAAGATATAAACAGAGATATTATACTCTACTCATGAATTAGAGGAGTCAATATTGCTAAAATATTGATTATTCCAAAATTTATCTATAGATTAATGGTAGTTCTAATAAAAAGCACAGCAGAGTTGACAAGCTGAGTCTAAAATCTACATGGAAGGCAAGAAAAGAAAAAGAAAAATGACCGAAAGAAAACAAAAAAGAAAATTCAAATAATCAAAAACTGTGACCTTTTTATAGTGTCTCTATTCATAATTGCCAAAAAACCTAAATGTGCTGCAACTAGTGAATGGATAAACTGTTGTATATTTATATAATGGAATACTATCCAGCAACTGAAAGGAACAAACTACTGATATATGTGACAGCATGGGTGAATTGCAAATGCATTAGGCTATGTGAAAGAAGGTAGACTCAAAAGGTTACACACTGCATGATTCCATTTCTGTGACAGACCGGAGAAGGCAAAGCTGTAGGGACAGAGAGCAGATCGGTGGTCACCAGCAGCTTGGCCTGGGGAGAGTGGCTAACGGCAAAAGGGCAGGAGGGATTTGGTGAGTGACGCAAGCGTTCTTTGTCTTCACTGAGGTGGCTGTCCAACTAGAGGCATTTTTCAAAACTTGCAGAACCGTACAATAAAAAACAATTTTACTGTATGTAAGCTTTGATTTTTTAAATGGGAAGATAATTTAATGTATAGCATTTGAATGAAAACCACAGACTCCTCTAAAAAGCAAATGTGTATGCTTTGGAAGAAAAAAAAAGATTTATTTTTGATAGGATGGCCAGGAGAAGACTGCTGGGAAGAAACAGTTAACTGAAAGGCATGGTGATGCTTCACTGCATGTGGAGATACTGAACAGAAAGGTGAGAAAACGCCTGGGAGGAGGGTCACCCTGCAGTAGGGAAGAGCTTGCAATGTGGCAGGATGGTTCACAAGGCTAGAAGTATTTATTTCTAGGAACAGCTTGCATTTATTGTTTATTTTATACCAGACATTGTGTTAAATTCTTTACCTACAGTAGATTATTTAATTCACACAAAACACCAGTGAGGTGGCTGTTGTTAGTGCCTTTTATACAGAGGATAAAAGTCAAGATTTAGAAAAGGTTGGTTAATTTAGCCAAGAAATGTTGGTGTCGGGATTCAAACCTGGGTCCCTCTGACTCCAGAGCCCTTTCTCTTCATACCAGTGACGAGATAAACAATTTTATTTTTTTTTACTTCATCTTAAAATGTTGCATTTAAATTCAGATATACATTAAACAAATATACTTTTATTTTCTTTCATGTTAAACTGGTCAGATCCTTTTAAATAATACTGGATAAAACTCAAGGATCATTGGGCACCTGAAGACCACCTCCCTTTGATATCTATTAAAATGGCATGAAAGAAAGAACCTATAAGGGAAATCATTCCCTTAAGAGAGAGCCAAGATGCTGGTAACTTGGATATAAGCTTTGAGATTTTGTGATATTCTTTCTTTTCCTTTTATTTTAGAGAAAGCAATACATTTTAATTTTTATGTTTATTGTTTGTAACTGAATTTATTGGGGCAACATTGGTTAATAAAATTACGTAGGTTTCAGGTGTACAATTCTATGATACATCATCTGCACATTGTATTGTGTGCTTACCACCCAGAGTCAAGTCTCCTTCCATCACCCTCGATACCCCTCTACCCTCTCCTACTTCCCCCCTCATCCTCCTTTCCCTCTGCTAATCACCATACTGTTGTCTGTGTCTACGAGTTCTTTTTTTTTTTTTTTGCTTAATTCCCTTCACCTTTTCCACTGCACACCACACTTCGACTTTGACAGCTGTCAGTCTGTTCTGTGTATCTGAGTCTGTTTCTATTTTGTTTGTTAGTTTATTTTGTTCGTTAGATTCCACATGTAAGTGAAATATGGTACTTGTTTTTCTCTGACTGGCTTATTTCACTTAACATAGTATTTTCCAGATCCATTCATTCTGTCACAAAAGGTAAGGTTTTCTTTTTTTTCTCATATGGCCAAGTAATATTCTATTGTGTAAATGTACCACAGTTTTTTTATCGGCTCATCTACGGATGGGCACTTGGGCTGCCTCCAAATCTTGGCTGTTATAAGTAACACTACAGTGAACACAGGGGTACATATGTTTTCTCAAATCAATGTTTTGGGTTTCTTTGGATCTGTTCCTAAAAGTAAAATCATTGGGTGATAAGGCAGTTCAATTTTTAATTTTTTGAGGTATCTCCATATTGCTTTCCACTGTTGCTGTGTTTCCACCAACAGTGCACGAGGGTTTCCTTTCTCCACATCCTCACCAGCACTTGTTTGTTGATTTATCGATGATGGCCATTCTGACAGGTGTGACACTAACTTCTAATCATAAGACTTCATACTTCTTAACCTAAAGACTTTCCTAAAGAATTTACCACCTTAAACCCAGGGTTCTAAAGTTTGTGAGGCTATGAAAATTTCAATTATTTTCTGACCAACCCCAACACTCTACATTACCTCTTCACTGTGTTTTCCGAGAGGGTTATTTTTTGTATAATGTTGTTAATTTTCTTCATCCAGCCCACGTGATCAGCTCCGAGCTCTTTCACTTGTAGACCCATCTGTGTGTTCCAGTGGTTTAGCTGGAAAAACATGTTCTCCTGACTCCTGCAGAAATATCATTATAATCAGTTTTCAGGTAGAAATGGGAACATCTCACATGACCCCAAACCCTGTTCCTTTGAATAGCAAATTGGTTTTCTTATTCATTTCCTGTCACCAAAATAGGACAGATAGGCAGTTAGGCTTCAAGAAAGAAGTTTGGGAATTTATTTGATATCCATTTTAACAGACCTTTGCAAGGCTAGAGAAAAGAAAGTTCATTTTACATTTAGTAAAAAATAAATATATTTTTCATTTCCCTGCACAGAGTGAATGTTAAGTATTGATTTCAGGGTACTGGTGGCATTTTAAGGGGATGGAGAGGAATACAATAGGGAAAGGGTCTACAAGAGCCTAACAATATTGTTAATGATAATTATAATACTTATCATATCTAGACAATTATCTAGGAATGATATGGTTCTGCCTATATGCTTAGAAATGTCCTAACTCTGCATTCTTGCTGGAACTTGTAGGAAGTTACTTGTGCACATGAATGCTTCATGGTTCCATTCACATGTGGATTTTAAGTCTTCTGGGCTTTCCCTAAGTTCTTGGCTACATTTCATTTTCCCTCCACAAAACATTATTACATGTTCCCTCTTGCATATGTCAAGGCTTACAGTTCATGGATGTTCTCCTCTGAAAACTGCAAAGATGTGGACACTTGAGGATCCTCACACCGAACATGATGTGTTTCTTGCTCATCCTGTTCACTCTGCAAGTCCTGGTCATGCTCAGCACCCAGTTCCAACATATCCTGATGGTGATCATGAGAGAAGCAAAGAACAAATGGTCTATCACAAGAGGTGGTGGTGGTCCCTCTAACCTACCCATGCCCCTCTCTAGAGACAAGTGCATAGCCCTCTCTAAGTCTGGAGCCTTCTGGTGCATTTGTAAGGTGAGCAGACATGTTCTCCTGCTCCATTGACAAAGGAAGGCTGGGGCAGCAACAGGCAGAACCTCAGCGTCCACACCCACAGCTATTTTCAGGGCTGATGAGAAATAGAATTCCATTTGTCCATGGGCTCCAGCACTCCACTCAAACCAGATGACTGGTCTCTTCAAAAACATTGGTGTCAAGAGAAAGGAAAAGGGGATGGGACTGTTCCATATTAACAGTCTAAAGGGCTAAAACCACCAAATGCATTGCACAGACCTTGTTTGGATGCTGGTTTTAAAAAAAATACAGCCAGGCCCTAGCCAGTGTGGTTCAGTTGGTTAGAGCATCTTCCCCGTACACCAAAAGGTGGGAGGTTTGATTCTCGGTCAGGGCACAAACTAGGTTGCAGCCTCAGTCCCCCGTCGGGGAATATATGGGAGGCAACAAATCAATGTCTCCCCCCCTTCTTCTTCCTCTAAGACCAATAAATATATTTAAAATTTTTTCAAAATAACACAGCCAGAAAAGACATTTGGAAGTTCAATGAGAAAATTAGAATATTGAGAGAATTAAGAATATTAGATTATTTTATAGAATTATTATTAATTATTCTAATGTAATAACGATATTTTGGTTATGGAGAAGACAGTTTTTTAGCAATGCTGTGTGAAGTGAACAGGGGTGAAATTCCATACTGTCTTCGGCCCATTTTTAAATGGTTTAGAATATTCCATATATTTACAGAGATAAAGCCAATGTGACTGATGGCAACAATTTTAAAATATAAATGTAAGAATATGAGTAATCATCATATAATTCTTTCAAGTTTCTATTTATAATAAAGAGTTTGGAGGGAAAAGCCTTCTCTGTAAGTTTGACCTACAAAATTTATTTCTTTATTTTTTTGCCTTGTTCTAGAAAAACATTCAAAGCATTTTCTGGTATTTGAAGCCTGAGCATCACACAATTGACAATGGTTTATCCTTGAACACTGCTCATCTTTAGTAACCACATTGTGAAATATTTTTCCTCCCCTTCGAAGAAATTTGGTCTGAAGTTCTTGTTTTTCAGCAAAGCTATTTTTAAACTGAAAGGAGAAAAAGTTGGAGTAGGGAGAACAGACCAATCTCTTATTAAAATCTCTGTATAAACTACTGGCCAAGTCAGTAGGAATAACCAACATTCGCATAACTCTCTACAAATTTCTTCCATGTGCATTACTCCTCTTAATTCTCAGGAGAGACTTGAGGAGGGTAAAGGTGGGTACTGAAATCCCTTCGGCCACTCACATTTAGTGATTTGCCCAAGCTTGTGTGGTAGAGTGGGTTAAGTACCATATGATCTCACATTTAACTGCAACATAATCAACAAAAGAAAAAAGCAAACAAAATACAACCAGAGACGTTGAAATTAAGAACAATCTAACAATAGCCAGAGGGGAGGGGGGAGGGGACAGAGGGGAGAAGGGTTTTCAGGAACTACTATAAAGGACACATGGACAAAACCAAGGGGGAGGGTGGAAGCAAGGGAGGGAGGTGGGTTTGGCTGGGGTGGGGGGAGTGGTGGGGAGAAAATGCAGATAACTGTAATAGAACAACAATAAAATAACTTAAAATATACATATATATTTCTCACTACAAAAAAAGATATATCTATGCCCTAACACTAAGACTCTGTGAATGTGACCTTAGTTGGAAAAAGAGTTTTTGCCATGTAATTGAGTGAGGGGTCTTGAGATGAGATTATTTTGGATGACTTGGGTGGGCTCTAAATTCAATGACAGGTGTCCTAATGAGAGACAGAAGAGAACACGCAAACACAGAGCAGAAGGTCAGGTGAAAACAGAGGCAGCCGTGAGCCAAGGAACACCTGGAGCCACCAAAAGCTGGGACAAGCAAGGAAGGGCTCGCCTCAGGAGCCTTCAGGGGGAGCGTGACTCTGCTGACCCCTTGGTTTCAGGATCCTGGACTCCAGAAGTCTGAGAAAATACTTTTTTTTGTTCTTTGTTGAGGTAAATTTATTACAGCAACCAAGGAAAACCGATACATATGATTAGTAAGTGTATAGACTAGAAGAACTTGAATTAATTTTTCTGATCCATATCCAAGTCTTGGGTTCAGGTTAAGAAATATCTAGTCCTTACAATGGTCACTTTCATAACCCGCTGGTGCCTCACGAGTGATGCAAGGATTATTATCACACTTACAGATGAAGAAACCAAGGCTAGATTTTCCAAGTACTGTATGACTCCACTAAACTTACCTACCTCCTCGTGAAAAAGATAAGCATCTACAATTTCAATTTCTTCCCACCAAACCTTTTGACAAGATATTCCAAAGCAGCAGAAACACTGTGACGTAGAGAAAGATTGGGAACTGGGGACCTTAATTCTAAGCCTTGTTCTACTGCCATGCACACTGCACCCCTCTTCTAACCACTCGAACGCTGTTTCCAGTTCCAGAATAAGAAAACGGGGCCAGATCATCTCTAGGGTTCTATGTCCCATAATTTATGGTGACATTTCTTGTTTTTGTCAATCAATCCACTGGGATAGTTGTTGTACCACAAAACAGTCGAAGGACAGGAAATAGAAATAAAAGATTTTTAGCCCTGGCTGGTGTGGCTCAGTGGATTGAGTGCCAGACTGTGAAGCAGAGGGTCACCAGTTGATTCCCAGTCAGGGCACAAGCCTGAGTTGCAGGCCAGGTCCCCAGTATGGGGCACACGGGAAGCATCCACACATTGATGTTTCTCTCCCTTTCTTTTTTTCTCCCTCCCCTTCTCTCTGAGGATAAATGAATGAAATCTTAAAAAATAAATAAATAAAAGATTTTTATAAATCTGCAGGATTGAACGTGTAAAAAGTTGGATGTATATGTTTGTAATAACAAACTAAAAGTGAGCTGCATGAAATACATATCCCGAGGGCATTACTTTCTATTTCTGTGTAGCTCTTTGAAGAGCTTACTCAGTGTTTCCATTTAGATGCTCCATGGGCACCTCAAACTCAGCAAGCAAAAATCAAACTCTTCCTATTTCCCCTCTACCTTGTCCAGGTTCTCTGTCCTAGCATATGGTCTCCCTATCCACCCAGGCACCTCTGCCAGAACCCTGGAAGTGGTCCCTGAGTTTTCAGGACAGACATTCTTTTCCTTCTGTATTGCCCATGTCATATCCACTTGGTGCCCAAGAACACCTGCCTTTTAAATGTGCCCCTTTCCTCCCATTGTCACGGCATCTCTGCTACCAGTCAGTGCCTTACGTCCGTCTTCATCACTGCTTGGCCTGTTGGGTCCTGGCTTCCAGGTCGCAGCCAGCATTATCTCCACACCTGGGTGCCCTGCCTGCCTGCTCCCCTGTCATCACTTTTCTTTCACCCTTCCTGTCTCAGGACACAATTTCTCTCTGGCCTGTTTGTCTTCACATGTGCTGTCCCATCTTTCTGGGATGCTCTACCCCCATCCAGTTTATTCTTCAAATCTCAGTTGTCCGAATTCCTGGCCATCTCCCTGTATGGCCACTGCCATCCGTGCCTTCACCGCTGCTACTCCTAGCATGGATTTGTCATACATGTTTTTTCCTCTTCGGAGTCCCTCCTACTGTGAGTGCTCACTAAGGACAAAAGATATATATATATTTCCCCATCCCTTCTTCAAAGGAGATATATCTCTCAATACACATACACACACACATACACACACACACCCATCCATTCCCAGCACTGTACAGTACTTTGCTGCAACGGATGCCCAGTAAGAGGTTTTGGAATAAACAGACTCCAGAAGTAGGCAAATACACTTTGCTTGTGAGAGATGGAGACAAAAGCAGGAAACAGGAAAGTCTGCTCCCTCACCTGGCATCCCAAACCCGCGCTGTACAGAGCAGCACAAGGGGGCAGGAAATGTGACACCAGAGCGAGGCAGTACTCATTGCTAAATATTTGGCAGGGCTTTGATGGTGAGATAAGACAACTTCAGCATTCTGGCTAAAGTTGATTTTATTAATTAAACCAACCATTGATTTTTTAAAACTTGCATTAACTTTGTTCATTTTCTGAATATTTCCTTTAAATCTTATGATCCTTCCTTATAAAAACAAAAATGTATATATTTTTGAATCCTTGAGTGGAAATATTAGCAAGCAATACACAATAGCCAGGCTAGGGAGTTGGGAACCTTCATTTGTATAACCTCTTTCTGATGGATGTCTGTGCACATTGTAAAAGATAGAAAATGACAAAGAAAAAAATAAAAATCACTGGTACTCCAGGGATAACTGGAGACACCCCAGAGATATACAAACAAAACCACTGTTAATATTTTGGTATATATTTTTCCATTTTTTAATTTTATGGTTTTTTATTCTTTAACTATTGTTGACAAGTAGATTTTTTCTAATTTTTCACTATTATAAATAATACAGTAGTGAATAGCCTTATTTAGTCATTTTCAGTGCATCTCTGTAATTTACTAAGGACACTTCCCTGGAAGTGAAACTACTGACAGCGTAATATGCAGATTTTTGAAGGATTTAGAAAAATATTCCCCAATTACTTTCCTAAAAAAGTAATATTTTTTAAAGATTTTATTTATTTATTTTTAGAGAGGGAAGGGAGAGAGAAAGAGAGAGAGAGAAACATCAATGTGCAGTTGCTGTGGGCCGTGGCCTGCAACCCAGGCATGTGCCCTGACTGGGAATCGAACCTGCGACACTTTGGTTCGCAGCCCATGCTCAATTCACTGAGCTACACCAGCCAGGGAAAAGTAATATTTTTTAGAAAAGTAATTTGTATATGCACTGTCACCAGCTGGCAGAGCATAGGAACCTTCACTCGAGCCGGAGGGGCGAGTGTAGCTGGAGAGCGGAGGAAGGATGTTGGCGTCCTTCTCCAGCAAGGAAAATAAAGGCGAAAGGAACAGCAGAGAAGTGTGGGACGAGTTCTAGGAAGTTCATGTGAAAAGCTATACAAAACAATATAAAACATAACTCCTAGTTATTGTTGGAAATCGGAAGGATTGTACCCAGTGCCGACCAGGAAGAAACATCTCCTCTGTGTACTCAAATGAGTGACAACAGGAAAATAGCATAGAACGGGGGAGTAACCAGGCACCAAGGACCCTGAGAGGGAGACCACTGAGGGACAGAGGGGGCTGTAGACTGATGGGAAAGGAAGTGATATTATGCAGGCATTTTCCTGGAAAGGTAATTTATAGCTGGGACTAGGAAAGGGGGAAGGAGCAGAGAGGCATAGGGAACCACAGGAATATTTGAACCATCCAGATAACCAAGGGCCTGGTCTATCATTCAGGCAAAACTGAGCTTTGCCCTTGACCAATGTGGGGATCCACAGTGGCTGAGGTGCAGGGGGGGCCTCTGTGAAGTAGAAGCAAAGGGGAAAGCCTAGAACCTTTGATATGAGATAGCTGCATCCTTCTTCACTGAGAGTTTGACAAAGAAGAATAGACTTTCAGTCTCTCTCAGGAAGGACACGGAGACCTGCCCAGTGTCATCATAGCCCCTATCTGGATGGTCCCATCTGTTTCCTGAAGGCATTAAGCATACTAAGGCAATTCCAAGCTCTGAAAGACAAATGGCCACTGAGATCTGCCTGGTTTCATACCTCTTTCCTGTTCAAAAATTAGAATGCCATACAAATAATAAGATGTCTTTATTTTAGTAACTCTCTGAAATCCGAGTAGTTTCCATTGGGTGGTTTAAAAGAAAATAAGATTCTCTCAATCCAGGAACCTACACAAATTCTGCCTCCATACATTTTCTCCCATTTCAATTGACAAGTAGATTCTAATGATGGCTTGTGTTCATGCAGCTCCTAATAGATTACAAAGGGCTTTCCACATATTTCTTTAGTCAGATCCCACAACACAAGGAGGAAGGCATGGTCCCCATTTTGTGTGTGCATTAATCTGGGAGACGGTGTGATTTGCTTAGAGTTGTGTAACTGGTGAATGAGCAGAGTCAGAGCTCAGAACTTCCATGCCCTGACCGCCGCTTGTAAGAGATTTCTCTCCCACCCCCAAAGATGATTTAGACCAGGGCTCTCCAATAAACCTTTGTGTGATGATGGAAATGTTCTCTGCACAGTTTGGTATGGCAGGCATAGCCACGTGTGTCTATTCAGCACTTGAGATATGGTTAATGCAACTGAGGAATCGAATTTTTAATTTAAGTTTAAATTTAGATAGCCACCATATTGGACACATCAGAGTTTTCTAGATCAGGAATCAGCAAACTGTAGCCCATAGGCCAAATCCGTCCTGCCACCTGTTTCTGTAAATGACATTTTATTGGGACAGAGCCACACCCATTCCTTTACGTATTGTACACTGCTGCTTTTGTGCTGCAGGGACAGGGCTGGATGGTTGCAAAAGACCTAAATTTGGAATACAAAGCCTAAAATATTTACTACCTGGCATGCAAAGCCTAAAATATTTAACATCTTGCTCTTTACAAAAACAGTCGGCCAACTCCTATTCTAAATCATCAGTCTCTTCTGTGATGCTGGGCGTTTGTCACAATGAGTCAACTGAATATACTGAACTAGAGCTTGACTTTTGGAGAATCAAGACTTTTTTATTTTTAATCCTAACCCATGGGCATTTTTTCATTGCTTTTAGACAAAGAAACATTGATTGGTTACCTCCAGCACATACCCTGACTGGGAATCGAACCCTCAGCTGCTCAGTGTATGGGACAACGCTCCAACCAACAAAGCCACACCAGCCAGGTAGCACCTGAGCATAATCTTAATGTTCTAAGCCTTAACATTCCTCACCCGTAACATGCGGCTAGCATTGTACTACTAATATTATTAGAGTTGTGAAGGGCAAACCAAAGAGTCCTTGAGGGCTTAACACAGTGTCAGATGGATGCAAACACTTGGCAATGTTCTTTCATCAAATAAAAACAGTGGAAATGGAAGCTATTAGTAAGATTTCTTTAGCTTGAAATATAGTAACAATAATAATAGTCATACATGTGCAGCATTTTCAGTTCATAAAGCATTTTTACTAGGTTGTTCCATTTGACCCTCACATCCACCCTGTGGGTCAGGCAACCCAGCAGATCTTACTGCCCCCAGTCTTTTAGATGAGGAAACTGAGACTCAGAGAGGATCCATGATTCGCCCCAAGTGTTCTCGCCAGGAAATGGTAGGATCAGGATTTCAACCTGCAAATTCTGGCTGCCAGTTTTACCATCATCCTACTGTTACATGTACATTTAATGTCCAGTATGTTTTGATGGCTTGGTTATAGCCTTCTTACCTCAAAACCAAGCCATGTTTTAAAGCTAACTTTGGAGCAGTTGTGCAGTGTAGGCCCTTGCCACTCAAAGTATGGCCTGCGGACCAGCAGCAGCAGCCTCCCCTGGGAACTGGCTAACACAAGGATTGCGGCACCACCTCAGACTCACTGCATCAGCCTCAGCACTTCCACAAGATCCCAGGTATTCATGTACGTATTACAGTTTCGAAGTGCTTGCACCATAGGCCTTACAAACTGGCACCTCTCTTCTCCCTACATCCTGTGTCTTCATTCCTGTATGTTTACACCACTGGCACCTAGGGTGACTTGGTAAAACTGGAGTGGATCCCTCCTCCTTCCCTCTACTTCATCAAAACCTTTATGGTTACAAATTTGAAGAAACATTAGTCAAAAGGAACAGATCAATTATTTTAAAAGATGGCTGATGAAAATCTCTAACTTTCATTTTGTGGAAAAATGATCACCCAGATCACCCCCTTCAATACCTGCTAGCTGGACAGCTTGGGAATCTCAGAAATTTTAAAGCATGGTTCCACTGATCAAGGATATGATGTCACCATAGGCTCCTGGCAAAGTTACACTGAGATGGTACATCTGTGGCACAGCACATACCTGCTAATATCCTTGCTCTTCGCAATTTGGTAATCACAACTACCTCTGAATTCAATAGGGTAGACTAGCAATAGTCAAGTTTCTCTGGAAAGTTCTGGTGATGCCAGATTCTTCTTTTGCCAGCACCAAAGGCAGAGAAGAGGCCATTTATGAGTGGTACACACCTAGGCAGGTAAGTTTGCAGTTGGACTTGCCCTCTCTGACATTCCACTTGGAATGTGGCACATGCAACCCTTCAACCACCTCTGGCAGGGTTCCAGGGAGGCAGTGCACTCCTGCTTCCCCTTTAACTTGCATCTCGCATCTGTCTCCCAGCTCTTTGAAAACTAAGTTCCTCCCACTGCAGCCCTCTGTCCATCCACCTATGAGCCTCAGACAGGATGCTCTGGGAGGCTCCTCCAACCTCTGCTGCTTCTGCCATGCCTGTCGCTTTCATCTCCAAGCCTGAACAAAGCCCCTGAGACCTTCTGCAATGGAGGGCAGGACTTCTCTTGCTCCTTCCCCACTGAGCAGGAATGAAAGGAAGCCATTGATCTAGCACACCGGGGCTGCTCCAACATTACAGCTCTGTCACCTATTCAGCTTTGAAGTCCGCACTTCCTCTTACCACCCTCCACAACCCACTCCCACTTCTCCCAGGACTTCAGGGACAAGGTCACATTTCCCTCTGTACCTCGGCTTCTCTCATCATTCTTGGGGAGCTCAGCACCTGACAGATCCTAAGCCCCTCAACCCTTAGGCTTTCCTCTTCACCAACATTATCAGTAGCACAGAGATGAAATGCAGAACACTTTTAATAAGCATAAACTTTAAAATTAGAACAGTGTTTGAAACCTGGTTTTGCCATTAATTAGCTATTTGGTCTGGGGCAAAGTTTAATTTCTTTGTCTGAAAAGTGGGTGTGAAAATACCTACCTAATTGGTTTGTTAAGGAGATAAAGGCAGTGACGAGGGGAAAGAGTTCAGGTCCAGCTTCCGTAAGAATGCAGGCTCCGCGAGGACAGGGATGTCTGTGTGTTCTGTTGACTGCTGTATCTCCAGCACCAGAAGAGTGGCTGGCACATAGTAGGTGCTCAAAACAATTTTTGTCAGAGGAACTGAATGAATGCCTACATGGTAACCACGGTTTTTATGGAAATATTACAGGTCTTTTCATGACCCCAAGTATTTCCTCAGCTAAGCGCTCCAGCTCAGTGTCTCACCTTTGTCCTTCTGGGGTTTACCACACTTCCTAGTTAGGAATGCAGACTCTGTCACTTTGGGACCTCTCTCAGTGCCTGCTGGGCATCCTCTGCCTTGGGTTCCTGCCTCGTATCATGACTGCAAGCCTACCTTTGGTTGTCCCATATTTCTTTAAGAAAAATCTCAAGAGTGCACTGTGACAGCAACAACAACAGCAGCAACAATAGCTAACATTTACTGAGTGCTTACCAATGTGCCAGGTGCCCTCTTAAGTATGTTACGAATATCAGCTAAGTTAATTTCCACCACCTTCTAGAAAGCGATGGACCTGGGATTCCAACCCAAACCTCATTAGTCTGATTCCAGAGACCACCACTGCATTGGCCATTCTTCTCAGTGGGTTCTCACTCTTGGTCAGTATAACTTTCCGAATCTCTTGTTGACTCCAAACATATGAGCCTCAACAGCTGTTTTCTGTCTCGCTCAGGGCCTTTCCCATCTGCCCACTCCCGAATGCTGCCAGTTCCCTCTGAGAGCAGGGAGTGGCCCCCGAGACACCAAACTGGCCAAGGCCATCTGATGGGAGTCTTCCCCTGCCCAGGAGCTCCTTCACGCAGTCTCTTCTCCACTCAGAGTACCCCTGTATTTTCCTCCTCCTCTCCCACCCCCCTTCTAGCTCAGAGAGAGTACTTTTCCACTCTCCTTCCTCAGGTTCCCGTGATTCAGACCTTTGTTTATTCTTTGGGGTTACATTCCATTCACTATCAATGCTCTTGCCATGCCAAAAACTTCTTTTGCTGCCTCTTTTGGCATTCCACGAAGGAACTCACAATTTCTTTGAGGAACAAAACATAAAAGTCATCTGAGGAACAGGACATCTTCAACAGAAAATGAAGAAAAGATGATTTCTTCATCTTCAAGCTCTGCCTTTACGCAGTCCCTTTGCCTCTGTGAGTGAACCTGCCCGTTTCCCCTTTTATAGGAAAAAAAAATTCCTTCACTTTGTGTACTTGAGCGACCATCTTACCTTTCTTTTCAACAAAAATTTCTCAAAATTTCAGAGAATGTAGATGCCATTTGTTTTGCCCATTACATATTCTTACCTTAAATGCTTTCAGTATGACTTCTGAATTGCAAGGATTTTTTTTTTTTGCTTGTTTTTGTATTTTAGGAACCTTTCATGATCTCTTGGTGGCATGGAAGTAGCACGCTTTGTTTCTCACACTTATTTGACCCTGGAGCTATTTCTGTGCCCTCCATGCTGTGTTTCATGGCCACATTCTGGGAAAGCCTGTGCTAGGATTACGGGTGATGTAAAGTTCCAGGCACAGAGGATGCTGGCGGAAACAGCAGCGACCACAGTCATGGGGCATCCCCACTGCTGCACTCTGGGTTTTGCAACCCTGAGAGCTTTCCTGAACAACATCTCACCCAGTGTCCTAAGCTCCAGGGGCTCAGGCCTGCAGCTGGGTATAGCCCCCAGTGTCCACCCCACCCCAGAGGGAGGTTCTGGTTGTGGTCCCTGCTTGTCCCACCTACCTGTCACCAGACCCTTCCCCCCTGCCCAATGAGTCCTGAGATGTGGCCCCTGGCACCAAGAAAGATATCGAATCCCTGTGAAAACCCTAAGCCGTGAATGTTTGCAAAGTCCTCACTAAGGGAGCAGTGATTTCAGAAACTAAAGCTAGAAAGGAGTAAATACATGTCCACGTATATTCTCAAAGGAATTGGAAGATCTAATGAGCACCTTTTCTGGGAGGGGTTTGTAATAGTTTAATTTAGTCTCTAACATTGTTGTGAAGCTAGCAGTTATGTCAGCTAACCTGCTTTGATTGTGCCTCTTTTTAAACTTTTCCCGAAAGGAGAAATGTCTCCAAGTGTCTCTGAGCTGCCCTTTACTCACCAACCAAATGGGGGAACACCCGCCTTGCAGGCCTATTGTGAGCAGGAATTGGAATGACTGTGCATAAAACACCTAGTACTGTCCCAGGAACACCGCAGGCACTGAAAAAGAGAAGTGACTGCCGAGAGGAGTGGAATCCATAAAACCTCGGGTGCCCAAGGCCTTGGCCACCAGGACGAGGAAAACATTCTTCCTTCTACACCTGGGAAGCTCCCAGTGTTCAGCCCTTTTTAAAAAGGATTAGGTACTGTTTTTAAGGATGAGTTGAAAGAAGGGAAAAGAAAGAGAGGGAGGGAATGAGAGGGAGAGGGAGGAAAATCATGTCGTGTGCTACCATATTAAGGAAACGTCTTGGAAGCCGAAACTCTCCCATTAGACCCTGAACGTGAATCATACCAGCTTTGGAGCTACAGAAATCGACAGGAAGCACACACAGTGGGAAGGAACAGGGACAGCAGTGCCTACAGCTTCACAGATGTTTAGGAATAAAACATCGATGTGAAGCCTCCTTATGTGGTGGTAACAGCGTCCTCATCTTTCTTATCAAATATTCATCAGCTGCTTATTGAATCTAGGGCACTGCACTAAATAAGGCAGAGGATATACAAGGATGTCCAGGAGAGTTCTACCTTCGGTTTAGGAAGGAGAGGTAACACAGCAGTCAGCATACATTGAATAGCAAACGCTGAGTGGCATTTACAGTGAGCACAATGAGGTTGCAAAGCAAAGGGATTATTGGGAGGGTGCCTACAGGGGACAGGGCAGCTTTTCTAATACTTTTAAAGAGTGTCACACAGTAAGTGTGACTGTAATTAAATATTGTTTGAATAAATGAAGAATCGGAAAGAAAGTTTTCCAGGGAATGTGAACTGTCTCAAATGCCAACATAAGGAGTTCGAACTTGAATTTGATGAGGTGATAATTTTTCAGATTAATTTCATTGTATTTTAGTCCATTCTCATCTATTTGATGTTTTACAATCAAACAGAAGAGAAGGCAATGGTGAAAGATACATTTATGTGAATAGTTATTTATAGCCATATCTGTATTTTTCTTTACATAGATAATTTTGCAGGCTATTCACTCAAAGGTTGAAAGGGGTTATTTTTGAGTGGTGGAAATTTTCGCGAGTTTTCTGTGCAGCACAGGTTTCAGAAAGGGAGGAAGAAAGGAAGAAAGGAAGACACCACAGGGAAGCATACAGGCCTGGCCTGCAACGGGGCGTTAGTGCGGATTCCTGTCGTGCTGTAAGAACACGGTTTCAGGGGAGGTTTTAGAAAGGAATACAAGGTTTCCAAGCAACCTGTTAGGAAAGGAAGCGGTGGTTTCTGGGCTGCTGGTGTGGGTTTTCTGAGACAAGCCTGTGAGATTCACTTCACTTTCGTTTGCATCAGAGAGAGGCAATTATTCTTTGCACACAAAACCTTATTTCAACATTTAACAATTCAATTTGACATAGAATGAGAAAACCAGAATCATTTTGGAAGCCTAAGTAAGTAAGCCATAGGGAAAAAACTTTTTTAAGAGGTAGAATATAGATTTTCTCATGTTCTTCCTCTACCTGAAACACCAGCCATCCTACTTCCTCCAGGGTATGATAGCAAAATATTACATTTCACTTCTAACCAAAAGTTCTGGTTAAAAAGTTGTATTTATTACATCATGTGCAGATTTTTCACTTAATGTGTACTCTTGGGGACTTTCTACAGAAATCAGGAAGACATTTGGAAACATAATGCTGTGCAATGAAAGTGCCACGGAGGTACCTGGCGTTGACATGCTTCTGATGGCAAAGACTGGAGCCCATCAATTGTCTGAAATCCTCAGTTGTTTAAAAGCATGATTTTGGGGACCTGCGTGCTGAGGGCTGCACAGAATGCTTCTCAGGAGGCCAATTTCCCTGGCCCCCTGGTTGGGTAGTGAGTGCTTCTGATACTTTGAAAGTTCACAAAAGACTCTTAGAACTCAGAGTGTCTAATCTACTGCCGTGACCGGCTACATAATTTGTGAGGCCCAGTGCAGAGTGAAAACATGGGACCCCTACTCAAAAATTACTAAGAATTCGAAGGCACAGACAACAGAGCATTAAGTCAAGTGTGGGGCTTGTGGGTCTGCACAGACCCCAAGCTCTTGAAGCTGGTTTTTAATTAGATCAGCATTAATTTTATGTTGTGTGTATATATATATCGGGATTTCATTTAAAAGTTTGGGTTGGGAAAAGAATTCTTCTGCTGAGAAAAACAGAGCACAAAAGGCAAAAAGAAAACAACTGACTTCAAACCTTTCATTTTAAAGAATATAATGAAAAATCACTATAAGAACAGTTTATCAGTATAAATATACACACTGAAAAAAATCAGAAAACCTTTTACATGCCTTATAATCCCACTTCTGTCCTCAGAAATATCAATATTTTGATGTGTGTTCTCCTTGGACACATAGGTATTTATATGTACATTACCTTACACATTCAAATGCTTTTTAATATATAACATTACAGTGTGGATACTGCAATACTATCCTACAACTTGCTTTTTCCCCTCAATTTATCTTAGAACTACCCATGTCAGTCTTAAACTTCTTCATCTTTCTAATCATTGCATATTATTTTGTAATATAGATTCTCATATTTCCCCCTATCCCTGAGTATTTCATTTGTTTTCAATTTGGGGGATTGTTATTACAAACAATACTACAGTGAATGTTCATGTGTGGGCCTCTTTTCATAAGAGTATTTTTGTAAACACAAAAGTGTTTTTCTCAGATCCATACCTACAAGAAGACATATTGGGTTAAGAGGAACTCAGATGTAAAAAAAACATACCTTACAGCACACAGATTTTAATAGTAAAGTTGCTTAAAAACAAAGACAAGATTGGTAAAAATATCAATTATGGTGACTTTTGAAAAACAATTTGGAACTACATACAAAAGCCCTATGAACGACACCAGCTGATGTGGCTCAGCTGGAGCGTCATCCTGTAACCGAAAGGTTGCAGGCTCAATTTCCGTTCTGGTAGCATCCCTTCTCTGGCCTGGGTGAAAACAGGAGGCAACCAATCAATGCTTCTCTCTTGTAGAAAAGTTTCTCTCTCATACAGATGTTTTTCTCCCCCTTCATCTCTCCCCTCTGACTTTCCAAAAGCAATGAAAAATATTCTTGGGCGAGGAAAAACGAATGAATGAATGAATGAATGAATGAATAAATAAATAAAATCCCTATGAATGTGTCATGTCTTTTGATTCAGCAAAGGTGCATGTAGGAATAATCAGAGATCTGTGCAAAGCTGTCTATAAAGAGGTTTATAGCTGTTCTATTTGTAATATTGATACATATCTCAATATTCAGAAAATTTGCCTCAATATGGCCATATGGTTTGTTAAAATATGAAAAACATTTTATGATATTGATAAATAGATGTTGCGTGAAGCCCTTCCCCCGTGTACCTCAACACTGCCTGTCTCCTGGACCCTCCCCTACCGTTCCCTGCCATTCAAACACTAGCCAGAGGTCCACACCTTACACGGTCTGGGGCATCCGGAACCCAGTGCTGATGTGACTTAGCTGGCTGTTCTGATTGGTTGGTCCATGACTTCTGGCTATTAAGAGCTTTCTATGTACTTTGAATATAATCTCTGGAAAAAAAACACGAAAGTTCAACAATAGGAATTGGTTAAAAGAATTATGATACTGGCTTCTGTCTTTCCAACTTCGGCCCGGCATAACGGCTCCCGCAAAGAAGGGTGGCGAGAAGCAGGGCCACTCTGCCGTCAGTGAGGGAGTGACCAGGGATACACCACCGACATCCACAAGTGCATCCATGGAGTGGGTTTCAAGAAGTGTGCCCCTCGGGCACCCAGAGAGATCTGGAAATTGCCACGAAGGAGACGGGAACTCCAGATGTGCTCAGGCTCGACAAAGCTGCCTGGGCCAAAGGAGTAAGGAATGTCCCACACCGCATCCGGGTGCGCTTGTCCAGAAACCGTAATGAGGACGAAGATTCACCAAACAAGCTCTGTACACTGGTCACCTACATACCTGTCACCCCTTTACAAAGTCTACAAACAACTAATGTGAATGAGGACTAACTGCTGATTGTTGAAAAAAGTTATAAAACAGAAAAAAAGGAATTATGGTACTGGAAGAACATGCAGCTGTTAAAAACAGTGGTGGTGGGGTGGGAGTGGGGGGGTGTGGCCAAGGGCAGAGGCTCTGCCTGCGGGCAGCCAGAGTGTATATGCTAAATCTCTGTGTTTTCTGCTTGGTTTTGCTCTGAACCTAAAAACTGCTCTAAAAAATAATGTTTTCTTAAAAACAATATTCTGAAGATATGTAATATTATGGCAAGATGTTTAGAATATATTGCCAAGTGGGGAAAAAAGTCAGTATACAAAACAGTATACCTAATAAAATTCCATTAAATCATAATCTATTCATACTGATTCATAGAGAAAGGCTAAAAAACAATAAAAATGTCAACAATAATTATATCTGGCTGATGAGATCACATTTATTTTTTGATATTTGCTTTGCTGCTTATCTGCATTTTCCAACTCTTTTTGCAATGTGCCTGACAACTTTCATAGTTAGAAAAAAAACAGTGTTGTTTAAAAATAAGTGAAAACTAAAATTACTTAGCTAGGAAAAAGCAATCTTTTCTCTTGATTTATGCAACATTTGCCATACTTGCTTGAATGCAGCTCCCTGGGGAATGAGCCAAAGAGTAAGCCAAGGAGGCTGACAGAAGCTCAGCAAAAACATCTGTAGGGAGGGAGGCTGGGGGTGGGAGGGAGGAGAGGCCAGGAAACCAGCCAACATCCAGTCTCCCCTCACTTTGTCTACCTCCTTTTGTTCAGTCAGTTCATTTTGGTGAGGCCACAGGCATTTTTGAAATTCTGCGATGCGGGGAGCTGCCGTGGGCAGCCTTGCTGTTCTTTCATGTCTGAGCATATGTGACTGTTTTTCAGAGAATACATACAAGGGAATGTCCCATTCCTTAGCTGGGCTCTAACCCAAGGTATAGATTTACAGAACTGTGTACACAGCCACTAAAATAACACTCGGATGCCTCCGCACGGGATGGGGCAGCAGCTTTCATCTCAGCAGGCTCTGCTCAGAATCATCTTTTTATAATGATAAACCTTTAAACAATAGACAGCAGCCTCAAACCACACTAAAGAATCTTGACCACACTTGAAAGGCTAGAACATGCTTTCCCTTCCAGGCAGCTCCTGGAGGAAGTACTTCCAAGACCAGGGATCTCCTGTGATATGATGGATGTTCAACCCCAGGATCCCACCTGGTTGAAAACTTGGGGCCGATAGACAGATGCGTCTCTCCTTGGACATTGAGATGAAGCTTGAAATACTCATGGAACCCCCCAGGAAGAGTGGACGGAGGGCTCTTATGCTCTGAGACTGCTGACATCAAACCGAACTCCAGCACCATAGACTTCACAGGACATATTTTACAACCGTGGACCTAAGAAGACAGTTTCAGTTCCCAGAGTAGGTGTTCCCTGATATGATACCAGGAATGTGCCTTCTTTACTTTTATTTCCTCTACTGTCCACCCTACTATGCAATAGAATCAATTTTTTCTATTAAATTTTATCCTCTGTCATTGAGGAACAGATTTTATAAAATTATAAATATCTCTGGAACAGGTATCAGCTATATCAGCAACGATCTCCTAAATGTGATTGAATTTAAGCATCCAATTCCTGCTAGCTCACATATGTTCCCTGCAGAGAGTGACAGATGTTAAGTGACTTTAAGAGTGGGGAGGGAAAGGATCCTATAAGGACTTTGCCTCAGGACAGCAGACCCAGGAAGCTTCTAGAAGAGAAGGCCAACAACGAGGGTGTTTGAGGGAGAGGAGGATGGGGAACCAAGGCTATGTATAGTCATCCTCATTATTCACAGATTCCATGTTTGCAAACTGACCTACTCACTAAAATGTATTTGTACACCAGGGATTTACCACATCGAGCCCTTGGCACCTTTGCGGTCACTCGTGCCCTTGCACAGAGCAATGAAAAACTGGAGTGCAGCCCTGACTAGTGTAGCTCAGTCGATTGAGCACAGGCTGCGAACCAAAGTGTCGCCAGTTCGATTCCTAATCAGGGCACATGCCTGGGTTGTGGGCCAGGTCCCCAGTGGGGGCCACGTGAAAGGCAACCACACATTGATGTTTCTCTCTCTCTTTCTTCCTCCCTTCCCCTCTCTCTAAAAATAAATAAATAAAATCTAAAAAAAAAAAAAAACTGGAGTGCACTGACCACATGCTCCCAGCTGAGGCTGGACAAGGTGATGCTTTGTTTTCTCCTTCCTGCTCTTATATTGTAAACAAGTGTCCTTTCAGGGACTATACAGTGCCATGCTTTTGCATTTTTGTGGGTTTTTTGTTGATGATTTCACTAGTTATAATACACCCAAACAGTGCTGACAAGCTATCTCATGTCCATTTGCACAAGAAAGCAGCGATATGCCTTACAGAAAAATAACATGCCTTAGATAAGCTTCATTCAGGCATAAATTACAGTGCTGTTGGCAGGTACTTCAACATTAATGAATCAATAATCTATGTAAATATGGTGTCTTTAAATACAGAAACACACATATAAGAAGATTATGTATTGATTGGTTAATGAAAATGTGACCAGAAATTTGCAGGCCCCTAACCCTGTATTTCCCCCAGGAGCAGTAGGTCAATATTTGCTAAGTCAGCATTCATAGCAATTTTACAGACACAACTACCACAAATAATGGTAATCAACTGGAAGCTGAATTTCAGAAGGAAAAAAAATGGCAAGTGGTAAATAACTATTGTTAGTGATAAAATAAAAAACAGTATTTGTATCTTTCTAGTATTCATGAGAAAAGATTACTTCCGGCAAGATGGAGGAATAGGTGGACGCACCATACGTCCTCGTACAACCAAGATTAGAAAACCAATAATTTACAACAATAATTTACTATCAGAATAACACCCAGATCCGGCAGAGGATTTATCTGAATGGAAGTCGGGCAGCCAAGTAGTTGAAGTAGACGCGTTCATCCGGACTGGTAGGAGAAGACGAGCCGGGTGGGCGCGGGGCTGGCTCGGGTCGGTGGCGCGCAGAGGTTGGGGAAGGTTTGGCGCGAACTCGGCGCAAAAGCCATCCGGGGGCGCAAGAAGGCAGTGGTGATCCCTGAGTACGCAAGCTGCGGCTGGCAGACCCAGAGGGGCAGCGATTGTGGACCAGGGCAGAGCTCGCGGTCCGGAAGCCCAGACAAGGGTCTGAGTCCAGGGGAACGGAACTACCGCCATTGTTTTCTCCCGCCCCGCTCCTGCTCCGCCCTGTCCCACCCCCACATATAACGTCACAATCTAGCGACCGGGGTGCCCAGCCCCGGTGAGCACCTAAGGCTCTGCCCCCCACCGTAACAAGAGCAACCAGACCAAAAAAAAAAAAAGGAGAGATAGGGGAAAAAACAAAACAAAACCATGTTTTCAACAGAGCAGATCAGTCCCCCAGGACTCATCCTTTTGAGCGACCAAGAATTAGCCAATCTATCAGATGCGCAGTTCAAAACACTGGTGATCAGAAAGCTCACGGAACTGGTGGATTTTGGACGAAATCTAGATGAAAGAATGCAGATTACCATAAAACAGATGCAGGAAGACACGCGGAGGAGAGCCAATAGTGAAAGGAAGGAATATGAGTCTCAAAACAATACAGTGGACCAGAAGGAAGATAGAATCAACCAAGCAGGAAAGCATGATGAAATAAGAATTCAAAAAATTGAGGAAAAGATTAAGAGCATCCAAGACACCTTTAAACGTTCCAATATCCGAATTATAGGGGTACCAGAATCGGAAGGGGAAAAGCAACAGATTGAGCATGTATTTGAACAAATAATAAAGGAGAACTTCCCCAATCTGGCAAAGGGAACAGTCTTCCAAGAAATCCAAGAAGCCCAGAGAGCCCCAAAGAAGTTGGACCCAAGAAGAAACACACCAAGGCACATCATAATTACATTAGCCAAGGTAAAAACGAAGGAGAGAATCCTAGAAGCAGCAAGAGGTAAGGGGACAGTAACCTACAAAGGAGTTCCCATCAGACTGTCAGCTGATTTCTCCAAAGAGACCTTACAGGCAAGAAGGGGCTGGAAAGAAATATTCCAAGTCATGAAAGACAAGGACCTGCATCCCAGATTGCTCTATCCAGCAAAGCTCTCATTTAGAATGGAAGGGCAGATAAAGTGCTTCTCAGATAAGGTCAAGTTAAAGGAGTTCATCATCACCAAGCCCTTATTTTATGAAATGCTAAAGGGACTTATCTAAGAAAAGAAGATAAAGAAAAGACATGTATAGTAAAAGGACAGCAAACTCACAAATATCAACAACCACACCTAAAGCAAAACCAAAAGAAACTAAGTAAACAATTAGAACAGGAACAGAACCACAGAAATGGAGGGCACATGGAGGGTTAGCAGCAGGGGGGTGGGAGGAGGAGAGAGGGGGAAAAGGTATAGAGAATAAGTAGCATAGAATGTAGGTTGAAAATAGATAGGGGGAGGGCAAGAATAGTACGGGAAATGTAGAAACTAAAGAACTCATAAGTATGACACATGGACATGAACTAAAGGGGGAAATGTGGGTGGGAGGGGGTACAGGGGGGAGGGGAGAGAAGGGGGAAATGGGACAACTGTAATAGCATAATCAATAAAATATATAAAAAAAAAAGATACAAAAAAAAAAAAAAAGATTAATGAGAGCCTTAGCTTGGCAATTTGTAAAGTTTATCAAAACCTGGAATTCTTGCCCTGACTGCTGTGGCTCAGTTGTCTGGGCATTGTCCTGCAAACTAAAAGGTTGCGGGTTTGGTTCCTAGTCAGAGCACATGCTTGGGTTGCAGGTTCTGTCCCCAGTTGGGGCATGTGCCAAAAGGCAGCCTATCAATGTTTCTCTCACTTTCTTTGTCCCTCCCTTTCTGTCTCTCTGGAATCAATAAAAGGAAAAAAAATAAATAATTTAAAAAACCCATTAGGATTCTTTAGAATATGTCAACATTTCATAAATATTCTAAAATTCTCTTTCACTTCCCCCAACCAATCATTTAGGGAAGCAGTTCTTTCCCTGTGAGAGTAACCTTGTTCACGGACATGCATTTGTACTCATTCTTTGAAGCCTGTGATACAAAAAAAGGTCTAGAAACATCCACCTAGAAAGACTTAGTACGTTTTACCTTAATGTTTCCCTATGATCTTGTTTCATATGACAGGCTAAGTTGCCATTTCTAAATAACTATAGGAACAATCCTGCACCAGTGAACGCTGTGCCTCACATCCCCTCGGTAACTAGGGAATTCTCTGTTCCAAATTTAGATGAAGATTTGAAATGCTGCCCTATCTTGAGGACACTGGGTCACAGTCCTGAGAATGCTCATTTACCATTTCTGAAGTGCAGCTTCCCAAGAACCCCCGGAAGGGTATGGATTCACATGAATGGACACACACATCCATCGTGTAAATTATATTGCAGTAACTGTCCCAGTAGTCCTAGTCATGTTAGACCCTAACAAACTTATCTGAGTAGGAGGAAGCTTCAGCTGGCTGGTAACACCCACTATGATGTGTACACAAGTGGTTCAGGAACCCCAGGCACCAGAAGAAAGGAGCTCCAGTCAAGGGGTGCTCTACAGACAACCCAGTCCTGTCTGCAGAGGTGGGGGTGGAGGGTGGAGTGGACGGGCCTGTGCTGAAGACATAAGGTATTGAATACTTGTCTCATATTCAAGGATGGGACAAGAGGGCCTGAGTCAGGGGCAGAGAGAGGACGGACCAACAGCCTTCAGGAGAATATGATTAGGTGACCAGGTGTGACTCTCAAGGCAGGACAGGCCGAGGCTGCCAGGGGAAATGACCTCCACAGGCCTCTCTCCTAGGAGGAACAGGGGTGAGCCCTGGATAAATGCTGTGTCCCTATGCCAGGGCCACAAAATCCTTCCTCACTGCATTTCATAAGATTGCCTTGAGAGGCTGCTCTGGCTGGAGTGGGGGCCAGGAGCTGAAACTGCGTCAAGGGAAAGACTGAGGTGAGAGAGGGAAGGGGAGCAACGAAGCAGGGAGCCAGCTGCCCTGGTCTGAAAAGTCCTGTGGGAGGGGCTTACCTAGAGATCCAAGACCCAGACAGCCAGACATTGAAGACAAGTGGGATCGTTCCCTTCTGGGTCTCCAGAAAAGGAGAAGCCTGACGTTTTTAGAGCCCATGGTTCTTCTGCAGGACACATGGAAATATCTAGCCAGAGAAATGGAATTACAACGTGCAAGGAGCAAAGTGAGCCATATCCATCAGTGTTATCAGTGGATTACTCAATGGATTTATATCAGGGGTTTGAGCCCTCCTGCCTCAGACTACCAGATGAGAACTAATTCTGTATAAATCCTCTGGTGTTATATTTAACTCCATCAAAGGCACAATAGATTTTAAACCAAATTTGCTCTGTGCAGAAAAAGTTCCCAGGAAAGCCAAGCAAAGAGAAGAGCCTTATTATTTCCTCTGTCTGTCTTTCAATCCAAATCCTCAATAAGCAGATTCCTGTTCTGTTAGGTTCTTCAGAGAAACAGAAGGAAGAGGAAAGATATGTATCCTCTTATATATTCGGTTTTCTCATCCTCCATAATTGCATGAGTGAATTCCTCATAACAGATGTTGGGATAAAGAGACTCAAGTCTGCAAGATGGACACGCAGGAAAGCCGGTGGTATAATTCAATCCAAGTCCAAAGGTTTGAGAACCAGGGGAGCCAGTGATATAAATCCCAGTCCAAGGATAAGAGAAAATACATACAGCTCAAACAGTGAAGCAAAAAAAAAATTCATGTTCTCACTCCACTTGCATTGAGGAGGACAATCTACTTTATGGATTCAAATACTAATCTCATCCAGAAGCACCTTCATAAACACACCCAGAAACATTTAATCTGGGCACCTCATAGCCAGTCAAGATGACACATACAAGTGGCCATTATACCTGTATTATTCACAATTAATTTCAATAGCTTACTTGTTGCAGAGAAGTTCTTTGCAATTGAGAAATCTTGTCAAATGAAATCTTGCTTCTATTCATTGTTTTTTACAAGTATGCAGCAGGTGGTAGATTGCTTTGTTCCTTACACAGATAAAGGTAACTAAATCATAAAATGTTTGCTTATCCAAATGTTGTTTATGCAAAGACCAGAGCAAAGTATTTGGTTTGGATGGAATAGTTCAAAGAAACATTTTTAAGACATCTGTGGTTTATCCAGTAACGCCAGCATTACTCTCTGCTCCCGATCACGGGAGCAGGAGGCTGCATGACCTATGACAACAGAGCCTTCAGGGGAGCAGTTTAGCACAACACTTCAGGAGGATGTGACTTCAAGTTCAGTAACACAGTTTTGACCTTCTGGTGGCTAAGACCTCCTGGGGCCTTACGACTTACATACTGTCAAGTCTGCAGTAGACAGAAAGTCCACTCACCACTCTGCCTTTCCTTTCTCTTCTTTCAAATCTCCCTGGTCCTTTGAAGGCTTTGATTCTGATGTCGGTCATTTCACCCTTCTCTCCTCATTAGCCCAACTGTTAGATGAAGTGTGGGAGTGGAAGATGGAGGGCATGAGAATCATGCGGTTGGAGGATGGGGGTGGGTGGAGGGCATGAGAATCATGCGGTTGGAGGATGGGGGTGGAGGTCATTAGAGTGAGCTCAGGGTGAATTATCAATAAGGACAATGACGTAAGGGTTACGCAGGCCCTTTAAGACTTGGTAAGGGGCGATGTAGTGTATAACCCTGAGGGAGTGAGATGCCATTAAATGTTTTCAGCTGATAAGCTCCTTTCTGAGGTTTGTGCTTTTCAAAAGAGCAAACTGGCTACAGTGTGGAAGTGCATTACAACAGTTCTCAGCACTGCTGTATGTTAGAATCACCTGGGAGCTCTAAAGAATACCAATGCCCAGCCCCCACCCCAGACAACTGAAGAGAGTCTGTCAAGCAGAGGTTCTTAAAGCCTGATCTTTGGGACCACAACACCAGCAGCACCTGGGACCTTGTGAGAAATGCAGTTTCAGGCCCTGTCCCAGATCTATTGAATCAGGAGCTCTGAGGGTAGATCCAGCATTCTGGGTTTAACAAGCCTGTGACTCCCATGCAGCTAATACTTGAAAACAAAACATTGAAGGGGAAAAGTAGGGAGAGAAGAGAGGCTATATTACCAACTAGGAGGCAGAGATGATGGTATTAATGCAGCCCCACATCAAATTTTATCAACCTTATTGAGCAAAGGAGCACACAATCTTGATGAAGTCCCAGGAGTGTCTCAATGCAGGGACATTAGGAGTCTAGTTACTCATGGGGTGGTCCCTGGGTGTGAGTTAGCAAGTTCCCTTTGGGCGGGGACTGGTCCAAGTTTTAAACTAGGTAAACTTTTGTGTGGTGGACTGAATTGTGTTCCCTCAAAACTCACATGTGGAAGCCTTAACCACCAACGTGATGGTGTTTGAAGACAGAGTCTTTAGGAGGTAATTAGATTCAGGTAAGACCACGAGGGTGGGACGGACTTGGTGCCCGTATAAGGAGCAACCCCACAGCGCTTGCATGCTCTCTTTCTCCCTCCCCAGCTTCGGTCCACAAGCCAGAAGAGGGCCATGCCGCTACCTCTACTCTGTCTTGGGCTTTCCAGCCCCCAAAATGGTAAGAAAAGCACATTTTTAAAGCTACCAACCTATGGCATCTTGTTGTGGCAGCCTGTGCTAAGATACTTCTGGAACAGTAAGCAGTCTTTTGGGGACACATGGGTTCCTGTCAAGACACATGGTCTTATCCCAGAACATGGAAGTCTGAATGAGCTTCAACTGTGAAAAACTGAACATAGCTTGTGTTGCAAGTTGTCAGCATCACAACTGTGGCTTCTGTGTAATTTATTAGTACCCGAAACAATGGCAGTGGTATGAGTAATTAAAATTAAAAACCTATAATAAATTTGCCAGATGAAATGTAGGATGACCACCCAAATTTGAATTTCAGATAAATGGTAAATAATTTTTATATAAATATGTCCCAAACAGTGCATGGGTTATACTTATATTAAAAATTACTCATTAATTGTCTAAAATGAACCCTTAACTGGGTGTTCTGTATTTTTATTTGCTGAACTGACACCTGGAACTTATAAGGATTGATGTGGACAGGTGACTGTTTACTGACTGAGTGATGTGACTGGACGGATGGATGGGGTGAGGGGAGTATGAGTCAGGGATGCCTTAGGACAGGTTTCTGGCTTGTAAACTGGGTGAATCCTGGCACCGTACAAGAAGATAAGGGAGACTGAAAGAAGAGCCAATTGGGGAGGAAAGGCAAAGTGATGAGTTACATTTCGGACAAGTTGACATCAAGGTCTCTCTGGAACACACAGGTGATGTAACCACTAGGCTGTTGGGTATGTAGTTCCAGAGCTAAGCAGAAAGAGCAGGATGGAATCATAGAGCAATGGGGTGGTAGGGAAGTTCTAGGAGGGCTGAGATCCCAGAAAATGGGCGGCAAAGAAAGAACGAGGCCTAGAACTAAGCCTGAAAGAATTCTAACGCTGGAGTAGCCAGAGAGGAGAGAGGAGCCAGGAATGAGGAGTCACAGAAGCTGAGGAAGGCAGATTCAACAAAGGAGGAAGTGGTGTGCAGTGACAGCTACCCTGAGAGAAATGCTGGAGACAACAGGAGGTCATTGAGGACTTGCATGCAAGTTTTAGGGGAGGGTGTGAGACACGCAGTACGTTGGAGGTGAGGAAGTGAAAGCAGGAAGTGTGGGCAAGTTACAAAGAAAAACCCCCAGACACCCACGGGTGAAGGGGAGGATGGTAGTTGGAGGAAGACATGGACCTTTGGATGATTGTTTTCTTGATAAGAGTTAATAGCATATGCCCTGGCTGGTGTAGCTCAGTGGATTGAGCATGGGCTGTGAACCAAAGGGTCTCCAGTTCAATTCCCAGTCAGGGCACATGCCTGGGTTGTGGGCCAGGTCCCCAGTGGGGAGTGTGCCAGAAGCAACCACACCTTGATGTTTCTCTCCCTCTTTCTCTTTCCCTCCCCTGTCTCTAAAAATAAATAAATAAAATCTTTTTAAGAGTTAATAGCATAGGTTTACATGCCCCAGGAAAAGATAGGAAAGTGGGAAATGTTGATACAACAGAAGAGGATAGATTGTGGTACCTGAGGCATTGGGAGATTGGCTGCAGAGCCCCGGGAAAGGGCTCTTGGACAAGCGGAGGGGGCCCCCTTCTGTTCTGGCAGAACGGCTGCTCCGCTGCTTGAGCTGGTGAGCCGGGAGGCCGGGGGAAGGTCATGGATTGTGGTAGCAGCTCTGTGTGCAGGCTGTCTTTTCCCTTTGTGACCTGTTCATGTCTGTTGTCCAATGCATATCTTGTATTGAATAATGTAAAGTGATGGAATAAGAGTTTAAAATAAAATGTTTTTTTTTAACGAATGCCAATCTTTGGGAAAATCTTAAATGTAAGTTGCTACTTTTTCTTTTTGTCAGAGTAGTTATGGGAAATAACTGTAAAGGTTTGAATAAGAACCTAAAACCAAAAATCTAGTAGGATTATGCATTCATATTTCTTATCAAAAGAAATTTAAATTGGGTTCCATGGATGATAAATTACCGACAGATTTCTGCAGAACTCCAGTTAATGGATTCCCTTAAAAATGCCTTGGTTCTAATTTAGATTAACAATGGGGGCACACTACTCTTCAGGTTAAAAACAAAGTGTTTAAATTATACATTTATCATTTTCTTAGTGATTCCATTTGTTTTTAAATAATTTTTTATTTATCAATTGCCATTGATGTATAATACTAGTTTCAAGTACATAGTGATTAGACGTTTATGTAACTTATGAAGTGATGACACTGAGAAGCCCTGTGCCTGCCTGGCCCCATACACAGTTATTACCATATTATTAATTATTTTCCTCACGCGCTACTCCCTGTGACTATTTTCATAACTGCAGACTTCTACTTCTTAATCCCTTCAGCGTTTTCATCCATCTCCCAAGCCTCCCTCCCCCCATCTGGCAACCGTTAGTTTGTTCTCTGTATCTGCAAATTTGTTTCTGTTTTGTTTATTTTGTTTTTTTAGATTCTACATATATGTAAAATCCTGTGGTATTTGTCTTCTGTCTGATTTATTCCACTTAGGATAATAGCCCCTAGGTCCATCCATGTTGTCACAAATAGCAAGATTTCACTTTTTTTATGGCTAATATTCCATTGCATATATGTACCGCATCTTCTTTAGCCATTCATTATCTTTTAGAATTTAAAATTCTTTTTTTTACTTTTGTTGATATGATTGACAAGTATATTAAAATTCTTGTATCCTAGGAATAAACCTGACTTAATCATTTTGTATGGTCCTTTCAATGTGCTGAATTCAATCTGTTGACATTTTGTGGTATTTTTCCATCTATGTTTATCAGAGATAATTGGCTTCTAATTTTTTTGTGTTCTCATCTGGCTTCGGTATCACACTAATGCTGACCTCTTAAATGAGTTTGAAAGTGTTCCTCCTCTTCAGTTTTTTGGAGGAGTTTCAGAAGGATAGATATTAGTTCTTTTTTAAATGTTTGGTAGAATTTACCAGTGAGGCCATCTGTTCCTTAACTTTTCTTTTTGGGGAGATTTTTGATCACCGTCTCACTCTCCTTACTACTTACAGGTCTATTCAGATTTTCTATTTCTTTATGGTTCAGTTTTGGTAGGTTTGTGTTTCTAGGAATTTATTCATTTCTTCTATGTTATCCAATTTGTTGGCATGCCATTGTTCATAGTAGTCTCTTATGATCCTTTGTATTCCTATAGTATCAGTTGTGTCTCCTCTTTTATTTCTGATTTTGAGTTCTCTATTTTCTTGGGAAATCCAGCTAAAGGTTTACCTACTTTGTTTCTTTTCAAAAAAACCAGCTTTTTTCCCTATTGTCTTTTAGTCTTATTTATTTTCAATCTTTATTTCCTTCTGCCTACTATGGACTTAAGCTACCTGTTAGATGAGATGAATCTAACAGATATTTACAGAAAATTCTCCCCAACAGCAGTAAAATATACATTTCTCTCAAGCAAGAAAATTTTTTCTAGTTCCTTGGGTGTGGAATTCTTTGTTTTTTGTGTGTGTTTTTTTTGTTTTTAGATCTTTCTCTTTTTTTATGTAGGTATTTACCTTTATAAAATCCTTTAAAACTGCTCTGCTGCATCCCATAAATTTTGGTATGTTTCCATTTTCATTTGTCTCAAGGTATTTTTTCATTTCTCTTTTGATTTCTTCTTTGAGCCATTGGTTATTCACACCCATGCTGCTTAATCTCCACAAGTTTGTGAATCGCTCAGTTTTCTTCTGTAATTGATTTCTAGTTTCACACCATGGTGGTCAGAAAAGATGCTTGATATTTCAGTATTTTAAATTCATCAAGACTTGTTTGGCGGCCTAACATATGATCTGTCTTGCAGGGTGTTCTACGTACACTTGAGAGCAAAGTTTATTGCGCTCTTGTTTGGTGAAAAATTCTGGCAACATCTGTTAGGCTCATCTGATCTGCCATGTAGTTTAAGGTCAATGCTTCCTTACTGATTATCTGTCTAGATGATCTATCCATTGTTGGAAGTGGTGTACTGAAGTTTCCTATTGTTGTATTGTTGTCCATTTCCCCTTCAACTCTGTTAATATTTACATATCTAGGTACTCCTATATTGCATGCAGAAATATTTGCTAATGTGTCCTCTTGATGAAGTGACCCCCTTTCTTATTATATCCTGACCTTTGTCTCTTGTTACAGACTTTGGCTTAATGTCTATTTTGTCTGATATGAGTTTAGTTACCCATGCTTGCTTTTGGTTTTCATTTGCCTGGAGTATCTTTTTCCATCCTTTTACTTTCTGTCTGTGCATGTCCTTAAAGATAAAATGAGTCTTTTGTAGGTAGCTTATAATTCAGCCTTGTTATTTTATCCGTCCAGCCATTGTTTTTTGATTGGAGGATTTAGTCCATTATTTAAACTAATTATTGATAGCTATGGACTTACTATTGGTATTTTGTTAATTTGTTTCTGGTTGTTTGTACTGCTGTGGTTTCTTTTTCTCTCTTGTTCTCTTCCTTTGTGATTTGATTTTCTGTAATGGTGTGTTTTGATTCCTTTCTCCTTCTCTCCTAGGCAGCTACTATATGTTTTTGCTTTGTGGTTATTAGCAGGCTTACGTAAAATATTTACAAGTATTTTAGGTTGAAACCAACTTGACTTCAAACACATACAAAAGCTCTAGGTTTGTACACTCCCTTCATTTTGTTTCCTGATATCACCATTTACATCTTTTCTGCCTTGCATACTCACTAACAAATTTTTGTGGTTATAGTTATTTTTAATACTTTTAAACATTTTATAGTATATAAGTGGATTTGTCCATTATCATTACATTAGAGTATTCTAAATTTAACTATATATTTATTTTACCAGTGAGTTTTATACTTTCATGTGTTTTCCTCTTATTAATCAGCATGCTTTCATTTCGGCAGGAACTCCCTCAAACTCCCTTACATATATCTTGCAAGGCGGGTATGGTGGTGATGAATTCTTTCAGCTTTTGTTTGTATGGGAAACTTTCCTTCAATTCTGAAGGTCAGCTTTGCTCAGTACTGTCAGTTTTTCTTTCAGAATTTTCAGTATATCATCCCTTTCCCTTCTAGCCTGCAAAGCTTCTGCTAAAAAATCTGCTGATGGCCTTATGGAGTGCTGGCCTGCAGGGCGAGACCAGGCCCCTGGGTCTGGGGCAGCGGAGGCACAGGCGCCCAACATGTTGGCATCCCTCCCCCCACAGCACTGGTCATGTTGTACAAGGTGCTTCTGGGGAAGCCATGGAGGTGGGGTCTGGAGCACAGTCAGCGTGGAGTGGCCATGGCTCTGGGTACCAGGTATGTGCAGGGTTGGGGGAGGGGGTGTTGGCCCTGGTCCTGGAGCAGTGTAACAGCAGATCCGTTTTGAAAGGGGCATAGAGCAATGTCTCTCTCTTTGGGGGGGCCCTCAGTAGTTATGCCAGGAGTATTGAGGTCCTTAGTGGTAAGAGCTTCTGGTGTCCTCTGCAAAGGAGGCCACTGGGGACTGGACTGGTGGCAAATACCATATGGTTGATACTGATGGTCTTCAACCTTTGCCTTTGTTCCTGGCCATCTCCAGCTGTCTCAGCTATGCTGATCTCCCCAGTGATAATTTCTGTATGATTATTCTGTCTTTTGCTCCTCTGCGTTGTTGCAGGCTTTTAATTGGGACCCTAGAGAAACCCCAGGATTAGTTTATCCATGGAATAGTGTGCAATTACTGGGGGGTGTGGGGGGGTTGTGTTCAGGAAGAATAAAGTCCAGTGTCTCCTGCACCATCTTGGTGACATCACTCTGCTAATTCCCTGTTTTAATAAACCTTTTTAGTTAATCAAATGATGAATAGTCCATACCACCTCAAACAGGGTTTCTGTTTTATGTACATGGTAGACATGGTCAAGCGATATGAAAGGTCATCTTTTGTGAATATGGAAAAAAACGGTGACATAGAAAGTTTAAAGAAAGTGGGGTGGGGAGGGATCTGAAACAGCTGTTGATGTAACTGGGTAAGAAAACTGGCTTTGGAAACACAGCAGCCTCATTCAGGTCCTGTGATGCCTGAGGGCATGTGAATACAGTCCATTTCCGGAAGGGCGCAGTCTTGCAACCTCTTACCTAGCTTACCAGAGACATATTTGAGGATCCAGGGATAGAGCAAAACTTTTCTTTATTTGGCCTATCGGGCCACTTTTACATTCATACACAGCCAGCCTTAGGTACACTCATTCAGAAGCTCATTCTCTCCCTGGCACCCCACACCCCATTTCTTTCTACTCCCTCCTCTCTTGGTAGAACCATCCTGAATGCCCTCCTCTTGTCAGACCTGGGAAAGGACCATCCCTGGCTCATCGTGCTGGCAGGTGAGGGTGGATCCACTTGGTTGGTCACCCTTTACAGTTATATAACCCATACCTCCCCTGCCCCACATAAATTTTCTATTCTCCAAAGTGCAGTATTAATAAGACAAAATCAAACCAAGACAAAACAACCCACTTTTGTTAATATTGAACACATTTTCAAAGTGTTGAGAGCTCCCCACTGAAGGTGGGGATGGAAAAGATCGAAGCAGGTGAGGAGAGACAAGAACCTCGTGCTGCCTCCCTGGGGCTCACTGGTGTGAGACCACAAATGGATGCAAACCTGGGATTTTTCCCAAGTGATATGTGGTAGTCCTGGTGTGGGAGTGGGCTTTTCTGGAGTTGAGTGAGGCCGAAGGATAATAACGGGGGCAGGGATTGGAGAACACTGACAAGGAGTAAGAGAAATGATGGTCTTAGAGGACCAGTCTGGGTATGGAAGGAAGTAAAGACTCTGTATGGGGGGTGGAGGTATGGGGATGCATAAGGAGAGGGGATAAACAAAATAAGGAAAAGAGAGAGGGGTCTGAGGCATAGTGGTCTTAATGAAGATATAGAACAGGAGGACTTTTTTTTCTACCCTCTGTAACAAAAGACAATATATCTGTCGAGTATATCTATAGAGTATATCTCCCCCCACCCCTTTGGGAGGGGGAAGGGGTTTTGCACCCCTCTCCCTCAGAGGACATTTGACAACTTTTGACATTTTTGTTGTCACAACTGGGGTTGCTACTGGCATCTAGCGGATATAGGCCAAAGATGCGGCTAAGCATCCCACCGTGCACAGGATAGCCTTCCAGAGCGAAGAATTACCCAGCCCTAAATGTCAGTAGCAACAAGGTAGAAAACCATGCTCGATCTAGAGTATCATTATAATCTGAAAAATTAAATGTTGCTCCATGTGGGAACATACCCCAGGATTTTATAAAATGCCTGGCTAGGGAACTTGGTTTTCAGCATAGTTCACACTGCTGTGAAGATGAATGTGAAGGTCTACGAGACCTTCATCTTTTGTGAATACAGAAAAAGCAATGACATCAAAAGTTTAAAGAAAGTGGGGTGGGGGGATCTGAAATAGCTTGTTGATGTAACTGGGTAAGAAAACCGGCTTTGGAAACACAGAGATTTCAAGAATTCCTTGGATAGTGGTGGTTGTGACTGGAGCCTTCAGGCCACCCACCGTGGCCCAGTACCAGATGCCACTTCTACATGCAGACAGCCACCTACAGAGGCCGCCTCGGGCACGGCATCGGCCTCCCCTTGTGGGATGTGGTCTCTCTTGTTCCTGGAGCGGAGAGGCCCTCTTGTTGGGCTTGGAGGCAGCCTCTACTGCTTTCAAATGTCTTCTTTCTATGTATGAGTTTGGGTTGTTTGCATAGCTGGGGAATGCCTACACGATTTTCTCCTTAAAGTACCACAAATATTAGTCAACTTCATAGTTAAACTCTTATCCTGTTATTTTCCCCTTTTATGTGTTATTTATAGGTCGATTATCTAAAGCTAGTGACAAAAGAAACTGGATCTTTTTTAGTTTTGTTTTTCTGAAAATGCTAGCAAATTTTCTTTTTGTGTTCTAAAAATACATAGACAACTTCTGTGCTCCATCCCGCTATAGAGGGTGGGTCGTTTCTGACGGCTCATTAGATGCTGTATTTAGAAAACAAGTCTCTGTGTTCTGCTCCTTGAATGTGGGGAAATTCCACTGTTACTAAGATGACCTCATGAGAAGCCTGGACGAGTCTGGTAAGATAGGCCAGCCTAATAGCAGATGAGGAGCAGGGCAATAGTCTCACACCTCAGTGTGTATCCCAATCACCTGCAGGGCTTGGTAAAACGCAGGCTGCTAGGCCCATTCCCAGAGTTTCTGAATCCGTGGACCCTGGATGAGGCCCGGGGATTTGTTTCTGACAAGCACCTAGGTGATGCTGATGTGACATACCCCATACTGAGAACCACTGTGGATTTTTATATTCATCTTGATGGGTTCTGTTTCCATGCTAGGTTACATTTAAGAAATCAGCTCTGTATGCCTCAGCGCAATATGGTATGTTAGTCTGTTAGAAAGAGCTAGGTTTAGTCCTTCTAACAGTATTCCTGTGAACACACATCTTAGAGGGAAAAACTTGAAGCTTTAAACTATTTTGCAAACTTGCATATTCCCAGCAACAACAGTTGCTATGATTTTTAATGACTTACTTTCTATGATATCTTGAATAGAACCTGTTTAATAAATGGTTCTATTCAACATAGAACCATTTGTATTGTATCTATGTAAACACATAAAAATCTAGAGTTACAGTAAGAGTCAAGCTCTAGGTTGTGGGCCTGAGTGGCTGTGTTTCTCATTTGTATGAGAGACTATTGAATACCCCATTAATAATGACATCCCTTTTGTTTTGTTATCCTTTTTAGTGATTTTGTTTACAATAATCACAAAAAACAGGACAGTGTTTTAGAATGTCCTTTCTCATATTTTTGAAATTTTTATTTCTAGTTTGAAGATGTGGTGATATTCTTGAAATAGTTTTGTTTTTTAATCATTAAAAACTTAGTTTGTGGAGACCAAGCTCTACAAAATAAGATGTAGAATAAAGTTGAAAAATGCTTTTTTCAGAGAACCGACAGCAAGGTAATGCAAGGCCCTGTATGTTTATAGGAACCATCAGACACCAGCTTCAATGTTTAAAATGCCCACTGGGCTGGCCGAGAGTCTGTGTGTTTTTTTTTTCTGTAAAATAAGGCACATTTTTCATTTTCACCAATAACTTTATTGATTTAGATAATTTTTGAAGATGTCGGCTAGCTCCCACATAGTGTAATGCTAATTGTTCTCAATTAATGTCTGGATTTGATCACTATCAACTTCAGCTGGTCTACCCAACCGTGCAGCATCATCCAATCAGAAATCTCCAGCACAAAACTTCACAAACCACTTTGACACATTCAAGCAGTCACAGCACTTTCTCCATACACTATACAAATCTTTTCTTTCATTTCAGTTGCATTTTTACCTTTCTTGAAATAATAAAGCATAATATATGCCAAGAATGTTGTGCATTTCCTTTCATCTTCAATATTAAAATGGCTACACAAAAATTCACCAATTTTGATAAGATTTTTCAAATGCACACTGATATGATAGTTGTCACAATACAAGCTAACAAAATGGCTTCACATGAAGTTAAAGAACAGCTAAGTGCTACTAGAGCCACCTTACGAAAAAAAACAAATGAACTTTTGGGCCAACCCAATATTTTGTAAAAATCTTATTTCATACTATTTTAATAGGAACAATGAGACAAGGGTTCTGTCGTCAAATCAATTTAAGAAATGATGAAGGGTTAACAAGTTAAATAATTTATTTCTAGGAGGACTTCTAAGTGAGTTTAATATGCTTGTAATCATCATGAATCTGCAGCCATGACTCAATATGATGTTTAAGGAATTCTTATTTTTTAAGTACAGTTGGTATACAACACTATATTAGTTATATTGCTTTCAAGTGTACAATATGGTGATTTGACATTTTTATAACTTACATTGTTATCACCCCACTAACTCTAGTAATCATGAGTCACCATGCAGACCTGTCACAAAATATTATTGGCTGTATTGCCCTTCACCTTTCTCACCCATCCCCCACACCCTTCTCCTCTGGCAGCTGTCCCTTTGGTCTCTGTTTCTAAGAGTCTGGTTTTATTTTGTTTGTTCATTTGTGTTGGTTTTTTAGATTTCACATATAAGTGAAATCATATGTTATTTGTCTTTGACTTACTTCACTTAGTATAATACCTTCTAGGTCCATCTATGTTGTTACAAATATCAAGATTTTATTTTTTTTCTTTATTGCAGCATAATATTCCATTGTGTGTGTGTGTGTGTGTGTGTGTGTGTTACCTCTTTATCCATTCATCTATCGATGGACACCAAGGTTGCTTCCTTATCTTGGCTATTGTAAATAATGTTTCAGTGAACATAGAGATACAAGTATGTTTTGGAATTAGTGTTTCCATTTTCTTCAGATAAATACCCAAGAGGGGAATTTCTGGGACATATGGTAGATCTATTTTTAATCTTTTAAGGAATTCCCATACTGTTTTCCATAGTGCTTATACCAAGTTGCACTCTCACCAACAGTGCATAAGGGTTCCCTCTTCTCCACACCCTCACCAGCACTTGTTGTTTGTAGACTTTTTGACAATATCCATCTGACTGGTGTAAGGTGTATCTCATTGTGGTTTTGATTTCCATTTCCCTGTAATGGAAATACAAATGATTAGTGATTTGGGGCATCTTTTCATATGTCTGTGGGCCATCTGTATGTCCTCTTTGAAGAAATGTCATTTCATGTCCTCTGCCCATTTTTTGGTCAGATTGCTTATTGTTTTGTTATTGTGTGAATTCTTTGTGCATTTTGAATATAAACCCCTTATTGAGTATATCATTTGTGAATATATTCTCCCATTCAGTAGGTTGTCTTTTTTATTTTGTTAATGGTTCCTTTTGCTGTGCAGAAGCATTTCAGTTTCTATTTGCTTTTTTGCAAATAGGAGTCCCATTTGCTTATTTTTGCTGGTTTCCCTTGCTTGAGGGGATATATCCAAAAACGTACTGCTCTGATGTCGAGTAGTTTACTACCTATGTTTTCTTAAGAGTTGTATGGTTGCAGCCCTTATAGTTAAGTCTAGAATTTACTTAGGTTTATTTTTATATGTGGTTTAAGAGGGAGGTCCAGTTTCATTTTTTTGCATGTATCTGTCCAATTTTCTAACACTTCTTGTTGAAGAGACTGTTTCTCCAGTGTATATTTTTGCCTCCTTTGTCATAGATTAGGTGACTGTATAAACAAGAATTTACTTTGGGGCTCTCTACTCTGTCCCACTGATCTATGCATCAGTGCCCTACTGCTTCGATTATGATAGCTGTGTAGCACAGTTTGAAATCAGCCAGCATGCTCACAAGTCTGTTCTTCCTCAAGGTTGTTTTGGCTATCCATGTTCTTCTGTGGTTCCATATAAATTGTAGGATTATTTGTTCTAGTTCAATGAATATAGAAATTCTAGAGCTCTATCACACAGCAATGTAAGTATGGTTAACCCTGCTGAAATGTACTCTTAAAATGGTTAAAATGGTGATTTTGTTCATTTCACAATTAAAAAATATTTTAAAAGAGAATTGTTTTGCATTGAGTTGAGGGGGTTGGGGAAAGGTATAAAGATCTTGGAAGTAAATCAAAGGGTTTCCCAAAATGTGGGGTGAAGAGCGCCATTCTGGGCTGCTTTGGTCTTGATTCTGACCCCATGGTTTCTGAGCTGGGAAACAGTCAGGTTATTTAACTCTCTGAATCTCAGTTCTCTTGTGCGTAGAATGGACTAAGACCAGCATTTGTCTTCAGGGCTATTAGGAAACTTAAATTAATACATGCAAAAAACTTAGGAAATGTGCCTGCCTTAGTAGGAATTTAATGCAGGCTATATTTTATTCTGATTCCTCAGAAACTGTCAGCCACTCAAGAGAACACACACTGTAGTATTAGATAGATTGCTCCAAGAATAAATGTATTCTACATACAACAAAAGCATAGAATACTAAACACATCAACTCTGTTCCTGAAAGGCTGAGTTGCAATCTAATTGTAATTAATTGACTAAAGTGATCTGTTTGTAGCCAAGAAATCTAAAAGTTGAGGAAACGTTGAAAATCAGAAAAAGCCACCACTCATACTATTTTATAGATTTACAAGGAAATATGCATTTTCTATTTTAAAAACTTTTCAGAAAATAAGACAGAAGAAGTATAGGGCAGAAAAGACTTCTTTCTATCCTCAGATTCTGTGACTGGCCTAAGAATTAAACTGACATACCACAAATCAACAGCTAAAAAGCATACAAATTTATTTTTATGTGTGTGTACACTGGAGTCATTGGGAGGAAAACAAAGAAGCCCTTAGGCCCCAAAGCTTACATACCTTTTTGCACAAAGAATGAAGAATGGCGGGGTTGTAGCAAGACAAAGGGGCTTGGGCTGGAGGCTGTATAAACTGTTGGACAGTAACTAGGAAATACATGGAAGATCGGGGTTCTTTCAGTAGGTCTGTTTGTACAGGTCCATTTCAGCACCAGCTCCCAGTCCCTGTTGATGAGGTTGTTCTTCTCCTCCTGGTATAGGGGTGCACCTCTCTCAGGGGAAATTCCATGCCCTGCTTTTAGGTAAGAAAGGGGAGGGGCAGAGAGCCCTCCCTGCATCTGCTGGTTTTCATGTGCCTTCGGTTCAAAATAATCAATATGCTAAAACAGCATATTTTGGGGAGATATATCCTGAAGCCTTTAGAAGAAAAGGCGATACACTACCTCATAATGGAAAGGTCAGCATCAAACTATGACATTTAATTAAACAGTTGATACTGGTAAAAGACTAGGCAGCCAGATGAATTCAATACATTAGAAGTCCCTCCTCAACTACCACCATCACTTTCTTTCCAAACAGGCCCCAGAGATGGTAAAGGTAACATTTAAAATCAGTGGGAAAAGAAAGAACTAGTCACTGCATGGCTATGGGGTAAGTGGTTAGTACTTTGCAAAGAGAAAGTAGACTTCCATATCATTATGGACCAACACAAACCTCCCCTAGATCAAAGCCTTTAGCGTAAAATATGAAGCCATGGCACCCAGAAGGAAACACAGGTGTATATTTATTTGATCGTAGGCTGGGGAACTTTTTCTTTCTGAGCATAAAAGATAACAAAATTAAGAAAGAAAGGCATATTCAACCCCAGAAAAATCAACTCTGGAAAGAACACTACATAAACTTTCTGTATGGCAATTGGACAATTTCGATCTATAACTACACTTCAAAAACTTCATCCTAAACAAAATAGCAAACATATTTGTGGAAAAGGATGTTAACTGACATATTACCATAACAGTAAAACTTTCCAAACATCCTAAATGTTCCACAAAAGGGGAATCTTTAAATAAGTTATTGGCTTTGTGTTTTATGCCCATTCTGGGCAAATCAAAAAGTGGCAATAGAAGCACATTTAGATATATTAGCAATAACATGGACTTTTTTTGGGGGGGTGGTAATTTTATGTCTTGAAATACTATCTGATGCATAACCAATATACATGTGTTAATTTATATCCTTAAATACAGGAATAATAAAATTATATAAACAGGATTCTAACCTTAAAAAATACAACAGAATATAACGCCTAGAAAAAGATAAAGAAATAACCAAATGTTAATTGTGGTTTTTCACTAGGTGGTGAAGTTATAGGTGATTTTTATTTTCTTCTTAGCACTTGCCCATATTACTGAAGTTTCAACAAGGAATATAAAGTTGTTATAATCAGAAAACTTAAAATATGCTACCATTAAAAAGAAATAGAAATCTTCTTTCTACCATGAATATTGGATTTTATTTTACATACACTCTAATATATCCATTTTTTTCCTCCAGAAATGGAATATTTCAGGCACTATGTGTTTTCTTGACATTTGTTACATCAAACAGAACACTATGGGCTCCTGAATAATTGACCAATCAGCTGGTTTTGTTCTATTGGTCCAGATGTCAGTTCTGGTAGGTGGGAAGCCTTTTGGGATATTGCTCACTCAGCTTAGTATTAAATGAAATTTCCATGAGTTCTATTAAATTATAAGTTTACATAGTCTAGGCTTCTCATCTTAGTGTCATCCTTTAAAAAATGTATTTTATTACAAATTATTTTAATGTATTTACCCCCAAGGTAAAAATGCAACAGATTTCCCCCTGGAGATGAGTACATGTGGGAAATACTGCCTAATGATCAGCCAAGAACTAGGATCGCCTAAGAAACTGCAAATCAAACCCAGAAACACACAGCTATGCAAGGATTTAAGGCAACTTTTTATTGACTTTTACCACACACTTACCTTAAGCAATAGACAGGGTTTTTCAGAGTGACGAGGGGCTGGATATTACACAGAAAAGGTGGCCAAGGTTAAACACGGGTGATATAAATTGCTACTCCTCCCCACCCCCTCCCCAAATAAAACAGTCAAAACCAAAAATACTACAGGCTCACATACCTACACCCACAGTCCTAGGAAATAAATCATCAGTGATGATGAGTTACAAGCTTTCCATCGTCCCTTCTGCATACATGCCCATTCCTTCCCCTGGTGCTGGACTGTAGGGCACTTAGCCATTTTTGACGCAATTTCCCTTTCCAGGAGGCCTTTAAATCCAGGTTTTGGCATGTGACCAAAGTCTGGCCAATCTGTGTGTTCCAGCCTGTTGACCACAGGAAAGTCCACGTGGACCAAGTTAACCCAGAGGCCCACTCAATGGACATACTAGTGTGAATTACTGGGAAATAAAGCTCTCTTTCACTGAGATTGCCAGGTACACGAACAGTTACCCGCTGGGAGCTTCTGTGGGTCACTATGGGGAGGAAGGTCCACCAGAGGACTAAACCAGCTTAGGGGAAAGCAAAGCTGAGAGATGGGAAGGGGAAGAGGAAGAGGCAGGGAGGGAGGAGAGACTGACGGCATTGATTACATTGGACTGTGATGTGAGCAGAAAGGAACCCTTACTGAGTTAAGCCACTGATATCTAGAGTTGTTACAGCAGTAAGCATATGCTGACAAACACAGCTAAAATTGTCTACATGAGGTAGACAATTTGCCCAGCAGTTTGAGAACACTGCATCGTCTGCCTAGTCTGTTTCCACTTTACAATGCAGTTAAGGGAGATAGTTTTTGTAGGGTTTTTTAAAAAGATTTTATTTATTTATTTTAGAGAGGGGAGGGGAAGGAGAAAGAGAGGGAGAGAAACATCAATGTGTGATTGCCTCTTGAGCTCCCCCAGCTGGGGACCTGGCCCGGAACCCAGGCATGTGACCTGACTGGGAATTGAACCAGCGGCCCTTTGGTTCACAGGTTGGTGCTCAGTCCACTGAGCCACACCATCAGGGCAGGAGGAATTTTAATATATTAAACAAAACTCCAAACTGGTAATTATTATAAAATATAGTTTAATTTCACTTTTTTTCATTATTTACCACAAAATTTAAAAAATACCAATATACAGAAGTGTGAGTAAACTGGTAAAAAGCTAAAAATTGTATTAAAGACAAACCTAAGCTCTAACAATGAGCAGTGACACACACACCATACACTCTCAAATGAGTCCAGAAAGCGTGTTCCAGGTCAGACAGGTTTTCTCTCTGAGGTCAGCTTTTTACTAGAGCCACGTCTGGGAAGCTCCCCAAACCAAAGTTCTCATGTTATGTGGGAAGGATCTTCTCTTAACAAGCATTTTTCATAAAATAACTCACACCAGAAAGGCAGAAGGTGTATTGTAGACACAAAGGGCATAAGTGCCTCTCCTAGGCCCCATGGAACTTGGGAAAAAGTCACCTAATGAAAGAAAACAAAGCACTAAAGAAATGGACAAGTGACATCTAGTGGCCACTTGGCAGTTTTTGTTTATGGCTTCTGAGTATTCCAGATGTCAGCCTTGCTCTGCCTGCAATACCCTGCATGGCCAGCCTGCTTCTCCAATTCCAGAGCCCAACAATGGCCCGCTTGAGGGGGTCGATGCCTCGCGAGAGCGGGCTCTGAAACTGGACACCACTCAACATGGTCCGACAACTAGGCTATTTCATTCCCCTGTGCCCCTGACTCGACAGAGACTCCTCAAGGAACATGACTCCTAAATACAGCCTTTCCCCATGAAACACTGTAATTAAATACTGGAACTCCATTCTGTACTTTCCTGTTTTTTTTTTTTTCTTAATGGATTTCCAAATTTAGTTACTTCCATAGGGGATCAACATATAACTCATGTTTCATTTGATGTCAAGCTATCATCCTATAATATATGATCAAATTTTCAAGTTCACCAGTTTTTTAAGTTTTAAATATGATATATGGAAATGGGTTATTTGTACAAAATCAAGAATAAATACACAACTGCTCTTTAGACCACAGCATTTGGAGGTACATGTCATATTCATGGAATACGACCTTCGGTCTGCTCCAGTAGCAGTCACTTCCTAGGAGGCTCTGGAGCAGAGATGACCAGCAGAAATACAATGTGCGCTGCATCTGCAGTTTTAAATTTCCTAGCAGCCACATTAGAGAAGTCCAAAGCAAAAACTTAATGTTTTGTTTTATTCAGCATATCCGATATTATTTGAACATGGAATCAATAAAAGTGCTAATATAGTTTATTCCTTTTCTATATGGTGTTTGAAAGATGGTATGAAATTTATATTGACAGCACTTCTCATTTGAATTGGCTGCATTTAAAGTGCCCAGTGGCTGCAGGCAGCCAGTGGCCATCGCACTGGACAGCACGGCCCTACAGCCTGACCCCGAAGCTCCAGCCCTATGGATCAGAGTCACAGAATCAGAACTAGAAGTAAACTCAGAGACTGAACCTTCTGTTGCAAATGTGGAAACTGAGGCCCACAGGGCCTTGAGTGACTTGCTTGTCATCACACAGCTCAGTTTAGGCTGAGTGGGCTCTTCTGATTCCAGGCACTCCCCCCACCCCACTACGTGACTGTGGGTAATTCTCTGGGTGACAAAAAAAGAAAAGAACACTAGAGTATTCTTTTTATGATGCTTTCATTCAATGTGTAGATATTTTTAACCAAGATGTGAGAAGTTAATAGGTAGGAGAAAAAATAGTATTGAGTAAGCCATAAAAATACCTGCCGCTCCTAACAGCAATCAGATGCAAACAGAACACATTTTGAAGAACACACTAAACCTGAGAGAGCTACAGCATCATACAGTGTGTGGGGCGGATTCTGGGTCCAGGGCAGGAATATCTACAAAACATTATGAGTGGGTTACTGAAGGATCAGAGCACTGAACTGACTGTCAACTGGTCTGTGGAATCGCCCCTCTGGCGAAGAGAGAAAACGGCTACTGTGCAAGGCGGCGGCAGCTGGCCTCTAGAAACTCTGCCTCTCGGATCCTTGCGTCACGAAGGTTTGTCCCTTCTGCTTTCAAGGCCATCTAGGCACAATGACCTACCATGGGACCACTGGCTTAGGTCAACTCTGCAGGCCAAGCATCCCCGAAAGTGGTTCACACCCTGAAAGTGTCAAGCTTGTAGGCAGGCCCCTCTACTGCACTTAGAGAACAGATGTGATTGTTCATGCTTCCCTAGGCTCTACCATCATGCTTAGGCTGCGGCATGCCAGCCTCCCCACATCCTGCAGGTTTCTTTGGCTTGTCCTAAACCTGGATGTCTCACGTTGTCCCGTGTCGAAACCAGGAGTGGTGCCAGCCCTCTGACATTGCTGGAACACCATGTTGACTTCAGAGGACAATGTGCCAATGCACCCTTGCCCACAGAGCTCCTGCAAACGTCACACTAGATGGGAACTTCTGCTTTGGTTATTACCTGTTGGCTTGTTTGCCATTAACACACCTGATGAAAGTGCAATCTATTACTTACAACCTAAAGAAATACACAAGATCAAAAATGTTTCGCTGTGGTGAGAGGCTCTGAGGACAATCAGCTGGAAAGATATAGAACCTTCTAGAGGAAGAACTAGATTTTAACCCCACATCTGAGCCTCAGGGTTCCCCCACCAGTTCCCCAGCCTACCTTACTTTCATTTGTGGGGCACAAAAGAGAATATATGGGAATGTACTT